>NC_064824.1:106514016-106817046 GCF_024166365.1 Elephas maximus indicus
TGATGTCATTGTCCAGAA
This sequence comes from Elephas maximus indicus, assembly GCF_024166365.1. NCBI lineage: Eukaryota > Metazoa > Chordata > Mammalia > Proboscidea > Elephantidae > Elephas > Elephas maximus. Next base: position 106,514,035 of record NC_064824.1, read on the forward strand.
GCATATCCAGGGTGAGATGTTTCTGAATGTTTGAGAAAATCCATTGTAGTAAATACTTTCCCTCATGCAGTGGACTTCTGGAGAGTGGATGTGTAATAAGTAGGTGAAGAGAACAACGCCATCCTGAAATTCAGGTGTGGGAAATTAGCTAGGGCACTTTCTAGTAAGGAGGTATGTCATGCATACCACACTTTTGGCGCTATTCAAATTTTGACTCGACGAAATGACACATTTCTCTATGTTGTTGACTTTTGGAAGTGCTCATGAAGTGTCTATCACTGAATGTCAAAGGCCAAGAATAATTTCTTCTAAATTAATCATGAATGACATTTGGTAAAATAATGTTGCCTGTCAAAATCATCTTTAGTATAACAGTTTACAGATCATCAAATGTCTTGTTTTTGTCCTTTGACATTTCACTTCTTGCTTGCAAGCTTAGATAGTTACAATTTCTCTAATGATACATCTGCTGCTTTCTATATTTCTGCTACTTTGCTATGGCTTAATTTATATGTTTAATTGTTAAATTAAGGTTTTTTGGTATAATAATATTAAATTAAAAAAAATTTTAATATTATTATACCACAGTTCTACTCTGTGCTATAGGGTTGCTATGAGTCGGAATCGACTTGAGGGCACTGCGTTTAATATTAAATTTTTTTCAATATTGCTAGCATTAAGAAACAAATTCCGAAGGAGCTCTACTTCTCCACAAAGCAGATAATTTGCTGTTTTTTAAGCTGCGTAGTCAGCTATAAGTGTAAGGTATTATAAGCCAGAAGAAAAAGACTTTTTCACTTTGCCTCTCCCTTGGAAAATATTTGAAATACAATAGTCACACTTCTCACCTCTCTTTGAAGGTACTTTTGGATAAAGTCCAGGAAAACTACCCTTTGTAAAATAGATGAATGTTTCATCCAAAAATTTCATCTGCTTAAAAAATTTAACTACCAAGAATGTTTAAGTGTCTGTGTTAGTTACCATGGTACAAATTACATACAGTAGAAGTTTCCTGCTGAGAAAAACCATGAAGTATATGAGATGAATGCACTCGATGTGTTGATTTTCTTTAGGAGCAGCTAGCAGATAATTATTTAGAAAGATTATGCATGAGGGTAATTGCTGTTTAATGGAGAAAAACTGGGGGAAAATAATAACAACAGGGAAGAAGAATTTCCTAACCGTCTGTCATTTCAAAATAAGAAATAAAAAAAAACATAGTACATTTTTCAGAAAGACTTGGAAGTGATTAAAAAAAAAAGCAATACTCTGATGGTACACACACAAAAGAGTGTTCCAGGAGGATATCTGAGATTACTACATGTAAAGGGTCTTCCCGGAACCATCCCCAAAGTGTGTTTTACTATTAATGTCAATTACCCTTGGTGAAGGAGTACACTCAACTGATGTTGTTGTTAGGTGACATCAAGTCAATTCCTACTCATAGCTACCCTGTATGACAGAGTAGAGCTGCCTTATAGAGTTTTCTAGGCTGTAATCTACGGAAGCAGACTGCCAGGCTTTTCTCCCAAAAAGTCGCTGGATGGGGTCATGAGATGTCAGTAACTGGAAGCAGAAGATGCCAATAGAAAGACAATTTCCTGTTTAACCACCACAACAAAAATAACACTGGTAGGAAATAGAGAAGAGCAATCTTTTTATTTATCACTTCGAATTTTTTATTTTGTTTAATGCATTGAAGAAATATTAGTAAGCCTGATAAAGGGCCATATTGTTACAGGCTTTATTCAGATAACATTTTATTGATGTTCTCTTCTCTTGAAGCAAGTATTGTTAAGTCTGTAGATATTAGCCCCTACACATGCCTGCTGGTGTTCTCCATCCCAGTTTCAGAGGAGCTGGTGATTTTGCTGCAAAGGAAGGAGCAGCACCATGAATTATTCAGTGTGACTGGTTTGCCGTTGTTCAACTATATAGGAGTTAATAACCAGACAAGACAACAATACAAAAGATGTTGCAAGGCAGTATGTGATTAAGGGTGCAGCTGGATGTAATCTCTCTCTCAATTTCCAGAACACTTTTCTCTCATCCTTTATCGTGCTTCCCCCTTTGTCTCTGGTGTTACTGCTATTTCTCTATGTCTTATTCCCCATACTAGAATGTGAACAGCCCAAGGGCCAGGCCATGTTTGATTCATCTTAGATCCCTCCACAGAGCCTAGCCTAGCACTGCTGCAAGTAAATACTTGTTATTTGAATAAAATGAGGGTCACAGAGAATAAGTTTTGGGTGTATATGAGGTAGCGGGTATGAGTTAGTGTGAAGATTCTCACAACTGGCAAAAACATATTTAAAAAACAAGCAATAAACGTCTGAAACAGACATTGTTGTTTTACCCTTTTTGTGGTAAGAACACCTGGTTCCCTTTTGGGGAACCACCCCTCCCCTATTGCTTGTTGCCTTGATGAGACTGTTATCAAAGTGTCCTGCCTGCCCCTGGTCAAGACAATCACACTCCAAGCTAAGACAGTGAAGTTACACTTTCACCGAGATGTAACTCAACAAGGACAGAAATTGCAGGTGACTCATCGTAGTGCAGCCTCTACTCTCATAATGGTGATTTTCCATTCTGCCATCCCTTGGCCAATTAAAGATGGCCACTTACTCTTTGTCACTCCTCCCATCAAGAAGTAGAGTCTTGGTTCCCTCCCCTCCAATCTGGGCAGGCTCTGCGACTGCCCTGATCAATAGAATGTGAGGGAAGGGACTGTGCCAGTTTCTGTGCCCAGGCTTTTATATATAGACTAGAAGCTTCTACTTCCTGTCTCTTGGAAGGCTCATTCTTGGAGTCCTGAGCACCAAATAAAAAGTTCCAACTACCCTGAGGCCACCATGCGGTGAGGAAACCCAAGTTAGCTATACAGAAAGGCCTGGTGGAGAAAGATGCCCAACAAGCATCCCGCTGTTCTAGTCATCCTGGTCCAAGTGCCTAACCTGTGAGTAAAGAGTGCCGAACATGAGAGTGAAGAAGCCCTTACATGGCTCCAACTTCAGCCACCATCTGACCACAATTGCATGAGTGACTCCAATGAAAATGTCCCAGTTGAACCCATCAACCCTCAAAACCATGACAGATAATAATAAGCTGCTTTAAACTACTACATTTTGGGGTGGCTTGTTACCTAGCAATAGATAACTGGAACACATCTAGAGTCCTAGCTCTCCTGAATACTGTTGTTCAACTTTTCCCTCAAACGTTTCAAATAGATTCCTCTTTCCTCCATTATAATGATAGTGCTGCCTTATGTTCATTAGCACAGTATGGTATCCCAAGCACACTAATATGCATGATTTCATCTGTTCTTTTCTACATCCAATTTCTTTATCAAATGAGGCGATAATATTTTCATCATAGTGTTGATGTGAGAAATAAAATGAATTAATGCCTGTAAAGCACTTTAAACATTTCCCAGGACATGATAAGTCTTCAAGGAGCATAACTTCTATCACTTTTTAAAAAGCGTTACTCTATATGATAGCCCCAGGATCTAATGAGATACTCAGGATTAAACAGGTTAAATCAGAAACTGCAAACTGGCCATTCACTGTTGACCCACTCAGTTTAAACGCACACGCACATACCCACACACACGTATATTTGAATTGGCGGCCAAAACCCATTGCCGTCAAGTCGATTCCGACTCATAATGACCCTATAGGACAGGGTAGAACTGCCCCCATAGAGTTTCCAAGGAGTACCTGGTGGATTTGAACTGCCGACCCTTTGATTAGCAGCTGTAGCACTTAACCACTGTCCCACCACGGTTTGAATTGGTGGTAGACACTTAAAAACCTGAGAGATTTCATGTGAATATCTAGAATGTTGGCTTATCTGAAAAAATGGGATGGTCTGACAGCACTGGGCCTTCCTTGCTGCAAGGTACCAACTGACTCTTCCTCCACTTTAGATGGAGCCTGTGTTCTCCAGTTCACCATTGCCCTCTTAAATCCACCACTCCCGTTTACATTGCCTACCTGGCTCTTCTGCGCATTTGAGTTTGTATCGCAAGGAAGAAAGGAAAGAAAGAAGGAAGGAGGAAAGAAAGGGAGGGAGGGACGATGGACTCAGCAGTGAACATGTTCTTTCAACTATAGCTAATATTGTAATAGTCAAAACATGCTTTATTTGGTAGAGGGATTAAATCAGCTTTTGTAGAACAGAAATCTGTTTTAATCATTAAGACAAAACAAATGTTTGATTTGGAGGCATGTTTTCATTCAAATGTAAAATGCCAAATGTAGTTTCTCCTTGTCTGGGAGATGCTGTCTATCTTTAGGGGGAAAGCTTGGGAGAAATGTCTATGAATATGTTTGTACAATGAGGATAGGCCAAAATATTTTGAAATACTTTGATTAAAAAAAAAAATAGATGCTCTTAAAAGAAAATTCTCATTTAAATTACTTAACCCTCCTTTGCAAACTTACATTCCAGTACTAGGATTACTGTCTTTTTAGAAAGGAAGTCTGCTTGAAGGAATTCTCTCTCTCTGAGCTCTTGTTGGAATTAAAACCCTTTTAGAATCCTAGGACTTGGTGCTTTGTTTTAAATTGTTGGAACTATTCAACTTTCACATTTCATTCCAGGGGAGACTGTAGTTATTCTCATCTATAATGAATGGCACAGTGTGAGTTTAAAGATGTCCTAACTATATTCCGTGGGAGTGTGCTTGCAAATCTGTCTCCCTTTTCCCATCCCAGCATAGAAGCTGGAAAGCTGTCTGCTGCAAATTAAGGACTGAGGGCCCGGCTATCCCATGCAGCCGGTGGAGGAGCTGACCTCCCCTCAGTGCCAGGGGCTTCAACCTGGTCTATTCATATGAGGACACTTACAACCAAACAAGGCTTTGTTTTCCTTAGGGTTCAAGTGGGAATCTCCTTGATTCCTAAGGGGAGAAAGTTCATAGTTTATAGCATGTTTGGCAATCTGCAGACTGGGCATCACCTAGGAGAGATGCGGGAACATTGAAGCAGCTTTTATAAAGGTTATTATTAAAGTAATACAAAAGAGAACTAGAAAATAAGACTAATAGAAAGGAAAAATATTACCTGTGATCCCACCATCCAAAAATAATCAGATTTAACATTTTGATATAATTTCTGTCAGTCATTTTTCTTATGAATATTAATGATCATAATGAAGTAATTTTGAATTTTGGTCTTTTTCACTTGACATGTTCTGGTAAGTATCTTTCCCTGTTATTAACTACCCTTTGTAGACAGAATTGTAATGGCTACAAAGTATTTCAAGAGCATATATCATAATTTATGTAATTATTTCCTTATCACTGTACATGTAATTTGTGTCCAACCTTTAGAAATAATGTAGCTATGAATATCATCATACATAAAGTTTTTGATATATTTAGCATCATGTTTATATGATCAATGAGCCAAAAAATGTAGAAGTTTTCGTGATTCTTGATGGCTATTATTAAATTATTTTCCGAAAGGTTTTAATTAATTTAAACTGCCACCTCAAATGTATAAGTGGAAATGTGTTGTCGCTTCATCTTCAACGCTGGGTGTAATCAGTTTTTTACATCTTGGTTAAATTGGTTAACATAGTAGTTCACAAGTCTAGTTTGCATTTGACTCAGAATAAATGTTCTTCCATTTGTTCAATAATTGCTTTTATCTCCGTGTTAAATGTCATTGAATGTCTTTTGTGTACTTATGTATTAACAGTTTAGTGTTTTCTCATCTTTTTATGAGTTCTTTAAGCAGAATTGTATTAATCCTGTTTTATTTGTTGGAAACATTTTTCTAATTGTTCGAATTCTAAAAAATATTTTATTCATTTATTTCAATTATAAAGAAAAATTTAGAGTAGTACAACATTCATGAATTTACACCTAGCTTTATCAAATAATACTTTATCATAAGTTCAGAAATGTTTCAAGAGTTAGAAGTTACAAGTTACAAAGAAATGTATGATCTGTATGTTATTGATTGTTTGAAATTTGTTGAGACTTACCTGTGACCTGGTTTACTGTCAATCTTTATAATTGTTTCATGTGCTGGTAAAAAGAATGAACATTCTCTACTTGCCAGTGCAGTATTCTCTATATACCTATTAGATCAAGCTTGTTCATTTTTCTCTCTAAATATATCCTTTCAATTTTTTTTTCTTCTTCTTGATTTAATAGTTGCTGATTAAGATGTTAAAAAATCTCTTAACATGATTTTGGATTTGTGAGTATCTGTCAGTTTTTGCTTTATGTGTTTTGAAACTACAAAACCTCTGATCATACATTTTTTCCTTTGATTATTATATAGCATTCGTCGTTATCTTTAAGTCTTTTTCTTCAAATTCTACTTTGTTTATATCAATAACTTCTACACTGGAAGGAGTCTTCTGTTTATTATCCTCTTACTTTCTTCCTTTTTCCTCCATTATTGCCTTAAACGCCCCCCCCCCCAAAAAAAAACACCTTTGCCATCAAATCAACTCATAGTGATCCTGTAAGATGGTAGAACTGCCCGATAGGGTTTCCAAGGCTGTAAATCTTTAGGGAAGCAGACTGCCATATCATTCTCCTATGGAGCAGCCAGTGAGTTTGAACTGCTGACCTTTCAGTTAGCAGCCAGGCGTTTAACCACTGTGCCACCAGGCTCCTCCATTATTGCCTTAACACAACCTAACCTTGTCTACCCTGATTTTTCAATTGGTTTGATAACTTTTTCTATATTCTCTCTTTTCTTTTTCCTATTAGTCAGAAGGCTATATAATGTTACAGTTCTTTCACAATACACTTTTAAATTGTTTAGATAGGTATTTAAATTCTTTTTTTCTAAACAAAATCTTTAAAAAATTTGATGTTTTTATCTTTCTCCTAAACATGACATGACATATTAAAGAACAATATGCTTGAACAACTCATTATATAACCCTACGCCCACCCCATCTTATTAGTGTTCTCTAGAGTTTAGTTTAACTTCCTTTTTAAGCACCTGTACCCATAATTTTTTTTTTCACAATCAATTGTTAAATAAATTTTCTGTTAAATCACTTTTAATGCTCAAAACTATTTTCTGTGTTCAGATCTATCTGGATCACTTTTCCTCTTGCCAAAGTGAATCCTTTGATAACTTTTATAGAGAATCTGTGGCAAAAATATATTCAAAATATTTAACACCTTGCGCAGTGCAATCTGAATGAGCAGACCAATCAGAATAAGGTCTTCCAGGAGGTTTGAGAATGGTCCTGGAAATCCCCTGTTGTGATAACCAATAGTCTTTGAGTTGTTAGATTGTGGAGAGGTCTATGTGGGATCCCAAGGAAGGTCACGATGGCAGGGGGATATTTGGGGGGTTTGCAGCAACAGAATTTAGAAACCAGTGACAAATTATTCAAGGAGCCCTGGTGATACAGTGGTTAAGTGCTCGGCTGCTAACCAAAAGGTCGGTGGTTTGAATGCACCAGCTGCTCCACAGGAGAATGATGTGGCAGTCTGCTTCCATAAAGATTATAGCCTTGAAAACCCTATGAGGCAGTTCTACTGTAGGGTTGCTAGGAGTTGGAATTGACTCAGTAGCTCACAACAACATAACATAACATGGGCACTGACCAACCAGAACAAGGAATTAACCAACCAGAATGGACATCGGCCATGCCTGTGGTTGACCACAGGTACACCCACACCAGTGCCATACTACATGAGCATTAGCCCCAGTCTGTGATTCAACTTTTGGTCTTATTCTTTGATATCTGAAAGTGTTTTCATGTTGTGCCCGTGTTGTAACAGTTCAGCAGTGTAGACAGCTATTTTCCCTTAGTACCTTAAAGATACTACTTCACTGGCTTCTTTCTGGCATCTAAATTTTCTGATGGGAATTCTGTTGCCTAATTGTCTTCCCATTGCTTGTAATCTTTTTATCTATGATTGTCCTGAAGATTTTCTTGTTATCCTTGATGTTTTGAAGTCACTCTGTAATGATTTAGCTTTTTTTATCCCTTCAATATATATAACACACTTTTGATGTGAAGATTCAACTCTTCAATTCAGAAAAATTCTCAGCAATTATCTCTTTAAATATTGTTTTCCTGCCATCCCCTTCATTTTCGTCTTCTGAAATCCTGTCTAACCTCATCGCTTAATTGTTCTCTCATATTTTCCTTCTCTTTGACTCCTGTGCCATGGACGGGTAAATTCTTCCCTTCTAATTCAGTAACTCTCTCTTCAAATATTTCCAGCCAAAAGTTTATTCTTTCAATATAATTTTTTATTTTGATATCTACATTTTTTTAATTTCTATTTGATTCCTTTTCATATCTACCTGCTTATTTCACTATTGATTTTTTTTTTTTTGCTTCGTAATTTCTTATTCTTTAGTAATGGAAAGGATATCTTCATTTATCCCTTTGAGTATCATAAGCCCATTTATTTTCAATTCCTCATCAAACAGTTCTATAAAATTAATTTCTTCTGGAGTGATTCTTGTTCCAACTGGAAGGTGGGGCCGTTCTCTTTCTTACGTTAGATACTGTAGTGCAGTTTTGGGATTTTACTTTTCAGGAGATCATTTTGAGTGGAAAGCATTTTAGTCTTTTATGTATTTCCTCTTTCCCTTTCCCTCCATGCTCGTCCCCTCCTATCTGGCCATATTCCTCTTGCCTCACCTTGCACCCTGGGGCCAAGAGTTTGGAACCAGGTAATATTCTGGTATTCCCGCCTTACTTTAATAGTGTAGACACCCTGTGTCAGGCAGTTGACACTTGCTTTACTTCCTGGTCTTGAGGCTGTGTCTTTGATTTCCTACCTCCCAACAAAGCAATGGGTTAGCCAACCTTTTTTTTTTTTTAAGTCTTTTTCACAAGACGGAGCCCCACCTTTAGCCCCTGTATGATGTAGTTAGTGGCCAGCAGATAAGTAGCTGCAATTCTGTTTGCTTCACTGTTATTTTTTGTTTCTGCTCCATGTGCTTTCTGAACCCAATTATATCTTTTGTATTTTCCCTTTTTATATCCTATTTATTATTGCTACGTTTTCTAAATGGGTGTGGGGCTGAAAATGGGAGTTTTATTATCGTGAAACTACTGCACCACTGGAATGAATGCCACTTGTTTGTTTCTGCTTGTATTTAATATGCAAAAGTTTGGGGTTCATGTGGTCAAATATTACTCTCTTCCTTTTTTGATTCCTCTTCTGTCTTCTAACCTTAAAATATAACTCTCTCCTCTAGAAGTTTGATATATACTTACTTTTTCTACTTTGTATGAAACTTTAATTACTTTATTTTTATCATTAGTTTTTTTAATTCTACTTGTCTACTTGATAATTTCTTATAAAGTATGAGATGAGGAACTTCTTTTTAAATAGTTAAAAATTTTTCTCAACACCATTTACTAAAAAGTTCTTTCTTTTTCCATTATCATTTACCAAAGTATTATATATAATAGGATTTATTTTTGAATTATCTATTCTGTTCTATTAATTTATCTTTCTAGTCATCTTTCAGTGGTATTCTGTTTCAATTATTGCAGCATTTAAATGTTTTAATATCAGGTAGAACTAGTCCCACTACATTATTCTTTCTTTTTTTCCAAAATATCTTTATAATTCTTGTCTATTTATTCTCAATAAATTTTAATTTTTCTAATGTAAAAAATCACATCAAAATTTTTATTAGTATTCACATTAAATTCGTATTTTGATTTTAGGAAAATTTACAGGAATGTGGCATGCATTAATTTCTCATTTTTTTAATTTCCTATTAAAATATTTTTTTAATTTTATTATCTGTCACATTTATTTTTAAAGATGTAATTTTATTTATTTATTTGCTCTTTTCCAATACATTTTTTAAATGATTATTTGTGGCCTGTAGCCCTGGTGGCACAGTAGTTAAGTGCTCAGCTGCTAAACAAAAGGTCAGCAATTTGAATCCACCAGCCGCTCCACAGAAGATGTGACAGTCTGCTTCTGTAAAGATTACAGCCTTGGAACCCTTATGGGGCAGTTCTACTCTGTCCTATAGGGTCACTATGAGTCAGAATCAACTTGATGACAACAGGCTTGGTTTTTTTGTTTATAGCACAATTTATATCTTGTTACTACTCCCACATTGGCTGGAATTCTTATGTTTTTTCTTATTAGTGAAAGCATTTCAAGGTGTGAATTTGAATTTACCTCTTTGGTTCTAAAATAATTTTCTTACCCTTTTCAAGAAACTATGTTCATATTTTAGCTCATAAGCTATTCAATCGTTTTTGGTTCTTATTTCTGATTATAAAATAACTATTATAGAAAATTATGAGAACCCAAGAAAAAAGAAGAAATTCCAACTTGGAGGATGGTAAGTGTGTTGCTTATGGATGCTTTTTCTGTGGAGATGTGCCTTAACAGATGGGTATTTTGGCAGGAGAGTTGGAGGAAAAGAAAAGATAGAAGGGCATTCCAGGGGAGAAAAAAAGTGTAAGTAAAAATATTCGGGATGGTTCATGGGAGATTGCTGGGAGCATGGAGTAAGGATAGACACAGAAATGAGATTTTGGAGATCCTGAATGTTAGGCTAAGCAGTTTAGCATTTATTCTGCAGGAAGTGAAGACTCAAGTTCCGCATTTGTCCTTAAAACTCTCAGCTTCCGGAACACAAGAAATTCCTGTAAAGCTCTTTTTGTACTACAGCACATATGAGTACAATGTTATGTTTGAGAATCACTATTTGTTCATTTCCTGCCTGACATGCTTGGATGTAAAATGGGAGGAAAAGCCTTGTACTTAAGTTCCTTCCTGTTTTTTTTTTCCCCTCCAAAGGGAGGGGGGAAGTTCTACATTCATCTTCAGCAGTTGAACACAAGCAAAACTCCTTAGCTATACCCAATTGTAAAACATGGTCATAGAAAGAGTACTGTGACCATAAACACAGACAAAAATACATATATATTACTTATAAGAGCAAATTTGTAGTCAGTAAAGATTCTTTTTAATGTTGCCTAAAACCTGAGACGTTCATAGTTTTGGTTTGTTTGCCCAGTAAGTCAAAAGAACTTTTTTTTTTTTTTTTCATCTTTGGTTTAATTTTTCTTGCTCTCAGGCCCAGTCTATCACCAGTGGTGAGTAAGAAGGGATGCCTGAAATAGTTCCTGTGCAGTTATCTGTGTTCATATCTTACTTTTCTTGGATGGCCAGGGCTGTTTCTTATTTTTGTATTTATTTCACATAAGCCCAGCAAAGTGTGCCACAGACAGTGGTGGCTGGGAAGAACAGATAACTTTGTGCTATTTATATCCCTGTAAGAGCTTCTGTTAGCCATACACATGGGTATCAAATCAAAAGAACACGAGAAGTTAGGCAGGAAAGGTCTAAAGCAAAATTGATGCAAAGGTCCTCGCTGGCACAGGCCCAGAGAGAAGAAAGAGCTCTTGCCCTTGGTATATTTTTGCAGGAGATAAGGTGGTGTTGCTCTTAACCGAGAAAACAGAGGGGACTTTGGAAAATACACTTCTCTGATACATCTTCGTCTTCTCTACTGTTGCCATATGTTGTTGTTGTTAGGTGCCATCGAGTCAGTTCCCACTCATAGTGACCGTAAGTACCACAGAGTAAAACGCTGCCCAGTCCTGCACCATGCTAACAATTGTTGTTATGCTTGAGCCCATTGTTGCAGGCACTGTGTCAATCCATCTCATTGATGGTCTTCCTCTTTTCTGCTGGCCCTGCACTTTACCATGCATGATGTCCTTCTCCAGGGACCAATCCCTCCTAATAACATGTCTAAAGTATGCAAGACGCAGTCTCACCATTCTTGCTTCTAAGGAGCATTCTGGTTGCACTTCTTCCAAGACAGATTTGTTCACTCTTTTGGCAGTCCATGGGATATTCAGTATTCTTCACCAACACCACAATTCAGAGGCATCAATTCTTCTTCAGTCTTCCTTATACATTGTCCAGCTTTCACATGCATATGATGCAATTGAAAATACCATGGCTTGAGTCAGGTGTACCTTAGTCTTCAAGGTGACAGCTTTGCGTTTCAACACTTTAAAGAGGTCCTTTGCAGCAGATTTGCCCAATGCAAAGCATCTTTTGATTTCTTGACTGCTGCTTCCATGGGCGTTGATTGGGGATCCAAGTAAAATGAAATCCTTGACAACTTCAATCTTTTCTCCATTTATCATGATGTTGCTTACTGGTCCAGTTGTGAGGATTTTTATTTTCTTTATGTTGAGGTGTAATCCATACTGAAGGCTGTAGCTTTTGATCTTCAGCAGTAAGTGCTTCAAGTCCTCTGCACTTTCAGCAAGCAAGGTTGTGTCATCTATGTATCGCAGGTTGTTAATGAGTCTTCCTTCAATCCTGATGCCCTGTTCTTCATATAGGCCAGCTCTCGAATTATTTGCTCAACATACAGATTGAATAGGTATGGTAAAAGGATACAACCCTGATGCACACCTTTTCTGACTTTAAACCACTCAGTATCCCCTTGTTCTGTCTGAACAACTGCCTCTTGATCTATGTACAGGTTCCTTTTGAGCACAATTAAGTGGTCTGGAATTCCCATTCTTCACAATGTTATCCATTTTTGTTATGATCCACACAATCGAATGCCTTTGCATAGTCAGTAAAACACAGGTAAACATCCTTCTGGTATTCTCTGCTTTCAGCCAGCATCCATCTGACATCAGCAATGATATCCTTGGTTCCATGTCCTGTTCTGAATCTGGACTGAATGGCCGTTCCCTGTTGATATACTCCTTCAACCACTTTTGAATGTTCTTCAGCAAAATTTTGTTTGCATGTGATATTAATGATATTGTTCAATAACTTTCACATTTGGTTAGATCACCTTTCTTGGGAATAGGCATAAATATGGATCTCTTGCAGTCAGTTGGCCAGGTAGCTGTCTTCCAAATTTCTTGCTATAGACAAGTAAGCACTTCTAGTGCTGCATCCATTTGTTGAAACACCTCAATTGATATTACATCAATTCCTGGAGCCTTGTTTTTTGCCAATGCCTTCAGTGCAGCTTGGTCTTCTTCCTTCAGTACCATTGGTTCCTGATCATATACTACCTCTTGAAATGATTGAACATCAGCCAATTCTTTTTAGTATAATGATTCTGTGTATTCCTGTTGCCATACATCTCCCCTCAAACACTACAGTGCTGCCACAACAGAAATACCATGAGTGGGTGGCTTTAAAGAACAGAAATTTATTTTCTCACAGTTCTAGAGGCTAAAAATCCAAATCAGGGTCTCAGCTAGTCAGTTCCTTCTGTGGTATCTTTTAGTTTAAGTTCCTTCCTGGTTTCCTTGGTGTCCCTTGGCATCTGTCATCCCCCTGTATGTGTTTGGGTATCTATTCTAGGTTTCTGGTGATGTAATTAAGGATCTTAAGATTCTGTAGGTGGTCCCTAAATCCAATGCCAAGTGTCCTCATAAGAGACACGAAGAGGAGAGACACACAGAAGTGGAGATATTCATGTGAAGATGGAGACAAAGATTGGAGTTATGCAGCCACAAGCTAAGGGACACCTGCAGCCACCAGAGACTGGAACTGGCAAGGACAGATTCTGCCTCAGGGCCTTCAGAGAAAGTGTGACCCTGCCAACACCCTGTGTTCACACTTCTACCTTCCAGAATTGAGAGAATACATTTCTGTTGTTTTAAGCCACCAAGTTTGTGCTAATTTGTTACAGCCACACTAGAAACGACTACAGGAACTTTTAAGTATGGCTTATAAAAAAAAATAGTCTCCCTATAATACAATAGTTTTTATGTGAAGAAATGGCCTGTGTGGAAACTGATAGCTCTTTGTCAGTTGCCATGGAGTTGATTCCAACTCATGGCAACCTCATGTGTTTCAGAGTAGAACTGCACCCCACAGGGCTTCTAATGATTGGGACCTTTCAGAAGTAGATTGTCAGCCCTTTCTTCTTGAGTGACCTCTAGGTGGAATTCAAACCACCATTGTTTTAGTTGGTCAACATTTTGAGCTACCCAGGCACTCCTTTGTCAGTCGTTAATGGAAAATAAATTTTTGTTGTTGTTGAGGAATTGCCTCAAGACGTTGTTGGTATGTGCCATCGGTCAGCTCCATCTCATAGCGGCCATATATACCAGAGTAGAACTACCTCATAGGGTTTCCCAGGCTGTACTCTTCATGGGAGCAGATCACCAGGTCTTTTCTCCTGCAGAACCACCAGTGGGTTCAAACTGCCAACCTTTTGGTTATAAGCTGAGCACTTAACCATTGTGCAACCAGGTCTCCTTTGCCTCTGAATAAAGCCCTTTGCCATCAAGCCGATTCAGACTCATAGCAACTCTACAGGTCATTGTAGAACTGCCCCATAGGGTTTCCAAAGAGCTGGTAGGTTCGAACTGTCGACCTTTTGGTTAGCAGTCAAACACTTAACCACTGCACCACCAGGGCCCCAGAAAAAAAGGTTCAAATGCTAGTAAAAATGCCATTTGAGGGGTGTTCAGTGTCTTATCTTTTGATCTCCTTATCAGCTGATGACACTTTTCAACTTTTTTCTACTGTTACTGCCTATGATGTCTCCACATTGTATCTACTCAGGATGTTTTCATTAGATTTCTGAATCAGAGCCTGTAAGAGCCAAATTCCAAAATTTCCACCTGTTCTCACAACAGTCATTGTCCCAGCCTTAAACAATTCTTTTTTTTTTAATTGTGCTTTAAGTGAGAGTTTACAAATCAAGTCAGTCTCTCATAGAAAAATTTATATACGCCTTGCCATGTACTCCTAGTTGCTCTTCCCCTAATGAGACAGCACACTCCTTCTCACCACCCTGTATTCCCCATGTCCATTCAGCCAGCCTCTGTCCCCCTCTGCCTTCTCATCTCCCCTCCACATAGGAGCTGCCCACATAGTCTCATGTGTCTACTTGAGCCAAGAAGTTCACTCCTCACCAGTATCATTTTCTATCTTACAGTCCAGTCCAATCCCTGTCTGAAGAGTTGGCTTTGGGAATGGTTCCAGTCTTGGACTAACAGAATGTCTGGGGACCATTACCTCCGGGGTCCTCCTAGTCTCAGTCAGACCATTAAGTCTAGTCTTTTTCCAAGAATTTGTAAGTCTGCAGCCGACTGCTCTCCTGCTCCATCAGGGCTTCTCTGCTGTGTTCCCTGTCAGGGCAGTCATCAGTTGTAGCTGGGCACCATCTAGTTCTTCTGGTCTTAGGCTGATGTAGCCTCTGATTTATGTGGCCGTTTCTGTCTCTTGGGCTCATAATTACCTTGTGTCTTTGGTGTTCTTCGTTCTCCTTTGCTCCAGGTGGGTTGAGACCAATTGATGCATCTTAAATGGCCACTTGGTAGCATTTAAGACCCCAGACACCCCTTCACCAAAGTGAGATGCAGAATGTTATCTTAAGAGGTGAGGCCAAGATGGCTAACTAGTGAGAAGTTTCCGCTGAACCTTCTTGCAACAGAGACCCTGAAAAACAATGAACTGATTACATATATGACAATCTATGAACCCTGACTGTCAAACACAGAACTAAGGAATCGACCTGAGTGACAGGGGAGTGATAGACTACGCAGAAACACTGATGAGTTGCCGAGCCTGCACAGCGCCTCAGCTCCGATTCCTTGATGCTGTTCTTTGGCGTGAACGAGGTGGGGCTGACGATAGTTTCCTGAGACACAGCAAGCACAGGACACAGCCCTAACCCCTTGGGGCAATCTCGGCGGGGACCCAGCCAGTGCACACAGGCTACACACACCTCTGGAATCTGAGATAAAACAGCACTCTGGACTCAAGTGATTTTGTGTAATTTGCCATGTGGATATAATAGCTCCTTCTGAAAGTACTCTCTCCTATCTATCTGATCCCTCCCCTCGCTCCTCCAGCCGGCTTCATTAACATTTGAATTCCCTGGGCCTGAGAAAGAACGCGCTGCACTTTTTCTGACCCAGTCTCCTGGTCTGGGAGAAGGAGAAAATTAACAAGAGAGAAAAATACTTTCCTGACTCTCCTAAACTGGAAGAGCAGAGCAGAAGTGGCTCCAGTCCACGCATAAGTGATCCACAGACTTTGGCTTTCACCCCAAATGGAACCAGAAGGCAAAGGCAAATCTGTTAGAGGTCTGACTGTAATTGTTTCAGCTGTGTGGTGGAGAGGCAGGTTTTAGAGGTCTGATACCGCTCTACCTATTAAACACAGCCCTCACCTACCCACAGCAGGGACCTGAGGGCTGAGGCTACATCCATGCCACCTAGCCACCCGCGAAAGGGGTCTGAGCATAGTGGTGGCTACCAGTCTTTACAGGTGTAAGCACTGGGTGCCTAAGGTACAGCTGCAGAGCCCATCCACCAGAGCACTCTAGAGAACAAAGACACTCCTTCCTCACTGACACTTGGGGGAAGGCTGTCAGCACCCTGCCCTCCTCAGAGTGTGACCCCCTGCTGCTACCAGAAACCAGTGCATACAACCATCACCACTACTCCTCTAAGATAGTAGGTGAGAGCCTACACCACACACTAGGTGATCGACTATCAGGACACCTGAGCTGATTCTATTTAAGAATAGTGAGTGGACTCATAGGCTCATATACCTGGTAACAGCTCTAACCACCTGGTAACAGCACATTAGTGCTTCGAAGATTCCAATAATCAAGTTAGCGTACTCTAGTAGCCTATCTGGGTATATTGAAACAAAACAAAGCAAGAAGATAGGACACAGTGAGCAAACGTAAAATAAATTATTACAATAACTTACATACGGCTTTAAAGAAGCAGATCATGATTGCGTCTACAAATTCCCAAAACAGAGAATCAAGGTGTCTTCCGGATGAAGATGTATTCCTGGAATTGACAGATGTAGAATACAAAAGATTAATGTACAGAACGCTGCAAGACATCAGGGACCACATCAGGAATGAAATCAGGCAATGTACAGAAAAGGCCAAGGAACACACAGATAAAGCAGTTGAAGAAATTAAAAAGATTATTCAAGAACATAAGGAAAAATTTAATAAGCTGCAAGAATCCACAGAGAGACAGCATTCAGAAATTCGAAAGATTAACAATAAAATTACAGAATTAGAATGTTATCTTAATAGATTTTATTATGCCAGCTGACCTAGATGTCCCCTGAAACCATGGTCCCCAGAACCCCGCCCCTGCTACTCTGGCCTTCAAAGCATTCGGTTTATTCAGGAAACTTCTTTGCTTTTGGCTTAGTCCAGTTGTGCTGACTGCTTCTGTATTGTGCGTTATCTTTCCCTTCACCTAAAATAGTTGTCTACTATCTAATTAGTGAAAACTCCTCTCCCTCCCTCCCCACCCTCATAACCATCAAAGAATATTTTCTTCTCTTTCAACTATTTCTTGAATTCTTATAATAGTGGTCTAATATAATATTTGTCCTTTTTGCAACTGACTAATTTCACTCAGCATAATGCCTTCCAGATTTCTCCACGTTATGGAATGTTTCACGGATTCATCCTTATTCTCTTTTGGTGCATAGCATTCCATCGTGTGACTGTACCATAACTTATTTATCCATTCATCCATCGAGGGGCACCTTGGTTGCTTCCAGCTTTTTGCTATTGTAAACAATGCTGCAATGAACATGGGTGTGCATATATCTGTTCTGGTAAAGGCTCTTACTTCTCTAGGATATATTCCAAGAAGTGGGATTGCTGGATCACATGGTAGTTCTATTTCTAACTTTTTAAGGAAGCACCAAATTGATTTCCAATGTGGCTATACCATTTTACATTCCCACCAGCAGTGTATAAGTGTTCCAATCTCTCCACAGCCTCTCCAGCATTTATTATTCTGTGTTTTTTTAATTAATGCCAGCCTTGTTGGAGTGAGGTGAAATATCATTGTAGTTTTGATTTGCATTTCTCTAATGGCTAATGATCATGAGCATTTCATCATGTATCTGTTAGCTGCCTAAATGTCTTCTTTGGTGAAATGCCTGTTTGTATCCTCTGCCCATTTTTTAATTGGGTCTTTTTGTTGTTGAGTTTTTGCAGTATCACGTAGATTTTAGAGATCAGACGCTAAGTGGAAATGTCATAGGCCAAGCTTTTTCCCAGTCTGTAGGTAATCTTTTTACTCTTTTGGTGAAGCCTTTGGATGAGCATAGGTGTTTGATTTTTAGGATCTCCCAGTTATCTAATTTCTCTTTTGGTATTTGTGCATTGTTAATAATGTTTTATATACTGTTTATGCCATGTATTAGGGTTCCTAGTGTAGTCCCTATTTTTTCTTCCATGATCTTTATCGTTTTAGATTTTATATGTAGGTCTTTGATCCATTTTGAGTTCATTTTTGTGCATGGAGTGAGGTATGGGTCTTGGTTCATTTTTTTGCAGATGGATATCCAGTTATGCTAGCGCCATTTTGTTAAAGAGACTGTCTTTTCCCCATTTAACTGACTTTGGGACTTTGTCAAATATTAGCTGCTCATATGCAGATGGATTTATGTCTGGATTCCCAATTCTGTTCCATTGGTCTATGTATCTGTTGTTGTACAAACAATTCTTTTAATTAAAAAGGAGGGGGGACTTAAAACCAGATCCAATATACCTGCCAAGTACTTCAAATAAGTCAATAATCCCATTCATAGTTACTTTTTTTTTTTCTGCCAAGTCCAGTCGCTTTCCTCTTTAGTCTATTCCAAATCATCCCTACCAAAATTACATGCCAGGTACCCCTCAGTGCCATTACCTTGGAAATCTATTTCTCTTATGCTCCCTTTTGGACTGATGTTGCACCACTGTTCCTGTGACTGCTTTCTCTTTCACAGCCCCAGGTGCGGAACTGAGCACCAAGACTCCCTCCATTCTGTCCATTTTCAGCTACCATCAACATGGGTGTTTTCGTCTTTGTTTCTTAGGCTTGT
Organism: Elephas maximus indicus; assembly: GCF_024166365.1. NCBI lineage: Eukaryota > Metazoa > Chordata > Mammalia > Proboscidea > Elephantidae > Elephas > Elephas maximus. Next base: position 106,532,879 of record NC_064824.1, read on the forward strand.
TGCTCACGGCCTCTTCCTTCCCTTACCTCTTCCTCCTGCTTCCTACTCCTCACACATTAGTGAGTCCCTGAACAGACCTTTCTTTTCAGGGCAGAAACGATACGGAGAGACTTCATAGCATTTTAATTACCTAGTTAAAAAAAAAAACAAACTTTTAGCAGTCAAGAAATCAAATGACGCATTGTATTGGGTAAACCTGCTGCAAAGGACCTCTTTAAAGTGTCGAAAAGCAAAGATGTCATCTTGAAGACTAAGGTGCACCTTACCCAAGCCATGGTATTTTGAATCATATCATATGCATGTGAAAGCTGGACAATGAATAAGGAAGACCAAAGAAGAATTGATGCCTTTGAATTGTGGTGTTGGCTAAGAATGTTGAATATACCACGGACTGCCAAAAGCACGAACAAATCTGTCTTGGAAGAAGTACAACCAGAGTACTCCTTAGAAGCAAGGATGGTGAGACTGCATCTTACATACTTTGGACATGTTGTCAGGAGGGATCAGTCCCTGGAGAAGGACATCATGCTTGGCAAAGTAGAGGGTCAGCGGAAAAGAGGAAGACCCTCAACGAGGTGGATTGACACAGTGGCTGCAACAATGAGGTTCGGCATAACAACGATTTTAAGGATGGCACAGGATTTTGTTCTGTTGTGCATAGGGTTGCTATGAGTCGGAACCAACTCGACAGCACCTAACAACAACAACAACAACAGTTAACCCTTTTGACTTATCTTTATAACTTTTATAAAGCTAGAGAGCAAAAATCAAAACTCAAGGAGAGTTTTGGCTTAAATTAATAACTAAATTAGAAACTTCAGTTTTCTAAGTGTTCTCTAACTATGGCTTTTTGTTTTGTTTTAATTTACTGTCAGAACTACCATAAGGAGCCCTGATGGTGCGGCAGTTAAAGGCTTGGCTGCTAACCTAAAGTTTGGCTGTTCAAACCTACCAGCCACTCTTCAGGAGAAAGTTGTGGCAGTTTGCTTCTGAGTGGCAGCCTGCTTCTGTAAAGATTACAGTCTTTGAAACTCTATAGGGCAATTCTAACTTTGTCATATTGGGTTACTCTAAGGGGAAATCAACTCCAGGGCAGCAGGTTTGGTTTCAGGTTTTTAAACCAACTCTGACTATAAACTGTAGTGCCACGGTTAGAAGGCACATTTCTGGTCAGATAAATCACAAACTCCAGTCAGCCAGGAAAGGCATAACATGCTCTTTCTGGTTTTTGTAGTCATCAGAAGCAATAAATGATAAGGGCTAACATACAATAAATCTGTTATCAGACTGTGAGAATGCCCCATGTATTAGAAGTTATATTATAGCTGCACCAACCTAATAAGATGCCTTTTGTATGTTATTTTCCCATCACAAGTGAGGTACAAAGAAATGTTTGTTTTTCCGAAGATTTGTCACAGTCATTCCTACCATGCCTGCATGAATCACCCTCGTTTGTCTGTTATGACTTAGAAGATTGTGGCCAATGGTCAGTACAAGCTGAAGTGATAAATGTGTACTTGGCTCATGTGGAAGCCAAATGTAGACCCGTTTAAGGAGCAACAGAGGGAAGATTTATGGTAGTAAGGCAGTGGTATGTGTGGGAATTTTAGCAGTGGTGGAGCTGAGACTATGAGGAATTAGAATGACAGGGTTAGACCCATTCATTGAGCTACAAGAAAAAAGGTTAGAGAGAACTGCAGAATCAGGATCATGGCCACAAAAAAGGAAACTTGAGTCAAGGAAGGTTTAAGATCAATGCTTAACTAGATGCCCCAGTTTCACCCAGTGAATGGGCCATGGGGTCTATGGCTCATGAGGACCTCCAGTGCTGGTTTCACACCGGGCAGCTTCTTGAAGTGAGTGGAGTAATAACTTTCCTTTCCTTAGATGAGTCTGTTAAAGCCAAATCAGGTGATGAATAAAAAAAGAGATTACAACAATCTTGGTGATGTCCTATACAATCAAGGAACAAATTTAATGTTTTTTAAAAGATAATTCTTACCATTACTCTCTGTTGAGGTGTCATATAATTATGGAAAACTCATCTTTGTGATATAGATGAAAATCAGAACCTACCAGTTAGTTGCCCCTGCGTTGAGCTTATCTGTATCCAGCTCCCTCCACCTTAAATTTCCTATCACCAATGAGGAAGAAATGGATGGAAAGGCCAGAAATCTCAGGACCAAGGCTGGCAACAGACATGGAGAAAAGGCACAAGGTTAGGGATTCCCCACTAAGGTAGGTTTTATTGCTTCTTCTCTGGGCTTTTTGCGTAGGCTCTGGATTGGACTTGTGGTGAGGGAAGAAGCCCAATTCATTTTCCTACTCTGGTAACTGGGCAACTACAGCTACCCAGGGACTCCAAAGAAGAAACACACCTTGCTGAAGAAGTGCTCACAATTAAAACTTACAGACTACATTAGAAAATGATCCATCATGATGAAGACATAATAAATGGGAGAATTAGCACTCCAAGAACTTGAGATAATAGGCAATAAAATAAGAAACCATAAAATAAAACAACCAAAAGACAATAAAATAAGAAAACACAAGGAGGAAAAGATCAAAGAACTCGATTTAGTAAAAGAAAGAGATGTCAGAATATGACATAAGTTTACATATTCCTACAAAGTCACTGATTCATATGGATTCAAATTGAAACTGAAAAAATTAATGAAAGCGTGAAATTTTTTGATTGGTTATACTTTGAGATAAATTAACTGCAGGAGTTACGGAAACTCAGTTATTTGACTCTTTTAGGACTATATCAAAACCACCCGATATATTTAATTTAGATCATAAATGCATAAACTTTTCATTGATTTTGAGCTGCTGTATGAATAGTCTTCCCATTGAAATGTTTCTGATTTTTAACTTTTTTCTAATTATCAAAATAATATATCTTTATTATTTAATACAAATTCTGAAATATGGAAAAGAAACAGAAAAAAATCCAATAGTCTTTCTACCATCCAAAGGCCATCGCCTTCAAGTCAATTCTGACTCATAGTGACCCTATAAGACAGAGCAGAACTGCCCCATAGGATTTCCAAGGCTGTAATCTTTTCAGAAACAGACTGCCAGATCTTTCTCCCGCAGAGTAGCTGGTGGGTTCAAACCGCCAGCCCTTCAATTAGCAGCCGAGCACTAAACCACTGTGCCAGCAGGGCTCCTCTTACTACCAAAAAATACTATTAATATTTTAGCATATTCCCTTCAATTTCCTTTTCTATGCAATTGTTTCCTTACGGAGCTGAATTTATACTGCAATACAATTTATTGTACCCCTTTATTTTATAAATTTAACGTTAAATAAGCATTCTCTGTGTCCTTAAAAACTTGCTATATATATCGTTTAAATGGTTGCGTAATATTTCTTTATGGATGTACCATTTATTTCACAATTCCCTTATTGCATGTTTATTTTAGATTGTTTCAATCTTTTCATTGTTATAACTGTAATAAATATTTGTACATAAACCTTTGTTTATGGGCCTGCTTATGCTCTCAGACTATAGCTCACATTTTTCAGGGGACAACCCTGATCTTTTATAATTCATGCATTCAAATATATTTTATGTCAATTGAACAAAATTTGTTAAGATTTAGGTACCAGGTAATTTTTCCCTACACATTATTCTGGGGTTTATTTATTTTATTTTTTTCTGATAGTCAATGTTATCACATGCATTGTAGAAATTTGACATATATATATATAGTACCTTTGAAGAAAAGCAGGGCAGTCTACTTCTGAAAAATCAGCCATTAAAAATCTCACAGGAACTATGGCCCCCAGACACTCTGCTAACCCAGAGCTAAAACCATTCCCGAAGTCCACTTTTCAGACAAAGATTAGACAGCACTATAAAATAAAAAATTAATACACGTGAGGAATGTGCTTCTTGATTCAATCAAATAAATATATGAGACCAAATGGGCATCTCCTATCCAAAGGCAAGAAAGGACAGGAACCGGACAAATGGACACAGGGAACTCAGGTAGAAAGGGGGAGCATGTTGTCACATTGTGGGGATTGCAACCAATGTCACAAAACAATGTGTGCATAAACTTTTGAGTGAGAAAGTAACTTGAACTATAACTTTCATCTAAAGCACAATAAATAAATAAATAATTTAAGAAAACCTCGTGGAGCACAGTTCTACTCTGACACACATGAGGCCAACCTGAGTTGGAATTGATTCTACAGCAATTGATGAACGGGTGATGTCTATTTGTATATATAGATCTATCTGTGTAACTACAAAAAGCTATTTAGCTAGCTATCATGCTCTGCTAAGGAGCCCTGGTGGCACAATGGTTAAAGCACTTGGCTACTAATCGAAAGGTTGGCAGTTTGAACCCACCAGTGGCTCCGTGGGAGAAAAGACCTGATGATCTGTTCCTGTAAAGATTACAGACTGGGAAGCCCTATGGGGCAGTTCTGCTCTGTCTTACAGAGTCATAATGACTCATAGTAACTCGACTATGAGTCAAAGTAGACTCAACACACACAACAGCAACATGCTATGCTATACAACTAACAGATGACTTCAGAAAGAATTGACAATAGCTTGTTGGATGAAGAGATTCACTTCTGAAAATTAAGATGACAACTGCATATATAATTTAGGGAAATGAAATACCATCTTGCAGGGGAAATGTCACCAAACTTTTGAAGGGTGGCTGTGGAAAACAGGCGATAAATGTATGTCAAAAAATAATTTAAGAAAATAGAAATTACTGCAGACTGGTAAAGTAATACCTAAATAAAGTCCTGAACCACCACTCTTCAGTCAGTTTATCATAGTATGGTCAATAGGAAACTGCCAGAAGTTCAAGCAAGATTCACAGAGGATGTGGAAAGAGGAATATGATTGCTGATATCAGGATCTTGGCTGAAAGCAGAGAATACCAGGAAGATGTTTTCCTGTTTTATTGACTATAGAAAGGCATTCAACTATATGAATCATAACAAATTATGGACAACATTACAAAGAATGTGAATTCCAGAACACTTAATTGTGCTCATGAGGAACCTGTAGATAGACCAAGAGGCCGTCGTTAAAACAGAACAAGAGAATACTGCATTAAAACCGGGAAAGTTAAGAGTCAGGGTTGTATCTTTCACCATACTTATTCAACCTGTATGCTGAGCAGATAATCTGAGAAGCTGGACTATATGAAGAAAAACATGGCATCAGGATTGGAGGAGGACTTATTAACAACCTGTGATATGCAGATGACACAACCTTGCTTTCTGAAAGTGAAGAGTACTTGAAGCACTTACTAATGAAGATTGAAAACCACAGCCTTCAGTATGATTACACCTCAAAATAAAGAAAACAAAAATCCTCACAACTGAACCAATAAGAACATCATGATAAACAGAGAAAAGATTGAAGTTGTCAAGGATTTCATTTTACTTGGGTCCACAACCAACACCTATGGAAGCAACAGTCAAGAAATCAAACAACATAAATCTGCTGCAAAAGACCTCTTTAAAGTGTTAAAAAGAAAAAGCAAAGATGTCACTTTGAGGACTGAAGTGCGTCTGACCCAAGCCATAGTGATTTTGATCGCCTCATATGTATGCATGCAAAAGCTAGAGAATAAGGATTTACAACACATATTTGGGGGGGGGGGGACACAATTCAATCCCTGACACCACCACTTCTGAGAAGTAGTCTCTTCCTGAGTCTCATGTGCACCTGAGTCTCTTCCTTCTGACCTTCTATTTTTCTATATTCACACTTCTTTCTTTTCTGAAGATTTACTCAATATTAGAATATACCCAGTGATAAAAGTGAGCATCCTTGACTTATTACAGATCTTGCAGTAGGAGGGGGGAACTCTGAACGCTTTGCCGTTAAGCACTGTATTTGGTGTATGTTTTGTTGTTGATGTGTGGCATCAAATTTAGGACGTTCCCTTCTAAATTTGCTATGAGTTTTTCTGTACTGAATGGAAAATTGAATTTCACCCTATGCTTGCTCTGTAATTACTGAGATAATTATAAGACAATTTTATTCTGTTAATGAGGCTAAGTACATTAATTTGTTTTAAATGCTATATTTACCACAAATTCCTGAAATAAACCATTATTATTCTTCATTTATTAAAAAAAAGTGGGGGAGGGATTGGGGGAACTATGTCAGTTACCACTGTGGGATCTTGGACAGAACTTCAGCACTGTGCGTCAGTTTCTTCATCTCCCAAATGGGAATAATGCTTCATGGGGAGTTGTGAGGAGTCAATGAGTTAATATAAAGCACTGAGAACAGCACATGGAATGTAGTAAATTCTCAATAAAAATCTTTGCTGTTAAAATAACTTGGATATATAGTAACAAGTTATTTTACCTATCTCATAAGGCTGTTGGGAGGTTTATATAAGGCAGTCCATGAAAGTACTTAGCAAAGCTTCTAGCTCATATTAAGAACTCAAAGTTCAATATTACTTTAATGACTATTATTACTATGATTATTAATATTTCACAATACTGAATAATTTTGTAGTAAAGGCAGATTTCTACATTTTTAACAATAATTATTTAGTATTAGTAATTAGGTGTGATCCAGAGTTGAAAAAAGATGTGAAATGAAAAGGGTTACAATAACACGATTTCATAAAACACAGAACTTACTAACTTTTCTAGAGTTCTCTTACTTTACTGTTTTCTGATTCTTTGTAATACAGATTTTCTGCGTTTTCAGTGTTTTGTCATATGAGATGAAGATACATTTATTTCCTCCAAAGTAATTTAAGTCAGTCCCCTGGTATTCAGCTAAATTGAACTCCAGTATTCTGAAACAGTATCTGTTGACACAAATATATTTGGCATCACCGAGGAATTTAAAACTACATGCAGGCCGTGTTCTGATTCCTCAAACTCAAGATGACAGTGCTATTACAAAGTACAAGTGTTGCTAAAAAGTTTTATGCCAACATTTCAATACCAACACACAGATGTGTTCTCGTCTGGTTAGCGATGGCAGTTACAATGATTAAACTATAGTTTTGGAAACATTCTTAAGGAGGTGAACTCAGATTGCTCAAGAAAATCAGCATGAGACTCTGGTAAGATATGCAGCAAGATGTGTAACTTTTTAGTCACCGTCTGTCTGATCGCCAGATGAGTACATGGGATGAAAATCAGTTCCCACACTGGCTTTGTCCCAGAGACACATCTGATTCTCACCCAATCTGGAAAACAGGAGTTCACACTTGAGATTTCGTTTTGGTCTGCCTAGATAATTCCAGGATAAGAAATTCCTTTATGGCTAAATTAGTTCTCCAAAAATCTAAGAATTCAGAAGCTGATTGGCCTGAGAAGAACACATTTGTGGCTCTGAGTCTTCTACAACCACATTTTCTTTTTCTAAGTAAAGCAGTAATATGAGGAGGCCCCTAGTGCTGAATGACCAGACCTTGTCACCTTGACTTGGTTTCAGGTTTTCATAGGGCCTTTCAGAGGTCAAGAGAGACATGATTCACTTCCATATGAAACCAAAAATTAAATAAATTAAAAAAGGTGTGGGGGGAGTAGAAGTTATGCCAAAATAGGGTTACGAAATGTGTGGTGTATTTTAAATGTCAATGTTTAACAAGTATAAAAATGGCATGGGAGCAGTGTCTGACCTCTCTTTTTACAAGGGAGGAGGAGAATCAAGATCAGCAGCCCAAGGCTGATTCTTACGAGGTGGAGGTCAGACATGCCTCCTCTCTCTGCCATCTTTACCAACAATAACACCAACCGTCCCTCGCACAGCACTCCCTACTTCTCTGCTGGGTTTGATAATTCATTGCAATGGCCACACAGAACTCACAGACAATACTCATGATTATGGGGCTTATTAGGGAAGTAACAGGTTACAATTCATGTTCAGGAATGCTCAGGATACAGTTCCTCCTTCAGGACAGCCTCTTTCCAGGTGTGCTCACAGCCTTGCCTCTCTGGCCCCTTGGCTTCTGCCCCGCTCCAGCAAATGTTACAAAGTTCTTTTAGCTCTGTCTATAAGTGCCCCAATGCATCCCACTCTGCCAGTAAGCCTCGGCCCAAAGGCACTCAGCTTTCTCACTCTGTGGGCTGGGAAGCCCACCACAGGGTCTCCTGCCATCATTTCTCCACCACTGCTTCGAGAGCTCTCTCTCTCTGTCTGTCTCCTGGTTCCATAAGCTTCTCCTCTCAGGGATCTCCGGTCCAAAGGACCAGCTCTCCACTCCTGGCTGTTTTTCCTCGGCAGTGGTGAGATCATCTCCTTCCTGCCTCTGGGATGGCTCACTTCAAGCCTGACAGGCAAAACTGACCAATCCCCTTGGTGGGCCACAATTACCCTGTTTGCACAGTCCCACCCAATCGCTTGAGTAGGAGTTACAGGACCACAGCGAAAAAGGCCACACAAAAGTGATCCATCACATTGTGATGAGTCAATCATTGCAACACACGTGTGCGCGCACACACACACACACACACAAATTCAATTCAACATAATGATACCATTCCCAAAATGATGAAGGCAGTTATTAGGGGATTTATTAAAAAAATATATTAGTTCATAAGGGACAAGACATAAGCCAGTAATGAGACACAGAGTTAAAGTTGGTGATAATGTCCTCTGTAACAGCATGGCATTCGTGATAGTGAGGCCTGGGGCCAGTGGCCCTCCTGGCTTTCCCCTTCTAAGACCTGGCCTTAAACTAAATGACCCCGTGGGGAAGGACTCATGGAAATATCTGAGGCTTATTTAAAATGGCAGCTCATCCACTTCAGCAGATCGGGTCATGGGATGGCCTAGTGGGTTGGTGGGGGTTTTAAGAGGGTTGTAGGCCTTGGGGCCAGCATCCCAGAGTCCCTCTCCCTGTCTCGCCCCCCAAACCTTTAAGATGTACTGCAAAATGATTTAAGTGATTAATAAGTGCGTTACAAACTTTGTAATATATCCAGTCTGAACTCTACACAGGATCCAAGGACCCTTTTTTAAATGTATCAGGTCCTCAGAGTTGTCCAATGTATTGCCACCCACTCAATGCCGTCGAGTTGATTCCGACTCAATAGGGTAGAGTAGAACTACCCATAGCGTTTCTAAAACTGTAAATCTTTACAGAAGCAGACTGCTACATCTTTCTCCCACAGACCTGCTGGTAGTTTTGAACTGGCAACATTTTTGCTAGCAGTCACATGCTTTAACCACTGCACCACCAGGACCCCTTCAGTGTATTTCCATTTCTCCCAAAATATAATCTGAAGTGCTTCTCAAAGCCTGAAAGAGGCTTCAGGATCTAGTTGTTCCCAGCTGCCTCTTCTGACGTCATCTTCTTCCATTCTTAGTCACCCTTCCAGGCATCTGGCCCCTTTCTTTCCTCTAAGGCAAACTACCAAGCTCTGCTTTTGGGCCTTGGCACTTGCTGTGCCAAGCTTGCACCCTCTCACTTCTCTTTCTATGCTGCCTTATCCAACAATATTCCCCAACCATCCCTAATAACATAATGCCCCATCAGTCGAAGAACACAGAATATACCATCGACTGCCAGAAGAGTGAACAAATCTGTCTTGGAAGAAGTACAGTCAGAATACTACTTAGAAGCAAGGATGGTGAGACTTGGTCTCACATACTTTGGACCTGTTATCAGGAAGGACCAGTCCCTGGAGAAGGACATCATGTTTGTCGTGGATTGAATTGTGTCCCCCCAAAATATCTGTCAAATTAGCTGGGCCATGATTCTCAGTATTGTATGATTGTCCACCATTTGATGGGATTTTCCTATATGTCGTAAAGCCTATCACTATGATGTAGTAAGATGGATTAGCTGTAGTTACACTGATGAGGTCTACAAGGTTACATAGTGTCTTAAGCCAATCTCTTTTGAGATATAAAAGAGAGAAGTGACCAGAGAGACACAGGGACCTCATACCACCAAGAAAGCAGTGCCGGGAGTAGAGTGTGTCCTTTGGACCTGAAGTTCCTGCATCGAGATGCTCCCAGACTAAGGGAAGACTGATGATAAGGACCTTCCTCCAGAGCCAACAGAGAGAGAAAGGCTTCCCCTGGAGCTGGTGCCCTCAATTCAGACTTCTAGCCTACTGGGCTATGAAAGAATAAACCTTTATTTGTTAAAGCCATCCACTTGTGTTATTTCTGTTATAGCAGCAATAGATGACTAAGACACTTGGTAAAATAGTGGGTCATCGAAAAAAGGGAGACCCTCAGCAAGATGGATTGACACAGTGTCTGCAACAAGAGGCTCAAACATAGCAACAGTTGTGAGAATGGCACACGACCAGGCAGAGTTTCCTTTTGTTGTACATAGGGTCCTATAAGTCAGAACCGATTCGATGGCACCTAACAACAACAACAACAATTAATCGACACATATGACATCCCTAGTTGGTGAAATCAATTAAGCACGTGGCTACTTTTGGTTAAAAGGTTGGTGGTTTGAATCCACCCAGAGGTGCCTCAGTAGAAAGGCCTGGCAGTCTACTTCTAAAAGATAAACAGCCATTGAAAACCCTGCAGAGCACATGGGGTTGTGAAACACCTGGGGTTGCAATGAGTCTGAATCAACTCGATGGCAACTGGTTTGGTTTTATTTGTTCATTAATTTTTTGAAGGTCTCCCTGTACTTAAATGTCAACCCCAGAGGGCCAAATTCTTTATTTCATTAACAGACGTGTCTTCAGTGCCTAGCTCACTGCCCTCAGTAAATATTCATGGATGAATGAATGTAGATTATGACACCATTACAAATTACTCTGTCAAAAAATAACGACAGAGAAAGATGTTCAAGGCATGTTGTTAAGTGAGAAAAGCAAGTTACGAAACCACGTGTATAGCATGGTTTTGTTTTTAAATTATGTACATGTAATTTATTTTCATTACAATAAACCTTGGATGATGTGCAAGAAAACACCAAGAATGGGTAGCTCTTGGAGTGGGATTCTGGCTTTTTTTAAATTTTCTCTTTTGTTTATATGTATTTTCTAATTTCTTTACAGTGAATATGTACTAGTTCTGTAAGAGGAAAAGACAATAGACAGTATTACAAGTTAATAGAAGGTATTTTTGTCATAACTTTTTATTGACTGCTATATTAAGAGCCCATTGCCATCGAGTCATAGCGAAGACGTCACTTTGAGGACTAAGGTGCACCTGACCCAAACCACGGTATTTTCAACTGCCTCATATGCATGTGAAAGCTGGACAGTGAATAAGGAAGACCGAAGAAGAATTGACACCTTTGGATTATGGCGTTGGAGAAGAATATTAAATATACCATGGACTGCCAGAAGAACAAACAAATCTGTCTTAGAAGGAGTACACTCAGAAGTCTCCTTAGAAGCGAAGATTGCGAGACTTCGTCTCACGTACTTTGGACATGTTATCAGAGGGACCACTCCCTAGAGAAGGGCATCATGCTTGGTAAAGGGTCAGTGAAAAAGAGGAAGACCTTGAACAAGACGGATTGACACAGTGGTTACAACGATAGGCTCAAACATAGCAATGATTGTGAGGATGGCACAGGACTAGGCAGTGTTTTTTTCTGATGTATATAGGGTCACTATGAGCTGGAACCGACTCGACGGCACCTAACAACAATATATTAAGTGGAAGATATATAAATTATTTTTCTTTTAAAATGGGAAACATAGCAAGTGGGTGATCCCTCCACATGCAGTGGCTGGGAGAAAGGCTTATGGAGTCAGTCTAGTCTGGATTTAAGTCCTGGGTGCCACTTTCTAGATTTGGCAACTCAGGCACATCTGTGTCTCTTACTGAGTCTTGATTTCTCGTCTGTCAGATGGGGTAATAATACCACCCACAAAAGGTCCCTAGGTGACACAAATGATTTGTGTTTGACTACTAACTTAAAGGTTGGCAGTTTGAACCCCCCCAACTGTAGTGCAGAAGAAAGACCTGGTGATCTGCTTCAGTTAAGATTACCCCAAGAAAACCCTATGGGGTGCAGTTCTACTCTGTAACACATGGAGTTAACATGAGTTAGAATCGACTCAACAGCAACAAGTTTTAGATTTAATGGTACTCACAAGACTCGGGGCTGCCTCCAATGTGTGGACCAGACTGGAATTTGATTCTTTTGGTCTCATTGATTTGGAAATTTCGTGACACCAAGGTACAGAAACAAGTCGAAGGATATGGCTCTCCCTTCTTCCCTATCAAAGACAAATCAAGCAATACCCAGATACCCCTCATGCTGCATCCAGGCCTAAAGTGTAAAATTTAAGGGGGATCAGAAAAATAAAAGTAAAAAACTCAGTAATCAAGATAAATAATGTCAACCATTTTCATAAAGACAGGGTCAATACGACTGATGTTGCCTTTGCTTCAGGCCCTGTTTTGACTCAGCAGGGCACTGCTCCCAGCCTCCGGCTCGAAGGTAGAAGACTTTCCATTATCCAAATCATTAATAATTATTACTTAATTATCCAAATTTTCCTTAGCCTCAGACCTGGCATTGCTCACTCTGTGACTGGCTGTCAGTCGAGGACCTATAAGGATATCAGTTTGGGGGGCGAGGTATTTTTCTGACCCTGCTTATTCCTTTCCCCCTATAAATATCTAATCACAACTACTACCTAATCCCAGCTCTCCTACCTCATCGGAAACCCTGAAGGGCAGCCTTTTCCGTATTTTTTTTATAGCAACATAAAATGCCAGTAAAGCACGATTTCTCCCCAAAAGAACATTAAGCAGAGTTTGCAGGTGCTACAGCATCTCTCCCCTGGTACTTCTGGGGAAGGGCACACAGACCTTGGCATACCTTCTTTCAAAAACAGGCAAAAGCAAACAGCGTGTTCCTTCCATCTACTTCCCAGGAGAAGGGAAAATCCTTACGTCATGGGGTCAGGCAAGTATTGGTTCCTCATAAAGGGTTTCCCTGAGGGCCTTTCATATTACCGTTTCAGGGGGTTTTGTGGGTATTACATTATTTTCTGCATGTAAAGCACTTTACGGTACCCATTCATGCGGCAGTTGCTAGTTAAAAGCAGCAATGATGATAACCTTTAAAGTCTTGTTTTCCTGTAATGGTTTCATTTTACAGAGGATTGCTTTTTTGCTGAATCCATAGATTCCAAGTTGCTCTATTAAAGTGATCACTAGAAAAATGTGATGTTCTTAGCATGTAATCTTTAGGAAATTTCCCCCTATTATTCTTCTAAGTTTGATTTAGTGTGTATGTTATTTTCAAAAATATAAGTTGGGATGTCATGAAATGGACTTTGCCTAGGACATATTTGTTTCTAGTCATTTAAAAACCCAGAGGCCAAGGGGGTAGGGAGCTGGAAGAAATTATTTAGATGACAGGTAGTGCGTAAGACTGCGATTTGGTTACAGTAAGTTTAGCAAAATCAGTTGTAAGGTAACGGTCCAGATGAACTTCATAACAGTAGACAAACTGGTTTTGATTTTTTTTTTTATTGACGGATTAAATTGTTGCTAATTGCCACCTCCGCCCCCCCCCCCATGTTTTTAGATTAATGTATTTACTGGAGAAGTGACACACACTGGGGTTATATAGCTGTGTCCTGTATGAAGCCTGACTACTCTGAGACCACCGTGCAGTGAGGAATGTCCAGCCAGCCCCAGGCCAGCTGCCTGGCATGGGACACTCCAGCTTCAGGAACCGTGACATGGCGAAGAATTGAGGAACCCAGGTGACAGCCTGAACTGAGACTCCAGGTGTATGGCCCCCAGTGAGCCATCTCAGCCATGTCCAGTTATTAGAACATGCCAGCTGAGGCCCCAGTTGTCATGGAGCAAAGAGGAGCAGTCCCCACTGCCCTGCCTGATTTCTTGACCCACAAAGCCATGAGCATTTTAAATTGGTTGTGGTTTGTAAAATGCTGCAGGGGAACAGAAAGGAGAAACAGAGGCACAAAAGAGAATAGAGGATACTGAAAAATAAGGGATAGTTAAAACAGCGCTCAAATTATTATCGTTGGTACTCTCGATTCACCTTTTTTAATCGTTTATCCACGCACTCAAGAAAAATGTATTGAGATTACTACATGCCACACACTATACTTAGGGTTGCTGATTAAAAATAAAGAATAGAATAGCTCTATCCTCAAGGAATGCCTAGTCTATTGGGGATGTCAGACAAATAAGTAATTACATACAGTATGATCCAATGCCGCTCTATAATAAAGGCTTGCAGAAGGCAGTGGTTGCACTAAAGACGCAGAACCTCACAGCCTTCAGGTGATCAGAGAATCAGAAGCATTGCAGAGAAGGCTGTGCATGAGATAAGCTTCAAAGAACGAGACATTTACTAGATGGCCAAAGTGAGGCAGATACCAGATTCCCGACTATTTGGATTTTGGAACTAACTGTATGGCCGCAAAGAACAGGTAAATCAGGTTTGGAGGCTCTGGCTTCAACTACTCTGTGGTCTCAAAGTTTTTCTTTTCCTTTCCTGGGCAAAGCATTGATTGCATAACGAGAATATTTTTTCAGAGGAATATTCTATTTCATCTGTGTGTTGAGTATGGACTGCAAAGAAACAGCTTGTCTTAGTTATCTAGTGCTGCTATAACAGAAATACCACAAGTGAGTGGCTTTTATAAGCAGAAGTTTATTTTCTCATAGTTTAGTAGTCCGAATTCAGGGCTCCAGCCCTAGGGGAAGGCTTCTCTCTGTGTTGGCTCTAGAGGAAGGTCCTTGTGTCTTTTCAGCTTCTCTTCCTAGGCTCCTTGGAGACCTTCAAGTGTAATGGCATCTATCTTCATCCATCTCTGCTTGTTTCTCTGTGCCTGATCTTATGTTTAAAAAGTGATTGGCTTAAAACACACCCTACACTGATATGACCTCCCTAACATAACAAAGAAAACCATATTCCCAACTGGGTTTATATCCACAAGTATAAAACCAAAACCAAACCCATTACCATCAAGTCAATTCCGACTCATAGTGACCCTATAGGCGTTAGGATTTTGGCAGAGGGGGGACATAATCCAGTCCCTAACACAGCTCATGGGGAGTGGGGAATTACTCAACCTAGGCTTATCAGACTAGCACCATATAGAAGAACGTCCAGCTCAGCAGAAGAGCCAAGGCCCCTACTCCAACCAAATGCAATCTAAATTTGGTTGTTTTTGCAGTCTGCTTTCTATATAAACATGTCTTTTCAACTAAGTTTCCTGGCTTCTATGTCTGTCCAGAGTGTTGTCCTAATCCCTTCTGATAGAAAAATTCTGGGGGCACTTCAGGGCCAACACTATATTATAGGGATAAAAATTGATTTGTCTCAACAGTGGTGGTAATAGAGACATCATTAGAAAAATATCATGTCATAAAATCTAGAAGAGCTTTGTTTCTAGAGGAGAAAATTTGTTAAAAAGGATTCTTCAGATTTTCTCCTGCTGTCAAATTTAATGAAATTACTCCTCTTCTTACAGCCTTGCCTTCTAACATCAGTTTGATTTGAGGAGGCTGCTGTCAAGAAGGCTGCTAGAAGAAACTGGGGGATGTGTTAAATAATTACAAGAAGATGGTTCTAACCTCAGTAAGGCAGCTTTGGCAAGAACTGAGTCTAAAGAGCATAGAAACTACTATATCTTAAAAGCACGAAGATATCACACAACTGAAACAAGTGGAAATAGTGAAATGTAAATACTTAAGGGAAAAAAGGCATTAACATGAATGGGAAGAAACAATTGAAAGCATTTAATGTATTTATACTCTGCTGTCTCAGTTATTTAGAGCTGCTACAGCAATGGATGACTAACAAACAAGAGTTTATTTTCTCATA
Organism: Elephas maximus indicus; assembly: GCF_024166365.1. Lineage (NCBI taxonomy): Eukaryota > Metazoa > Chordata > Mammalia > Proboscidea > Elephantidae > Elephas > Elephas maximus. Next base: position 106,548,650 of record NC_064824.1, read on the forward strand.
GTCAAAGAGGCTAGAAGTCCAAATTCAGGGCACCAGCTCCCAGGAAAGACTTTCTGTCTGTCAATTCTGGAGGAAGGTCCTTGTTATCAATCTTCCCCCGTACTAGGAGCTTCTCAATGCAGGGACCCTGAATCCAAAGGACACACTCCACTCCTGGCTTGCTTTCTTGGTGGTAGGAGGTCTCCTGCCTCTCTGCTCAATTCTGTCTTTTTGTATCTCAAAAGAGATTAAAGCAAATTACAACCTAATCCTGTAGATTGAGTCCTGCTTCATTTACATAACTGCCCCTGATCCTGCCTCATTAACATCATAGAAGTTAGGATTTACAACACATGGGATAATCACATCAGATCAAACGGTGGACAACCACACAATACTGGGAATCGTGGCCTAGCCAAGTTAACACAGATTTTGGTAGTGGTGGTGGAGGGGACACAATTCAACCCATAACATCTGCCTGGTTCCAAAATGAGGATCCCTCGTGGTACAGTGGTTAAGTACTGGGCTGCTAACCAGAAGTTCAGCAGTTTGAACCCAACAGCTACTTTGCGCTAGAAAGATGTTAGCAGTCTGCTTCCATAAAGATTACAGCCTTGGAAACCCTATGTGGCAGCTCTATTCTGTCCTATAGGGATGCTATGAGTTGAAATCGACTTGACAACAATGGGTTTGGTTTTGGTTTTTTTCCAAAATGAATTTGGTAGTGAGTTTATTTCCTGGGCAAGTGTAGAAGGTGTCCTTTTTATGAAACTAGTTAAGCACAAACCACATACTGTACAAACCACATACTGTTATAATCACTGGAGCTGGGAGTAGAGTTGGTATTTGCTTTAGAAAACCAGGAGCCTGAACAGAAGAGAAGGACTCTTCCACCCCTACTTTCAGGTGATCTGAGTAACTAGCAGTGTGCTGAGAAGGATTTTAGATGTCCTTTTTTTTTTTTATATAGCACCCTAGGGAACCCTGGTGCCACAGTGGTTAAAGCGCTCAGCTGCTAACCTAAAGGTCAGTAGTTTGAACCTACCAGCCACTCTGCAGAAGATTTACAGCCTTGGAAGCCCTACGGGGCAGTCCTACTCTGCCCTACAGAGTTGCTATGAGTCGGAATCAACCCAACGGCAATGGGTTTGGTTTTTTTTTTAATAGCACCTAGACAAATTGTTGTTATTTGTTGCTATCAAATTGATTTCAACTCATGGAGCCCCCATGTGTTCAGAGTAGAACTGTACTCCATAGAATTTTCAAGACCATGACCTTTCAGAAGCAGATCACCAGGCCTATCTTCCCAGGTGCCTCTGGGTGGGTTTGAACGGTAAATTTTTCCACTAGTAGTCAAGCACTTAACCATTTGCACCACCCAGGGACAAATGGAATCAGTAGGAAATAAATAATGTAAAGAGGAATAGTGGGCCCATGGCAAAAGGAAACTGCTATTCTCTCTTAAAGCTCTAGGTTCTTCTCAGGACTTGTCTGTACAAACGAACTGGTGGTTGGAACTATAATAATGGTGGACATTTGGGGCCAGTACTGGAAACACTGGTGGCTTAGTGGTTAAGAGCTACAGTTGCTAACCAATAGGTCTGCAGTTTGAATCCACCAGGTGCTCCTTGGGAACCCTATGGGGCAGTTCTACCCTGTCCTATAGGGTCCCTATGAGTCGGAATTGACTCGACGGCAACGGGTTTGGTTTTTTTTTGTTGGTTTTTTGCCATCCTGCTTAATAAGCATTACCTGCCCTGATGATATGGTAACTAACACCTTTTTACTTTTTCAGAGTATTGTTTCAAATAAATCAGCATTCTCATCTCAACTGACCCATTGAGCAGAAACAAACATGCTGTGAGAAGACAGAAGGAGGGAGAACAGTTCAGAAAGACTGGAAAGAGACAGGTGGAAGAGGCGTTGTATGGTTTACCAAGATATGATTACCACACCATCGAATGCCCCACTCCTGGAAAAGCCAGATTTTAATTTTTTTGAAGTCAGAAATAAGAGAGGTCGTCAAGGGGTTCTTACCTTCAAGTTGTTCTACATCAAATCAGGTATAATAGTAATTCTTAGAGTTTTTTGGTCACAGATGTCTTTTATGATATGATAACTACAGACTCTTTGCCCGGAGATAAATGTACATATGATTTACACAAAAAACCCTACCCTGTAGGAACTAGTCATGACACTCAGGATGGAACCCAAGTGGTCAAAACACACACATGATACATAACTCCGACCACAAAATTCTTTCTTACATCTAACCTCAGGATGGAGTCTATAGTTTAAGCTTCTCTCCATTTTTTCTGTCTTCTTAGCTTAAGAAAAGAGCATTACAAAACTCCTTATATACATTTTTCATATATGCTTGCAGAATCTATGAAATTTTATCATGATCATTCTTGGTTTAAGCTGAAGCTTCCCTAAATTTTCCTTATAGGTTGTGGCATAGAGTGCTAGCTGCCTTTCAATATCTAGTTGCCCCTTCTGCATCAGTCACTGAGCTAAATGATTACATTTTTCAAGCTCTCTTGCAGGTAGTTATGGCCATGACTAAGCTTTAGCTAGTGATTTGTAAGCACTGTGTTATTCAAATCTTCTGAAAAATCTCCTTGCTTCCTCCCTGCTGCCTGGAATGAAAATATGGTAGCTGAAAATTAACAGCCATCCTGGGTCATGAGGGTGAGGGTGACAGTAATACTGTCTGTTGATATGATAGCTGGAAATCAACAGCCATCCTGGGTCATGAGGGTGAGGGTGATAGGAATGCCGTCTGTTGACTCCTCTACTAGACAGTAAATTTCATGAGTAGGAACCTTGTTTATCTTGTTCAAAGCAACATCCCCAGCACCTAAAAAAATGCTTGGTTTGTGCTAAGGACTCAGGTATTGAATGGATATTGATAGAGCAAACGAATTAACGCCAAACAAAAACCAAAGCTGTTGCCCTGTAGTCAATTCCACCTCATGACAGCCCACCTATAAGACTTGGCAACGGGTTTCCTTGCAGAAGTAGATCGCTAGGCCTTTCTTCCACAGTGCCACTGGATTCGAACTGCCAACCTTTGGGTTAGTAAACCAAAAAAACCAAACCTGTTGCTGTGGACTCTGACTCACAGCTACCCTACAGGACAGAGTAGAACTGCCTTGTAGGGTTTCCAAGGAATGGCTGGTGGATTCAAACTGCCGACTTTTTGGTTAGCAGACAAGCTCTTAACCCCTGCATGCTTAGTAAAAAAAAAAAAAAAAAAAAAATTAGGCGAGTGTAAAACATTTGCATCATCCAGGGACCCCTGAGTTTACTCCAGACCCATGTAAAGCACTAATCCTAAAGTCCTCACACAAGATGCTCAGCCATCAGTAGGCACATGCAAAGCCTCAGCTTCTTTCACAGACTCAAACCCTTGCCCAGTTCAAATCACATTACTCTTATCTACTTCGCTTTTGGCTCCAAGGATTTCCACTGTCGTAGAAGTAATCATTTTTTTTTAAAAAACTCTCTTCAATGTTCTCTTCAAGCCAAATGTTTTCAAATCTATTTTCATAATAATGCTTCCCAATATCTTTCTGCTTAGTGAGTTTAACATTCTTTAATTTCCAAGATCATGCATACCTATTTTTGTGTGTGTGTGTCGTTAAATACAGGCATTAGTTTTTTGTAACTTAATCTCAGATGTCCTCTCAAGTCTACAAGAATCATCCAAAAATGGTAGTGAATGACATTCCTAGGACTTCAGACAATATTATTATTATCATGGAATGCAGTCACTAGTTCCTGAGGATTAAACTAGATGCCGTTTTCTGAAATTTAGCTTTATCAAATTGTTCCCATTCCAGTGTGGTTTCCCACACTTCAACTTATTGCCTGTTTTTGTCCCCAAATCTTACTTAAATCTTTTAAATAGAATTAAATTAAATATTTACAATCCCTGCCCTTCCCCCCACCCCCCCATGCTTTTCAAAATGACCTTTTCTTCCTGTTGAGTTAAAAGAATAATACTCTCTCTGGTCCTTTTCTTGGTCTCCTTTGTGGTTAAAGGAGCCCTGGTAGCACAGTGGTTAAGAGTTCATCTACTAATCAAAAGGTGAGCAGTTCGAATCCAACAGTTGCTCCTTGGAAACCCTATGGGGCAGTTCTACTCTGTCCTATAGGGTTGCTGTGAGTAGAAATCGACTCGAAAGCAACAGGTTTGGTTCTTTTTTTTTTTTTTTAATGTGGTTAAAGATTTGTAAATGTTCAATTTTTGCGATTACGTATCATTTTCTTCTTAAAATTTTTTTTCATTCTTCCCCCCAAATTGTTGCTATTTCTTTTAACTATTTGGGGGAAATAATTAGCCTCATCTTGTACTTTGGAGCCCTGGTGGCGCAGTGGTTAAGAACTTGGCTGCTAACTGAAAGGTTGGCAGTTCAAATCCACCAGCCGCTCCTTGGAAACCCAATGGGGCAGTTCTACTCTGTCCTATAGGGTCATTGTGAATCCAAATCAACTTGATGGCAATGGGTTTGGATATTTTTTGGTTTTTGCACTTTGGTGCCTTACTTATTTTAACTTGAGCTCCTTGTCTTTTGCTTGATTTTCTTTTCATTCCCCCATCCCTCCCCACCCACAGAGGAAAGACATATTTAGATAAATATGAGCTTTTGAGGACTTTTCTACATATTATACCCTCTTTTTTCCCAGAGTAGCTTTCCAAGTAGGAGCCTACTCACATAGGGAAAAGCTAGAGGTCATCAGGTGAGCTCTTCCTAAAGCTCTCTGTAGTCATACAGGTCCTTTCTCCCTCCTTCCTTTTCTATCAGTCTAACACCAATGTACGCCTGCTCTGAATAGCATCCATTTCTGCCTTCTTGGGGACCTTGCTTTGTTAATTCTTTTTCCTCCTCTAACTTCAAAGTTTTATTTTTCTCCATTGCTCTTATCCTTTGTTATGGATTGAATTGTGCCCTTCTAAAATATGTGTTGGAATCCTAACCTGTATACCTGTGGATGTGATCCCTTTTGGGAATAGGGTTTTCTTTGTTATGTTAATGGAACCATATCAGTGTAGGGTGCATCCTAAACCTAATCATTTCTCGGTGATAAAAAGAGCAGATTAGACAGAGAAGCAAGCATAAACAGGGGAAGGGAAAGGGTGACCGAAGCCCTCTAAGGATAGCAAAGAACCAAAGAAAGCCTGGGAAGGAATTGACACGGTCATGACCCTGATTTGGATGGACTTTTAGCTTCCAGACCTGTGTGAAAAAAAGATTTCTGTTCTTTAAAGCCACCCACTTGTGCTGTTGCTGTTACAGCAGCACTAGGATACCCTTCAACATTTTTTTTCTATCTTCAAAAATAAAAAGCCTCTTTAATTGTACATCTCCCTCTAACTACTGCCACATCTCTCTTCTTGGCCAAATATTTGGGAGGAGAAGCCCTGAGTTCCTGTCTTCACATTCCCACCTCCTATTCACTTCTTGACACACTCCCTGCCATCTGCCTCACATATTCCTCAGTCACTGAGTTGGTATTGCCAATGGCATTTAAAAATTTTCTATTCTCCCAACAGCATTTGCCTCTGCTCATTAGGAAATTATGGCCAGGCACTGTGCTAGGTGCTGTGGTTACAGAAGTGAGACGCAGATGTAGTCCCCACCCTCATGGGACTCACCTGATCAGCTATTCCTGATAAATAGTCATGTCCCTTGACTTCCACCGCGTGTTGTTTTTCTAACTTCTTACAGCAGTCACCGTTTTGGGTTTCTCTTAAATGGCACCTAAAAATTAAAACAAAACAACAACAACAAAAAAAAACCAGTTGCTGATTCCAACTCATGGCAACCCCACGTGTGACAGAGTAGAACTATGCTCCATAGGATTTTCACTGGCTGATTTTTTTTTGGAAGTAGATTTATACGCAACTTTCAACTAGCGAACTCCGTTGATGTTCCATTTAACACAGACAAAAGTTAACTTCTTCCCCAACCCTGTTCTTCTTCCTCTCTAGGAGAAGGGCACCACTACCTATCAGTCCCCCAAGCCAGAACCCTGGCAGCCATTTTTGCCTCCTTTATTTCTTCTCTCCCTCACATCTAATCACCAAGCACTTCCCATCCTATCTTCCAAATGACCTCAAATGTTTCCCCCTCTTTGGTTTCTAGCACTGTCTTTAGTTTGAACCCTGCTTCTCTCCTAGATGAATATAAATAAAGTCTCTTAGCTGGTCTTTTTGCTTCCTTCAATCCCTCCTGATTGTCCAGAATGACTCACTGCAAACACACACGATAGGTACTCAATCTCACATCTTTCAAGGACTCCCATGTTTCCAGGATAAAAGTCAAATTATTTTCCCTAGCACCTACTTTTGGGTCAGATAGATCCAGGTTTGAATCCTAGGTTCAACCACTCCCTAGAAGTGTGACCTAGGACATGCTAAGCCTTTGTTTTCTCATCCCTCTGACCTCATTGAGAGTACGATTATTTCATACATATAGTCCCTGGCACATGCTGTTGTTGTTGTTAGTTGCCATTGAGTTGAGTGGATTCACGCTTGTGGTGACCCTATCCATGTGTGCAGAGTAAAACTGCTCCATAGAGTTTTCAAGGCTGTGACCTTTTGAAAGCAGATCACCATGCCTGTCTTCCGAAGTACCTGTGGGTGGATTTGAACCACCTCTGGGTGGGTTCAAAAGCCAACCTTTTTGCTTCTAGTAGAATGCTTAGTCATTTGTTGAGTGAAGGAAAGGAATTTTAAAATTCACATAAAAAATTGTTTTTTTTACCAGATTTATTTGGTTGGTTACCATTAGGAGTAGGTACATGGGCTAGATCACTATTGCAAGGAATGGTAATATTCTTAGTCTGCATCCTGATAGTATTAAATCTTCTATTCTCTTACACACTTAAAAGGCAAGAGAAAGCCTTGGGCTAAAATGTCGATGTGCATTGGGTCTGCTTACTCCCAGCAACAGGATTGATGAGAACATTGCTCCTAATTAAGATCCTGGTGAAGAACCAGATGGTATCTGGTGGAAAACCAGCACTGTGAGTTTAAAAAGCCTGCAATGGCCGCCATTTAGGAGCTCGACTAAGTCCAGGTATTGATCATTGTGTGTTATCTCCAATCTTTGATCAAAAGGAGGGGATGATTTCGGAAATAATATTGGAATCATTATTCCTTGTCCTTGAGCATAGAGAATGCGACCCAGCTGGAGCTGTGCTCACAAGGACTCGGAAGGACATGTCAACTGGACACTGAGGTATAAAGAAAATAGCTAAGATGATCTTGGAAACTGTCTTTTAGGGGACCTTTCACATAAGCCAAACAGAACACTAAAGACTTTCCACTCTTACCTTTTTCTATTAACATTTAGTGAATAGAAAATTTGTTGGACTAATGAAGACCCTCGTGACTGTCGTTACTGAAACTTGTACCAATGGTTGTTAAGAAAGGCAATTCAAAATGTAGGATCACAGTTTCTAGCCAATCTGTGAAAAGATGAAGCTTTTAATGGTTTTACGCATTTTGTAATGTTAATGTATACTGATAACTCCGTAACGTTCCTTGGATGTAGAAAGACAAGACTCTGGCAGTATGGTTGTCCGCTTCCCACTTTTGCCTTTTTAATATATGCTGAAAAAAACTTTCTCTTTGCTTTAATTTTTTTTCTTTTTCTTTAAAAACAAACAAAACTCCATATACAAAATCACTTTTCCCCAAGTTTGACTTCTACCTTTATTTTCTGACAATCAAGTAAGGTACTTGTGGGCATCCAAGGCTACTTGGAATCAGATTCAGCCCCCACCATTGTGCAGTCATGTGACCTTGAAAGTGACTTAACTTCTTCATCTCAATTCCTTCTGTAAATCAGGGGCTGCACTGGAATGCTAACAGAAAGGTTGGCGGTTCCAAACCACCACTAACTCCTCGCAGGAGAAGGATGTGGTATCTGCTTCCTAGAAATTTACAGCCTTGGAAACTCTATGGGATCGCTATGAGTCGGAATGACTGGACAGCAGCGGGTTTGGTTGGTAAAATCTGTACAACGTAAAAGGAGGATCTTTTTTCAGAATTAAATGAGTACAGCACTTGTAACAGTGTCTGGCACATGCTAAGTTCTTGACAAATGTTAACTGTTCCTTATCATCTTCATCAAACCACTTTGTACCCTGCAAAGTACCTCACTTTGTGGTTCTCAGTTTTGTATGAGAAAATAGTACTTTATGCGTTATGTGGGAAAAAAAGGAAAACCTGGAAACTCCTGCCGTGGATGGAGAAACAAAAGGCGAGAAAAACGGGTTATGTGTGAATCCCAGAGTTTAGAGCTGGGAGGGACGAATTCCGTCCCTACTTTACGGATGAGCTGTGGATGAGTGACGTGTCCTGGGTCTCAATCAAGACACACAGCCACAGCTGTTTATGAGAGTAGGACGAGGGCGCTGGGGCTGGCTATGGTCGAGTTGGGGGCGAAAACTAACAGCCTTCGGAAGGTAGGAGAGGAGGGGCATTTAGTTACAAAAATGGTCATCAACTGGAGTGTAACTAAGTTCAGTGAGCAATGCATCAAACCAAAGTTAGCTGTCAGACCCGGAGAAACCGACTTGCTAACGGAGCCGGCTCATTACTCAAAGAGACGTGCGATGGAGCCCAGCGATCAAGGGATGCCTCGATTATCCAGCGCCCGCGCCGCTTCCCGCAAGACCGGAAAGCTCTGAGGAGCCGGTGATGAATGGAAACCAGAGTCCGGGACCGGCCGCCCGGGGCGGGGGAGCCGCGGGCTGGGGGCGGGGCATTGTGAGTCACGTGCCAGGTATCTAGGCGGGCTCGCGGGGGAGCTCTGCGCGTGATTGGTTCCTCGTAACCAGGTGACCGCAGGACGCGTTCCGGTTGGCACAGCGCTGCCGGCGCTCAGCGAGGAGGCGGCAGCGGAAGGAGGAGGAGCTCCGGCCGCGCTCTCTCTGGGCAGTGGCTGCGCCGCTCCGCGCGGGTCGGGTCCCCACCCCTTTTAAATAGGCTGGGCTGGTGACCGCCCTCGCAGACTAGTCGGCTCGGGGCAGGCGGCGGCGCGCGGCGCGGGTACGGCCGGGGCCGGAGCCCTGCGGGGCCGGGCGGCGGGGCGGGCGAGCAGCGGCGAGGCCGCTCCTGCCTGCGCGGCGCAGTCCCGGCCGGCGTAGCCCGGGGCTGTCCGTGCCGGCCCCGCCATTGTTGGGGGAGGGGGCGACTGCGGAGCCCGGCGGAGTCGGGGGGCGAGCGGCGGCGGAGGCGGCGGCGAGGCGGCGGCGAGGAGCGGAGGCGCCCCATGGGGAACACGCTGACCTGTTGCGTCTCCCCGAATGCCAGCCCCAAGCTGGGGCGGCGCGCGGGGCCGGCAGAGCCGGACTACGAGTCGGAGGTCTATGAGGCGGCGGCCGGGGACGCGGTGGCGGTAGCGGCGGCACCGGCTGCCGTGGAGCCCGCCGACTTGGATCTCGGAGCGGGCGAGGGCCACCACCTGCAGCACATCAGTGACCGGGAGATGCCCGAAGGTAAGGAGGCGGCGGGCGCCCCGAGTTCCTCGTGGGTGCTGGCGCGGTCCACTCGTAGGCGCGCCTTTGGCCGCCGCCGCCCCGGAGGTCCCCCGGGAGAGAGCCACCGCCCCCGGCTCCTTCCTGCCCGGAGCGGGCTTTCTCTGGGCCGGGCACCGTGGACGCAGGCTTGCCCTGCCCTGCGTCCCCACCCTTTATTCTTTCACCGCCGCGTCCGGTCAGTTTCTTAGCTCTTCCCTCCTCCCCACACCGGAACGACCTGCCCTGTTCTTGGTCCCTCTTCCCATTCCCCTAGCCCAGCCTGGGACCTTCCAGTCAGAGGCCCTGCTTGTTTGTGGCTCTACTCTATGTCCCCTGGGACTTTATCAGATCTTTTTGGTGTAAGGTCCTCTCGCTTTTTTCAGTGGAAACCCATATACCACAACTTTCCATTACCCATCCCGTTTTCCTATCCTTACTTATCCAGATGGCACCTAGGTAAAGAAACCAGGTAAGATAGCCTGATGTACCCTTCCTCCCGCCTGTTAGGGTACCTGATCCTCGGACAATTCCGATGCAAACATTGTACGATTTCTTATTTAAATTCAAAGTAAAGGTTGGCATAGGAGAACCTAAATGGAATTCACGGTCCTTGGATTCTTAAGTAGGGGGATGTTTTAAGTCGCCTGGATAGAAGCGGCTTTTTTCCTTCCAACAACACTTTCAACAAGAGAAGAAAGAAACTTGGAGGGCTGGGAGTGATTACAATAACTGAAAGTTTTGAAATGTTACCACCAGGGTTCGGGAGAATAGTGTCCTACCCAAAGGAGGATTCCTGGCGTTCTGATGAGTTTCACACAAATATGTCTCCAGTCCTACTTTGGTGACTTAGGAGACTTCACTACGTTGCCTGTTCTAAACAGCTGGGGGGAAGGTGGGGGGGGGGCAGCGGCGGCGGGCGGGCAGGCGTGGTTCCTGAAATTGTTGGTCAAATATTTCAAGAGACAAAACATACGTTTAGACTTTAATTTGTAATGTAAGGGCTTGGGAGTTAAGATGCCAGACTCTGCTGGAGAGTGTGTGTGTCTCTGTCTCCCCCTCCCCCCTCGCACCTTCCCTCCTCTCTTTACCCCTTATCCTCCCCACCACCTAATAGAATCCTGTTCTACCGAAGGAATGTTGAGGTAAAAGTTCTTTAGACTTAACTGCTAGCTGGGGTGGGTGGGGGGGAGGGGGGGAGGTGGTATTTGATTTTTGCCTCTAGAAATTTGGAAGGGGGTGAATCTACGTAAAAATAATTCTGGGCTGTAATGACTCTTTAATGAAGATTGTCCTTTGAAGGTGGCTTTGAAGTAGAAAACATTGTTTCATAAAGATGTTAAATCCCTTTGGTTCATTTGTTTCATTTAAATGCCAGGGATTATCCCCTTACTGTAGAGGAAATACCTTATAGCTCTTCGGTTTAAAATTTGGTTGGGTTCCTAATTTCTTTAAAAATTAGAATATTTAAGCCTGTGGAACTCGTAACTGGGAAGTACACCCTTTTGAGAGTATTCAAAAACTGTGAAAGAATGAACAAATAGATTATGTGAATTAATTGTGCCTTTAAACACTTTGGTTTAAACACAAAGCGTGTAAGCACTTGTGAAAACTTACCTGCTCTGCTGCGAGGTAAGCCTCTCAGTGATTTTTTACAAACCAGTTAGTTGATGGGTAGTGTTGGATGAGAGACCAAAATAGGACTTTTATATAATTCTCCAGGATTTACGACTCGTTTTCATGTACATCTCATTTGGCCCTTCTACTACAAATAAGGCTCATGTATATTTTCCCTGTATTGCTGATGAAGAAACTGAGACTTAGAGTTCTGAGATGGCTTTGTCACAACTACTGAACCCAAGGGCCAAGGATGTAACTTCTAACTCATTCTAACATGGAAGTGGTGGATACGCCATTTGGGAGGCTTAAAAATTCAGAATACAACTTGCATTTTATATTTTACCCATAAGGTAGACTATCCCTTAGAACTCACTTCATGCTTTGATAGGAAGAGTAGGTGCTCTTGAATAGTTGAGTTCAAAGTCATTTTACAAGAAGCTACATTTATCTCTCCATCCTACGTCTATACATGCACTACCAAAAAAATAAGAAACCAAACTGGCTACTGTCAATTCCAACTCATAGCCACCCTATATAGGACAGAGTAGACTGCCCCATAGTGTTTCCAAGGAGCGCCTGGTGGATTCGAACTGCCAACCTTTTGGTTAGCAGCCGTAGCACTTCACCACTATGCCACCAGGGTTTCCTACATGCACTACAGTGGATAAGAATGAGAGTAGAGGTAACAGAAATCATCTGCATTTACATATCAGTAACTGTCGGGTGAACGGGTTGATAAATTTTAAAATTGGTTCCGGTGATTGTGAATCGAAGCCCAGAATGCCCTGGACAGGCGGACATTAGGAGAAGCTGGCAAGAGGGCAGGTAAGATCCCAAGCATTAGGCATAAGACTATGATAAACATTCAGTCAGAAAAGTTGAGAAAAGAGGTTGTGATTACAGCATTTACTCTTTAAATTTTATTAACATGATAGTTAAATTTTCATTTCAGTTTGTTTTAAATTTATTTTTTTTTGGCATTCAAAAAAATGATGAGAAATCTCAATTTCAATGGCAAATTCTTATTTTTCTTAAGCTTCCATACAAACAAGGTCAGAACACCAAACATAAAGTACAGGCACATTGAAAGTTTGCTTTTATCTCATTATTTCAGACAGTTTTACATCAGTTTCCCTGGAAACTGAGAAATACCTACTTAAATGTAAAATATTTTAGTTCTGCTACAATGAAGAATTGAATTATTTTGGTCCCTTAGAATCATAAATGATGCTCTAATTTGTTCTTCAGGCCATTTCAAAGAGGTGTACGTAAAGCATCTAGTATAGATTTCGTACAGACTCAAAAGTATTTTCTACTAGCTTGCCTTTAATTAATAGTAGTGGTATCAGTAACATAAGATATTAAGGTCATCCAGTTTTATTATTAATCATGAACTTTTCGTACATTCTTTTATGTCCTAATTGTAGCTTTGCTAATTTGCAGGCTAAAAGGGTTCTCTCATGTGACCCATTCTCTCCGCCTGAGGAGTGAGAATAGGGAAGGAATTGGCAATATGATATGGGAAACCTCTGAGCCATAGATCTTTCCTTTTTCCAGTAGCTGTTTTAAACTCCCCTCTTCCCCCCCCCCCTTTTTATTATGGCAGTAGCGTTTGCTGTAAAAGATTCAGAAAATACAGAAAAAAACATTCGTACAAGGATACCAAGCTAAATTACTATTTTTGGTGCTGATTTTTCTGGTACTTTCATGTATATATAAATATAACATTTTGTTGATTTTACAAAAATGAGATCTCTATATGTGCTGCTTTATAACCTTTTTTTTTTTTTTTTCCATTTAAAACAGTTAAGCAGTGACGTAAAGCTCCTGGGACAGTGCTTGACACTTAAGAGATTGTTTCAGGGTGTCTTTCCATGCCAGTGGACATAGCTCTACCTCATCTCTTAATAACCAACAAATGATTGGCACATCATTTATTTAATCTACTCTTTTATGATAAAATAGTACACCATTCCTTTATAATGCTTGATTCTGGGGACACAGATAAAAATATATTTTAATAACTGATGCATTGTACCTCCCTATAGAATTCAAATGGTTTATTTTGTCTGACGGCTTAATTAAATCCATAGAATGAGTCATTTTGTAGTTAAGGTATTTTTAATATTGATTCTCATACCAAATTGAAGTTAGTATTGGCTTTTTGCTATGCATTAGAATTCCTCTTCTAGGTTTTTGTTCTTGTTAGCCTGTTTCATGCCTTTAATTCTGAATACCATTCTAAGAGATCAGAACCTAATGCTGGACTTAGATGACCAAATCAAAAGATAGCATTCTAAGACATCTCAGAAGATGTGGAATAACTGGAGGAACATAACTAGTTTTGGGTACATTGAAACAGGTTTTTATTAAGCACCTTCCAGGTAGCCAGACAGTGTTCCTGATGCAGGGCAAATGGTGGTGTACAAGATAAAGCCCCTACCTTAACTCAGCACCTCACATCTAGAGGGGACTTGAGGTAGACAACACACGCATGATCCAGAATTTCGGATAGTGAGGTACTGGGGAGAAAGTAAACTTAAGGATAGTGGTTCGGGAGAGCAGTTTTTAGCACAGTGATTAGAGCAATTGACTGCTAACCAAAAGGTCAAAAGTTCGAAACCAGCAGTGGCTCCATGGGAGAAAGATGTGGCAGTCTGCTTCCATAGAGATTTACAGCTTTGGAAACCCTATGGGGTCATTTTGAGTTGGAATTGACTCGATGGCAGTGGGTTAGTGGGTGGCCTATCCCTAAGTGACATGAGCAGTCCTGAAGTGACAGCAGACTGAGGATGTGCGGTAAGAGGCTTCCATGCAGAAGGGAAGAAGTGTGATGTGGACAAAGGACAAAAAGATGTAGGGGTGGCTACAGCAGGGTGAAAGGGATGCCAGGAGAAATACGAGGTTTAAGACCTTGTATGCCTAGTGGGCCTTGGTAAAACATATGGATTCTATTCTAGTTGTGATGGAAAATCATTGGAGGATTTTTGACTCATTAGAGGGAAGTGATACTAATGCTCTAAAAAAAGATAAGACTCGCTGCTCTGTGAGAATGGACTAGTGCCGGCTAGGGTGGCAGCAGAGAGACTAGCCAGGACCTGGTTCAGGTGAGAGCAAGCAGTGGCTTGAACAAAACAGTTTTTAAAGTTGTTCAGTGCCATCTAGTCAGTTCCAGCTCATTGTGACTCTGTGTACAACAGAACCAAATACCACCCTGTCCTGTGCCATCCTCACAATCATTGGTACGTTTGAGCGCATTGTTGCAGCCACTGTGTCAGTCCATCTCATTAAGGGTCTTCCTCTCTTTCACTGACCCTTTACCAAACATGATGTCCTTCTCCTGGGAGGGGTCCCTCCTGGTAACAGGTCCAAAGTACTTGAGACGAAATCTTGCCATCTTCGCTTCTAAAGAGCATTCTGGCTGTACTTCCTGCAAGGCAGATTTGTTTGTTCTTCTGGCAGTCCATGGTATATTCAGTATTCCTCACCAATACCATAATTCAAAGGCATCATTTCTTCTTTGGTCTTCCTTATACGTTGTCCAGCTTTCGCAGGCATATAGGCAATTGAAAATACCATGGCTTGAGTAAGGTGCATCTTAGTCCTCAAAGTAGGATCTTTGTTTTTCAAAACTTTAAAGAGGTCTTTTGCATCAGATTTGCTAAATGCAGCAAGTTTTTTATTTTTCACTTCTGCTTCCTTGGGCGTTGATTGTGGATCCAAGTAAAATGAAATCCTTGACAACCACAGTCTTTTCTCCATTTATCATGATGTTACTTATTGATCAAGTTGTGAGGATTTTTCATTTCTTTACATTGAGATGTAATCCATACTGAAGGCCATAGTCTTTGATCTTTATCTGTAATTGCTTCACGTCCTCTTCACTTTCAAGCAAGCAAGGTTGTTTCATCTGTATATGACAGATTGTTAATGAGTCTTCCTCCAATCCTGATGCCTTGTTCTTCAGATAGCCCAGCTTCTCGGATTATTTGCTTAGTATACAGATTGAATAAGTATGGTAAAAGAATACAAGCCTGACGCACACCTTTCCTGATTTTAAGCCACACAGTATCCCTTTGTTCTGTTCAAACACCTGACTCTTGGCAGGTTCCACATGAGTACAATTCAGTGTTCTTCGCAATGTTATTCATAATTTGTTATGATCCATACAGTCAAATGCCTTTGCATAGTCAATAAAACTCATGTAAACATCTTTCTGGTATTCTCTGCTTTCAGCCAAGATTCATCTGACATCAGCAATAACTCGCCTTGTTTCACATCCTCTTCTGAATCTGGCTTGAATTTCTGGCCATTTTTTGTTGAGGTACTGGTGCAACCATTTTTGAAATATCTTCAGCAAAATTTTAGTTGCGTGTGATACTAATGATATTGTTCAGTAATTTCCACATTTTGTTGGATCATGTTTCTTTGCAGTGGGCACAAATATGGGTCTCTTCAGTGGGTTGGCCAGGTAGCTGTCTTCCAAATTTTTTGGCATAGATGAGTGAGCACTTCCAGGGTTGCATCTGTTTGTTGAAACATCTCAACTGGTATTCCGTCAATTCCTGGAGCCTTGTCTTTCACCAGTTCCTTCAGTGCAGCTTGGACTTCTTCCTTAAATACCATTGGTCCTTGGTCATATACTACCTCCTGAAATGGTTGAACATTGGCCAATTCTTTTTGGCACAGTGATTCTTTGTATTCCTTTCATCTTCTTTTGATGCTTCTGGCATCATTCAATATTTCGCTCATATAATCCTTCAGTATTGCAAATTGAGGCTTGAAGTTTTTCTTTAGTTCTTTCAACTTGAAGTGCTGACCGTGTTCTTCCCTTTTGGTTCTCTAACTTGAGGTCTTTGCACATTGCATTATCTTCTCATTTGTACTTTACATTGTCTTCTCAAGCCACCCTTCGGAATTTTCTGTTCAGCTCTTTTACTTCATCATTTCTTCCATTTGCTTTAAGTACAGTATATTCAAGAGCAAGTTTCAGAGTCTCTTCTGACATCCAGTTTGGTCTTTTCTTTCCAGTCTTTTAAATGACCCTTTGCTTTCTTCAGGCATGATGCCCTGGATGTCATCCCACAACTCGTCTGGTATTCAGTCATTCGTGTTGAGTGCATCAAATCTATTCTTGCAATGGTCTCTAAATTCATGTGGGATATACTCAAGGTCATATTTCGGCTCTTACAGACTTGTTTTAATTTTCTTCTGCTTCAACTTGACCTTGCATTTGAGCAATTAATGTTCTGTTCCACACTTGGCCCCTGGCCTTGTTCTGACTGATGATTTTGAGCTTCTCCATCATTTTTTTCCAAAATGTAGTTTGATTTGATCCTGTATGTTCCATCTGGCCAGGTCCATGTGTATAGTCACCCTTTATGTTGTTGAAAAAATGTATCTCCTGTGAACAGGTTGTTGGTCTTGCAAAATTCTGTTCTGTGATCTCTGGCATCATTTCTGTCCCCAAGGCCATATTTTCTGACTAACGATCCTTCTTTGCTTCCAACTTCCGCATTCCAGTCACCAGTAATTATGGATGCATCTTTATTGCATTTTTGATAAATTTTGGACTGCTGGAGTTGGGAAAAATCTTCAATTTCTTTTTCTTTCACATTAGTGGTTAGTGCTTAAATTTGAAAAATAGTCATATTAATTGGTCTTCATTGTAGGCATATGAGTATTATTCTGTCACTGACGGTGTTGTACTTCAGGATAGATTTTGAAATGTTCTTTGAGGAGGCAGTTCTTCCTCAGTCGTATTTTGAGTGCCTTCCAACCTGAGGAGCTCATAACTTCTGGCAGTGTATCAGGCAACGTACCACTGCTATTCATAAGGTTTTCACTGGCCAGTTTTTAGAAATAGATCACCAGGCCCTTCTTGCTAGTCTGTTTTAGTCTGTAAGCTCTGCTGAAATCTGTCCATTGTGGGTAACCCTACTGGTATTTGAAATGGCAGTAGCATAAGCTTCCAGCATCACAGCAACATGCAAGCCACCGTGGTACGACAAACTGACAGACAAGTGGTGGAGTAGTTACTAAGGACCTAAAATAGGCAGACTTGAAATTAAAGTGCACCTAAAAAGTAGGTAAGAAAGATACGAATAGATAAGTCACAGAAAAAGAAATGCAGATGGCCCTTTAAACATAACTTCACACATAAGAGATGCAAATTAAAACTATACTGCAGTTTCCTTTTTATTGGGAAGAAAACCAAAAACTTGGTTCTTTAATGAAGCTGTGAAGGAGCAGTTACGTTGCTAGTGGAAGTATAAAATGATTTGACCTGATGAAGGGGAATTTGGTACAATCTCAAAATTATTACAGATCCCTTTGATTGAGAAATCCTACGTCTAGGAATTTATTGTGAAGATACACCCCACAAACATGACGCAACACGTGCACAAAGTTTTAGTCGCGTTATTTTCAGTAGCAAAATACTGGAAGTAAATATCTATCAGTAAGGGACTGGCGAAATAAGCTAGTACATCCACACAGAGAACTGTGGAGCTGGAAAGAGAATGAGGACATCTCTCTCTACGTGTGTGGAGTGATCTCCAGGATATATCACATGCAGAAAGCAAGGACAGAACATACAGTAATCTATATGTAGATTACTGTACACAGTAAGTTCTTGATGACTGCACATGACTCTTACCCTTTCCTTTCACAAGTAACCAAAGTAACATGTTTGCCTACAGTGCTATTTGCTTTTTGAGTATGGGGAGTGAGTCAGCATTTCATACATTTTCCAATGAAAAGTTATCCACTTTTTGCTTTTGAATGTAACATGTTTGATGTAGTATATAGGTTGCTCTTGTATTTCATTTGATCATCACAATGTTTGACTCATGTAGTACAGGAGTTACACCTGTTTTACACGTGAGAAGACCAGCTCTGAGAAGCATAAATTTAGTTGCCCAAGGTTTTAAAAATAAGACTCGGTAGATCAGGACTGTAAGTTCCAGGTATGTCATATAGGAATAGAGTTTATAGAATGACTCTTTATCTAGGCTTCTTTGGATACTACTTTATTTTTCATTCTTAGTGTATTAAAGCAATTAATCTATAGGGTTGAAACAGTAATATTGGATAATGTGCATGGAAATGGAGGCAGCTTGCAATTCAGAAATGTTCTTAAAAGTCCAGGAAGCTGAGTAAAGTGCAGTTTTTTAGAAATATGTAAAGATAGGTATAATTCATCAAATATCACATCTTGGCCAGGGTCACTGAAACATGGATGGAGGATTAAAACAGTTAAGTCAAGACTGAGACCCAAACAGGAGGGTCAGGTACAGAACTGGCCTGGAAGCCAGAGTTAGGAAGGTTGTCAACGGCTAGCAAAGCAGAAGCAAGGCACTGGGAACAGGAGACCCTGGAATGCAGGAGTTCTGCCTGGTGCTGTGTGCTCTCTGGTGAGGCCAGCTGAAGACACTCACATGGGAATTACTTGACTGGGGTAGAAAGTGTGGGCTCAAAGATAAAATCATCAGAGTACATGGTAATTGTAAAACTTGAAATGTTTGTGTTAGGGGCCATGAAACTATGATGTAGAACATAGGGTTGATAGAGCAGTTGAGTAAATGCAGTCAGCCTTTTAGTAAACAGGTGCTGGGCAGTTGGCTCAGAAACTGCTGACATCTTCTGTGTAATTGGAATATATTGAAATCAATATGCAGCTTCTAAGTCAGATAATTTCTTGGTGACTGCCTTCTCTTAGTAATATTTTGGCAAGGAAAAGATCATTTATTGGCAGTTTGTGATTATGTAGTTTTAACACTTCTAGCCTTTAGTAACACATTTTATTCTAAATTGCATACATTTTTATGTTTCTAACATCTCTGCAATTGAAAGGATCTGAGAATGGGTGGAATCTTAGGTTAGAGGAAAAATAGTATTCTGTGTCAGTGGTGTTTTACAGATTAAGTGGTTCAGAGCTTGGCTGCTAATCAAAGGTTGGCAGTTTGAATCCACCAGCTGCTCATTGGAAACCCTATGAGGCAGTTCTACTCTGTCCTGTAGGGTCGCTGTGAGTCGGAATTGACTTCAGTGTCAACGGTTTTGGTTTCCTCTGATCTCCAGGGATGTTTACGTAAGACCTGAGTTTAATTTTTTTTTCTTTTTTGCAAATCATACTCTTCCTGCATCATCTAATCATGATGTCAGATTAAGGTACAAATTTGACAAAAAAGTGGTAGATCTTAAAATACAGTCTTAATAATAAACCCTAATCATGAGCTAAAGAATATTTCTGCTACTTTAAACCGTTCTTAAAAGTTTTTAAAAAAATAATTTTTGAAGGATTCACATATAGGATGCACAGTTATTGATGTGTTTTTTCCTAACACCTCTAAATCCCTGTGTGTATGCATACATGTGTATGTATGCGTGTGCACATAAGTGTATACATGTGTGCATGTTTGTGGATAGACAATGCCTTGCTTAATAATAATAGTGAAACTAGTATAATGCAGTGATTTATCAAGTCTCCTATGCACTTGGGAAGAGAGTAATAGAGAGTGTAGAAATCATGTAGGGCATGTGAGTATGTGAATGAGTTTACTGCTTAATGGCTTAAATATTCTGTGAAGTAGTGTGGTATTTGTCATTGGTGCAAGTTACATAGAAAATTGTAATAGGCCATAGAAAACTAATAATTTCCAAAAACCTCATACAAATTGACAGCTTTAAGGCCCTCATGAATAAATATACAAATGATATGCAACTAACAAAAGTGGAAATACCACTGTTAACAGTGGAAAAATGGTCAAACTCTGTCGTCAAATAAATGCAAATTAAAACCACACTGAGGTTTGTCATTCACATCAGTAGGAGTATTTTTTTCAGTATCCAAAGATGGGGTAGAAGCTAAAACTAGTATAGTTGGTGGCATTATTCTTACTTCATTTAGAAAACAACTTAGTACTATATATTGAACCATGAATACCGTCTAACTTTTTGATCTAGAAGATAATAAAAATTATTTAAAAAAACACTATGTGATGATTTTTCTCACAATATATTAAGAGTAGAACTGTGCAAGCCCCTAAATCCCTAACAATAGGGAATTGGCTAAGTAAAGTATAGAAGTAACACTTAATGGGCCATTACCAGCCAGTACCAGTTGCTACTGAATTAACTCTAACTCATGGTGATCCCAAGTGTTTCAGAGTAGAACTGTGTTCCATAGGGTTTTCAGTGGCTGTGATCTTTCGAAAGTAGTTTGCCAGGCCTCCGGGTAGATTTGAGCCGCTAGCCTTTTGGTTAGTAGCTGGGCGCCTAACTGTTTGTGCCATCTAGGGACTCACGTGGTCTGTTGTGTATCCATTAAACAAAAGTTACGCCAAAAAGCGGTGGGGATCACTTGTCGGTAATGACATAGGCTATAAATTGTATACTGATAAAGGTATTTTTTTTTTTTAATGCATAAGAAAAGCAACTAAAAGTAATGGTTGTGAGTTTATGGGTAGTTTTTAAACAGTATTGTTTTGACTCTTGGAAATTTCTGTTCATGATATTTGTTAAAAAAATGAACAAGTAGCTTTTACCTATCCCTACCCTAAGTGTGACATCAGTAAAAACCATACCCTATTGCCGTCGAGTCGATGCCACTCTATAGGACAGAGTAGAACTGCCCCTCAGAGTTTCGAAGGCTGTAAATCTTTACGGATGCTGACTTCCACATCTTTCTCTCAAGGAGTAGCCGATGGGTTTGAACTGCCAGCCTTTCAGTTAGCAGCCGAGCATTTAACCACTGTGCCACCACGGCTCTTTCATGACATCGCTACTGCTATATTAATATGGTCTCATTCAGTTGCAAGTTAAAGAACATCTGTCTCAAAATAGCTTACATTAGAACAAAACAAAACAACCCTGACTTTTACAGCCAGGAAATTCACAGCAAATTAGGCCTACGTAAGCCAGGAATTCAGTCATCACATAACCTGTCTCACTTATGCTGTTCTTATTTGACCTCTCCTGAAAAGGCTTTCCCCTCATAATGCGAAGGGAGCCACCAGCAGCTCTAGTGTAACTTTAAGTAGCCAGTGATCCCAGAGTACAGTTCAGTCCAGGGAGAGCTGTGATTGGCCATCCCTAGAACCTTGGGGTGGAGGAAGTGCTGGCTTTTTTCTTAATGCTTGGGCTAATTTTGTTTTTTTTGCACGTTGTGATTTCCTTTTTCCCAGTGTTCTTGATTTTTGTATTTAGATCTGCGGTGGCACATCTTGGTGTGTTTTTGTTCTTGTTTTTTAAGCCTGCTCTTCTTTGATTCTGGTTCTTACTTTCCTTGAACTTCCACTGAAACATTTTAAATTAAATTGTATCATGCCATAGGCACTGGTACATAATATAGCTACTTCTACAAACTTTTTTTATGCTTATTTTTTAGGTTCAAATATAGTATATTTGCTTTCTTTTTGATAGGAAATAGTCATGAATCCTTTCAGAAGCCTTAGGTTAGAGGCAGAACTATGAAAGTTTCTGCCTGTCACTTTGTACGTAGCTGATAATTTATTTTTCTAAATAGCTAGCATTGTCTCATCATCTTTGCAAAGATGTGAGGAAAAAAACTTATAAAATAATTTCGTTTGGGAAACCCTGGTGGTGTAGTGGTTAAGAGCTCTATGGCTGCTAACCAAAAGGTCAGCAGTTCGAATCCACGAGGTGCTCCTTAGAAACTCTATGGGACAGGTCTACTCTGTCCTATAGGGTCCCTATGAGTAGGAATCGACTCGATGGCAACTGAATGAGTCTTTTATATAAAAGCATTGAATATAAAGAGTTCCTTTAAAAGCAGTTTGATAAACTCCAAATTCAGTGTAGAAATTTCCATAAAGAACAAGTCAGTTGGTTGAGGTATGTAAGTTTCTAGGAATCTGGCAGTACCATTAAAATGGATGGTTCAGATTTGAACCAGGAAGTCTCAAATTATATTCTGTGCAAGGTTTTAACTTGTCTTAACTGGGGCAGAAATAAAAAGGATTCTAGGTATGTAAATTTGTGAAATTCTGAGTTAATGTTTACTACTAGACTGATTAGCTTTTAATATATCAGTATGTGGGTGATTCGCTAAGAACCAGGGATATAGTGTTGTTAGGTGCCATAGGGTCGGTTTCAACTCACAGCAACCCTGTGTGCAACAGAATGAAACACTGCCCAGTCCCGTGCCATCCTCACAGTCTTTGCTATACTTGAGCCCATTGTTGCAGCCACTATGTCAGTCCATCTCGTTGAGGGTCTTTCTCTTTTTCGCAGACCCTCCACTTTACTAAGCATGATGTCCTTCTCGAGGGACTCGGCCCTCCCAGTAACAGGTCCAAAGTACATGAGATGAAGTCTCGCCGTCCTTGTTTGTAAGGAGCATTCTGGCTGTACTTCTTCCAAGACAGATTTATTCATTCTTCTGGCAGACCATGGTATATTCAGTATTCTTCACCAACACAGTAATTCAAAGATGTCGGTTCTTTGGTCTGTCTTACTCATTGTCCAGCTTTCACATGCATATAAGGCGATTGAAGATACCATGGCTTGAGTCAGACGCACTTTTGTCCTCAAAGTGACATCCTTGCTTTTCAACACTTTAAAGAGATCCTTTGCAGCAGATTTGCCCAACACAATATGTCAGTCCGCTGATATCTTGACTGCTGCTTTCGTGGACATTGATTGTGGATCCAAATAAAATGAAATCTTTGACAACTTCAGTCTTTTCTCCATTTATCATAATGTTGCTTATTGGTCCAGTTGTGAGGATTTTTGTTTTCTTTATGGTGAGGTGCAATCCATACTGAAGGCTGTAGTCTTTGATCTTCATCAGTAAGTGCTTCAAGTCTTCTTCACTTTAGCAACCAAGGTTGTGTTATCTGCATAACGCAGGTTGTTAATGATTCTTCTTCCAATTCTGATGTCATGTTCTTCTTCATATAGTTCAGCTTCTTGAATTATTGCTCAGCATACAGATTGAATAGGTATGGTGAAAGGATACAACCCTGATGCACACCTTTCCTGACTTTAAATCACATGGTATCCCCTTGTTCTGTTCGAATGACTGCATCTTTGTCTATGTACAGGTTCCTCATGAGAACAGTTAGGTGTTCTGAAATTCCCATTCTTTGCAGTGTTATCCATAATTTGTTATGATGCACACGGCCGAATGCCTTTGCATAGTCAATAAAACACATGTAAACATCTTTCTGGCAAAGTTTGTTTCATAAAAATTCAAGAACCTATTTTGTATTATTGCCGAAATGGAAGATTGTCCCTCCTTGGTGCAAGGTGGACTGCAAGTAGACCTACAGTTATGTAAGTAGGGCCAAAATTCTTTACAAGCAGCTCTGTGATCTGCTCAAAAAGTACTCTTACTGAAATCTGAAATTAATCATTCAGCGTGGAAGGAAGAGGTGAGCCTTGAAAATTGAGAGCAAAAGTTACAGATCATTTTGTACCATGGAAATGTTCCTGTAGATTAGAACAGTGAGGAAAAAAACAGTTCTGTTAAACCCTCCTGATTGATTGATGTTAGATACTGTTGAGTTGGCCCCCAATTCATGGCAACCCCCATGCACAATGGAATTGGACTGTTGTGATCCAGAGGGTTTTCACTGACTGCTTTTTTGGAAGTAGGTTGCCAGCCCTTTCTTATTGGTCTGTCTTTTTGTGTTAGCCTAAAAGCGCCACTGAAACCTGTTCAGCAGCATACAAGCCTCCACTGATAGATGGGTGATGACTGTGCTTGAGGTGCACTGGCTGGGAATCAAACCTGGGTCTGCTGCATGGAAGGAGAGAATTCTACCATTGAACCACCACTGTCCCTACCATGCTGAATAGCCCCCTGAATAGATTCACAGCTAACGAAATGAGTTGTTGAATGAAGTTAGAATTAGCCATTTGAATGTCTAAAGAATGTTTGCCAAAAACAACTCTTTTGGTTTGGCATGTTTGATATTATTGAGCTGGTATCTGACATTAACTGGCCAACAGTATCACTTGCTTCTTGAGATTATCCCTGGAATATGCTAAAAATATCAGCGTAGAGGAAGGTGATGGTGTTGTATTTGATAAGAAGGAAGGAGGGCATGTGTATGGTTCATCTGAAAGTTACATCATACTGTAGTGTTAGGTGCAAGTTAAGAAAAGGTCTAAGACATAAAAAAAAAAAAGACATAGCCTGGTTTTATTCCACATATGGAAAAATTCAGTAATTTTGCAGTTTCCCAGTAGAACTTTTGTGTTATTGTCTTTATATTCATATTCATAACTAAATACTTTTCCCAAGACTGTTAAAAATTAAAATTGGTGTGTAGCTATTAAATGTTTTTTTCTACTCAACTAAATTTTCACACCTTTTTCTCTTCCTACACAGATTTAGCTTTTGAATCCAATCCTTCTGACCACCCAAGGGCAAGCACAATTTTCCTGAGCAAATCTCAGACGGATGGTAAGACAATGTTATTTTTTTTCCTGAGGGGAAAGGTTGAAAACTCAGTTTTTATTTTGTGATACATATTATAGAAAGTATTTATTTAGAAGATCTCATACCTTGGTTCAAATTTTTCACTTCTTCATGTATTCATTTGTCTTATTTTAACATGTGATTGTATACGTTCTTTAAGTTGTCACTGCTGTAGTGAGAACACCTAGACTTTCTGTTTACACGTTTTGCCACACCTCTTTACAGACATAATTAATTGGCGATATGATTTAGAAGTGGTCATGGATTTGTACTTCTCATACTCCCTAGTTCCAAAGAGCACATGTTTTAAAGATGAATGACTAAGATTTAGTTTGCAGCCAGGTTTTCATTTGAACAAATCAAAAAAGTCAAATAGAGATTGAATCTGTGAGTTAGAGCTCATTTCCCACATATAACCAAATGAGCCTGTCTCATATTCACATTTATGATATTCACATCTTTTATACTGTTCAAACTTTGTCATTCTAATGTAATACTGTGCCAGCACAGTGCTGTAGCATCCAGGGTGCAAACATGGTCTGTGGTGTTCATCAGAAGGTTGGCCTCTGTGTGTGAAACTAGTGTAAATGTCCTGTGTCCTGCTTGTTTAAGGAGGAGAGTCAGAACTGCAGGATTTTCAGCACCCCTGCTTGCCTGCTTATTTTAATGTTAAATCCTAGTTTATTTGCTAAAGAGCCATATCTGACAAAGCTTTCCAGTTGATTACTTGATGAGAGCAGAGCATGGGAAGTGAGGGCACCATATTGATACCTGAAGTGCTGCAGCACTATAAACAATGGAGGTTTCTAACTGGGATTTTCTTTGCCTGTTCTGAGCCAGTCATTTCTGATTAGGATTGTTATGTTTCTCAGTTTCTTATGGAGCCATGGGCTGCTCTCACATTTAGAGAGTGTGGAAGCAGTACGGGAGTACTTCTGAAGGAGCGCATGCATACCATGCCTGCCTGGCATTACAGCAGGCAGTGTGGGAAACCAGGTATAGCCCAGGGCCCTCCTTGGAGCTTTTATTCTTTGTGTGGCCTTTGCTCAAGCAAAATGATTTTGTATGCTGTAGACATCATTTTTAATTAGGTTAGCATGCTCAGTTTAAAATTTAAGATAGGTTGGGTTACTTTACAATTGTGTGAAGACCCATTTATCTTTTTAGTAACATAATATTTTAGTAGATTACCGGTAAGTGGCTCAAGATGCTTCCTGGGATTCTAATGCATCTAGAGATTAGTGCCTGGCCAGAAGCTGGCTCTGAGAGCTGTCAGCTGTTAGATCCTGGTAATTAAAGAATGCTATTTTTTTTTTTTTTTAATGGGTAAACATAGACTTAGAAAATTCTACGAGGTAATGGTTCTGATGTGCAACAGGTCGATTTTTCACTAGCTAATACCCCACCTAGCCTAATTTGTTTTGCCCTTTTCTTTCCTACATGGAGATTCCTTCATTTGTATCTAATACAGAGTATCTATTAGGTTAAAAAATAAAACTGAGTTTTTAGGTTTTAGTTTGTGGGTCTCATCTTGCCAGATGACTTAAATTATACATTTTGTTGGAAATTCTTAAAAAAAAGATTAAAACTTCTATCTCATTTTTTTGTATATTGGTTATCTGTGAGATAATTAGCTACTATAATTTTTTATGGCATTTGTAACAGAATTGATCAGTTAATTTTTTTTATTCTTAGTGCGAGAAAAGAGGAAGAGCAACCATTTAAACCATGTAAGTAAACAGTTAAAAAGTTAAGTAAGAAATGAATAATTTGAATTAAAAGTATGTCTGCTATGATTCCTAATAAATTATGGTCCGAAGGAGACTCTCTCTGTGGATTTTCTAAATCTCTCCTAATTTCCTAAGTATCAAATTTATTTAGAAGTGTCTTTGGCTTAGTAGTGCCCATTTTTAAAGGGTTTCCGACATTTAAGTTAAATTTCAATAATGTAATTTTGGTATAAAGATCTGCCTTAAGTTTTTAATCTTTTTTAACCAGAGGAACAACGGTGTAATAGCTAAGTCAATTTTTAGCACTCGCTATTGACTTACTGTCATTGTAGGTGCGAGCTTAGCTTCTTCACTCCACCATGACCTTATTTGCCTCCCTCTATCCCCTCGACATGTATCACATTTTTGTTAAATCAGTAATCAGTGTTTGCATTATTAGGACTATGCAAATATTGTTCACTGCTGAGTCAAACAGTAGTCTGTGCATCCTCCTTCATTTTTTTTTCTCCAAGTCCTGCCACTTCTTGTGTTTCAAACATCTCTGAAATCTAAGCACTTCTGCTCTTCTCCTGGATAATCCTCATTTTCCTAGCAAGCATTCTGTCTCACACAGCCAAGTGCAGTAGCTTCCTGGCTGGCCTCCCCGCTTTCACATAAAATCCCTAGTGTTTTTTGTGGAATTAATTTCCTGACTTTATTCTTCACTTGCCTGTTTTCTGTCAGCTATTTTTTCCCCAAAATGTTGTAACATTTGTCACGTGCCTATCAAAAATATTTCCTGTCTGCTAAAACACATCTGTTCCATTTTTTTCTGGGAGATAACCTTCTCCAGCCTTCTGTCATTCTGCTGCAGTATAGACTGGTGTTTCTCTAGGCCTGCTCTGTGCCTGTTTTCCTGGGATGTCCCTTTGAAGTCATCTGGGATTTCATATAACTGCTCTCTTGTGTTGAATCGTTTATGTCCTAGATCCCATGTTTCCTTTTATCTTGTTATGCTCCTTCATTTTACTGAAGCGCATTTTCCTGGGAAGGTATACATGGGTGGAAGTTTTTAGAGATTTCTCGCCTATTGGAAAAATCCTCCTATTTGATAAACTATAGAATTCTAGGTTGAAATTAATTTTCACAGTTTTGAGGACATTTTTCTATTGTCTTTTCCTTTATAGTGTTCCCCTTCAATCTGTTGCCATTGTATGATAAATTGTAAATAGCCAATTTTAGTCATTTTTCCCCATCCCTCCTCTGGAATCATTGAGTACTTTCTCTAACCCCAGGGTTCTGAAATTCATAATTAGTTGGTTTGACGTGGATATTTTCATTTTGTTGGGGCTGTTCAGTCTGCAGTTAAACTCTTCTGTTGAATTTTCATGTGTATCTTTTATATTTTTCTGTTCCTTTTTTTCTGGTATTCCTGTTATTCAGATGTTAGACCTTGTAGACCAGTATTCCTGCACTGACTTCTAATTTTTTTCTCTACTATTTACCATTTTGTCTTATTGTTCCACTTTCTGGATATTTCCTTGGCTTTATGCTCTAACCCTTGTGTTGAATACTTTGTTCTGCCTATCCCATTGTTAATTTAAAGAGTTTTCTTCTATTCTGTCATTACTATTTTATAGCATTTGGTTCTTTTGCAGATATAATGTTGCATCTTTCTGAGGGCATTTTAGATTTTGTGGTCTTTTTTTTTTTTTTTTTTTTTTATGTTTTGTCTTCTGAATTATATTGCTCCCGTCCTGGGATGGATTGCCCAATAAGCAGTAGGCTTACTTGTGCTTACTTACTAATTTGTAGTGCGCAATTTCACCTGTTTTTCACCCCACATATAATTGTGCACTACAGATTAGTAAGTAGACACAAGCCCCTGTATATCTTACTTACTGGTTAATCCATCCCTGCTCCCATCTAATTCCTATTGTTTTGATCTGTCTTACTGGAGGCTTTTCCTCAAATATGTGGTGGCCCTTGTCTGTCTCTTAAAATCTAATTGGAAACGTCATGTGTGAACAGGATTTGTTAACTGATGGACGTCACTTACAGGAATTTGGGGAGGGTAGCAAACCAGCTTTTCATTTGGAGATCCTTAATGTTAGCATCTGGGGGCTTTTCTCTGAGGCAGTTCAGTTTCTTCAGAGAAGAATCTTCCTGTTTTCTGCCTGGGGAATACAAGCACAGCTGCCTGCTTTCCAGAAGTCTAGAGTTGGGAGAGGGAGGTGGAGTTGTACCTTTTAGTGTATAGTTCTCTAGATTTACCAGGTTTCTGCCCTGAGAGTGGTATCTATGCTTTCAGAAACCCTCAGGTCTAATATCTCCAGAGAGTAAACTTCTAGATTCCTAAGAGATAGAGTAGGCAGACCTAGGCCTCTAACCCAAGGGGCCCTGGTGGTACAGTGGTTAAGCGCTCAGCTGCTAATCCAGAGGTCAGAGGTTTGAATCTACCAGCTGCTCCGTGGGAGAAAGATGTGATAGTCTGCTTCCATAAAGATTACAGCCTTGGAAACCCTGTGGGGCAGTTCTACTCTGTCCTATAGGGTCTGTCTGAGTTGGAATCATCTTGATGGCAATGGGATGGGTTTTGGGGTCTCTAATCACAGGTTTTCAACTGATCTTCTTGTCTTTTGCCTCATGTTTCACCCTATTTTCTGGGATACCTTATGCCTTCTGAGTTCTGTACCCTCCTTGGGTTCTGCAGGACAACCTGGCTTGTTTCTTCCTGTCCAAGTCACTGTTCGTAGCCACCAAGGTTGTGCTTCCTCTGTTATGCCAGGTCATTTACCACTGTTTTATCTAGTTTCCATCTTTCAAACATTTATTAAAAATTATCTGCTGCTTATCTCATCTCCTGGTCTCTTGGTCTTTAGTCTTATGAAGTATAATTTTTTTTTTTTTTTTTTATGCCTTTACAGTAATTCTAGTGATATTTCAGGACAGAGAGGAAATAGATTTGTGGTCAGTTCAAACAAATTTAGGACCTATGTTTAAAATGTAAATCTGCGTTTAAAGTTTTAATTCAGTGTGATTGATACTAATGCGCACAGTTTTTACATGTATACCTAGCATATATTAGCATACTAATTATACTTTCCTACTAAGGCCTTGATAAAGGATTGTTCAAACCAGACATCCTTCCATGTTGTCCCACTAATGTGCAATGCAGATGGAATAGTCTTCATTAATATGTAAAGTGTTAGGAATTTGTAAGTTAATTAAAAGTCATAAATTCTTAAAATACATATCCAAAACTTGTAAAAAGACAAAAAAAGTCAACTCACATTTTATTTTTTTTAATGTGTTAAAACAAGAGGCATTAAACACAACAGGAAAAGTCAGTGAGTAGGGGCAGGATTTCCACAAATACTTGACCTTTGATGATAAGGCTTGGGTTGTGATTTACTGATCATATTGAGTATGGGTTTTTTTGGTGTTGCCATTCAACCTTAAGTCTACTGAGTACCCTGCCTTTTTTTTTTTTTTTTTTTAAAGATTATAAAATTCCATCTTCTCTGTTATTGTATTGAGTGAATGAAGTAAGATCAGTACTGTTATTTGTCCCTGTCTATTCCAATGACCAACTCAGATAATACTAACGAACACTAAATTGTCAGCAGTAGTTTTGCAGTTGATTTTTTCAGTTTTTACCTTTTACGTCCTTATGTTTGTCAGTGTAGTTAATGGAGGTTGTGAGGCAGCAGTGGTAAGGCTTCAAGCATAGAGGACAGTTGTCTTAAACTCCTGAGCAGGATGAGGGGAAAGTAATCTGATGGCAGACACATCCAGGCTCTGCTCAGAAGCTTAACCCTGGCAGCTTCTAGTCTAAGGATGCTCCAGACGTGGGAGAGTTTGAGTAGCTAGAAGTGAGTGGTTTGTCCCCTGCTTATATATTAGGTAGCAGAGGGCTCCTGCATTCATCCTTTTCTGGTCACGTTTAAATTTGGGAATGGCCTGGTTGAAAAAAAAAAAAAAAGCCTTTTCTGGCCATTGCCCTGGAGTGGATAATTCCTCAGCCTCTTTTTAAGCAGGAGTTTATAGTAGGTGTGGACTGACGGGGAAGTGTTCAGTGTTTCTTTGTGTCTTGCCAGTAGACCAGAAGTTGCTGATTCAGATCACTAAAATTCACTAAACTGCATAGGGCCGAGACTAACATCTAAAATTTTTAAATGTTTTAGCTCTAATATTTTCAAAGACATAATAGGGGAAAAAAAAAATTAGAGAAAATATCACCCAAAGCTGTACCAAATCATCTATATTTTAGTACATTTCCTTTCTGTTCTTTTTATTACCCCTCTGTGGGCTTTGGAAACCCTGGTGGTGTAGTGGTTAAGTGCTACGGCTGCTAACCAAAGGCTTGGCAGTTCAAATCCGCCAGGCGCTCCTTGGAAACTGTGTGGGGCAGTTCTACTCTGTCCTATAGGGTTGCTAGGAGTCGGAATCGACTTGACGGCACTGGGTTTGGTTTTTGGTTTGGTGTGGGCTTTGGGTCAGAGTTGATTTTTGTTATGTTGCAGTAGTGTATGCTGTAGTATCCCTTAAGAGTAGTGACCTTAAGAGAGAATCTCCATCCATTTAAAGTATTTAAATGAATTATTTTTCATTTTACATTCTGTACATGTTTTTGAGAATATTATAAACATAAATTACATATTAACTGAATAGCTTAAGAAACATACTAGAGTTTGGATATAGTTTAAAAATTTCTGGCTTGAAGGAGAAATTAGTCCTGCAAATAGTAATACTTTTCAAAATATATAACCTCTGGGACTTTTTGTTAGTAAGGACTTTTTGTTTGCAGTGCAGCACGTGGAATGAGGAAGATGGTATTTTGTGTATTATACAGATATTGCTCATTATTGTTACTACTGGCAGTCTTTACGTGCTCTGCGCTTTAAAAAGCATCAGCCAGTTCCCCCTGCCCTACCTTTTGTGTACTTGTTGCAACAGCGTGGTAAAATGATGTTATATTAATAGGAGGAAGGAAGGCTTATCTGAATTACTAAACAAAAACAAAACACTAAAATCATTGGTACTCTGTGGTCTAAAGAATGCTGTTGTTATATTCAGCTACTTAAAGTGACTTGAATTTGGATATTTGGCTTTATTTTTAAAGAACAGAAATGTCTTAACATAGTTCAGGCTATTTTAGTATTTGACTATTGCTATATCCTTGAAATTTTTGCAAATAAATGGATACTTCTAAAGTGTTTTAAAGCTAATTTCTCTAGAGGGCTCTACAAGTTCATTGCCACTTCTCCTATATCACTGCAGATAAATTCTCACTAATTTGTATCTGTAGTAAGATTTACCCTCCAAATTGTGATTGATTAAAAAAAAAGAAAATCTGTCAAATACTTGTTGAACAGTTAATTTGCCCCAGATTCTGTGCTTGGCAGCTGGAGGTAGACGAGTCCTCCCTTCCCTGGAGAAGTGTACCGTCTTATCAGGGGGACACCGTGCAAGCAATTGCTATCATGTAACAAGTGTTAAACTAGATGCATGCTATACAAAAGAACAGTTCTGTGGTGTAGTTGATTGTTGCTAGAGGTCCTGAGAAGGTAGATGGGGTCAAGCTGGCTGGGACAAGGAGGAGGAAAGGGGCATTGCAAATGGGCAGACACAGCAGTGTGAGGGCAAAATGTCTTTAGACTAAAATTAATAAATTCTTCAAATGAATGGAAAGTGTCCTCTGAGGTTTTCACTTGAGTAATGTAATGGCAGTTTTATTTAAACATGAAGCGAAAGTAAACTTCCAGGGTTACTTATGTTCTCTGGTTTTTGAGTGTGAGAGACACTTGAAGCAATACTCTTTTTATCCTCCAGATCAGGAAACTGAGGCCCAGAGAGACTCTGGCACACTAGCTTGTTAGTGACGGAGCAGCCTGGCACAAAGAGCCTTTGACTTTCAAACATCGCTTTTTCCATCACATTGTATTCTGTATTAATACATTTATCAGTAGTTTACTGGCTTCTCTTTCATTTACTGCAGTAAAATGCTCTCATGTCAGTATTATTTAAGGCATTACATTTTATTGCAATAAATGAGTCATAGAAATAGCAGAAAGTCTCATCTGCTTTTCAGTACTTAAGGAAAAAAACACTGAAATCTTATTCTAAATCTTTTACATTATTTTCATGTTTCATGCTGTATTTGTTTTTGAAATTATAAAAATAAGTTACACATGAACTGACTAGCTTAGGAAACAAGTGAGTTTAGATACAATTAAAAACATTTCTGGTTTGAAAGCGAATTTAATCCTCCAAATAATAACAAATAGTATTTGTAATAGATACTCGTCAGATTAGATTAGAGATACCAAAGCAAGATGACATTTTATAACACCTTCCTCAAATGCTTTCTGTGGAACTTAGAATGTCCAAGGGTTTCCCATATAGCCGGCTGCACAGGATATCACACTCAGGCAGTTCATGAAGTGCAGGAAATTTCCTAATGCTTTATCGTTTGACATTTTAACTAAGGAAGGAAAAACACACTTTTATAGATTTAACTTACTGTGACATTTTCTTCTATTTCCCTTCCCCTTCAGGTATCTCCAGGGCAGCTTACTAAAAAGTATAGCTCATGCTCAACAATATTTCTAGATGACAGCACAGTCAGCCAGCCTAATCTTAGAACCACAATAAAATGGTGAGTACAATTAGGTTGCCAAGGCTGAGTGACAGACTCCCTATGCTAAAAGCACCAAGCTATACTTGATTGTCTTAGTCATTTGATTGTCCTCTCTAGTGATCAGTTTAAGAAACTGGTGTCAAGTATATACTAATTTCAAGGACCTAAATATGAATTTCAATTTCCATTTTAATTCTATAGCACATGGTAGAAGGGGAAGCCAATTTAGCAAACAAGGAATCTCAGGAAAAGTATACCTCTTTATTTCATGGATTTATGTTGTCACGACACTGCTGAACACAATGAGAAGGAGGTGCTTTTTATTGGATGTTTTCAGGAAAATATTGGTTCTTTATGAGTAACAGGCCTAAGACAGTGTGTACTGCTTTGGAAGCTACTCTGGGAAGAAGGGACAGCTTGTCCCCTACTGGCACCAGAGTGTATCTGCATTTAGACTTAATTGAAATTTTGTCAGATTTTCCCCCTCATGCCTTTTCCCCTCTGCAGTGTTTCTGTATGAAAATTCAGTTCCCCTTCCCAACCAGTCTTAAAAAACAAATTCTTAAGTTTAATTTCTTGTATGATGAAATTTGTTTAGCAGAGAACAATAAAGAGATGAAGTGTTGGAAACATAGCTATGGTCAGGTTTGTACGTAAGCAAATGTGAACAGAGTCATGATGATGAAAACTATTCTTCATTTCTGGGGATACCTTAGAGATGCGTTTTCAAAACACCCCAAGAGAAACCTTTCAAGCTCAAATGAAAAACTATGCAGAGCTTCCTGACTCCATTGGAGTTGTCCAGAAAATATTATTAACATCTCAGGATATGAGCTCTGATTTTCAGAACACAGTTTGGGAAATGCTAATCTAGAATATTGATACCCCCAATTTAATTTTTCAACCTTAAAACCATAATTAACGTATAACCTTAATTTTGTTTCTTATGTACTGGCTTCTTTAAAGATTTTATACTTTAATGGAAAATAGCAAGCTCACAACCATAATAAAGGAAGTTTCTTCTCTCACTTGTAACAGTAGCTAAGATCAAATTGTGTTTCAGCAAAAACTGAATCCTGACCTTTGGCGCCTATCAAGTAATCACTGAATGTTTTTATTCAGCCAAGGCCCTAAATCCATGGGTAAAAAGCAGACTCTAAAGTCTCCAGCCTCTTTTGACTTTAGAAGATTCAGATGTTTCAGTGTATCAGTAAGCGCCTGGGTTAAGAATGTCTGATTTTTGGACAGCTCGGATTTGAGAACGGCACTTGCAGCTTCACCGTGCCATTTAACGTTAAGTAAATTTGCCCTCACTTTGAAACCATTGAACCAATCCCTACTTGAAACAAATTCTTCATCACAGTCACCTCCGCTTGCTGCACGTGCGGCTTTTAAGTCATTGAAGAGACTTTGAGCTTTTCCTTGCACTAAAGTTAGGCTAAGTAAGAACCAGATGCATCTGTCCCAGCTGGCATACAAATTTGACTTAAAGACAGACTTAGGAACCAGGTCTTGTTCGTATCCCGGGGACTGCTTGTAATTCACAAGTAGCTTTTTTAGGACTAACTTTTTTCAAACAAGTAGGTGTTATGCTTCTTTCCAGTTTAAATAGTCTAGTTTTTAGAAGTCTGCTTTTGGAAGTACAGGAAGTTTTAATTTGCTGTCATTAAGTTTTAAAAACGATCACCGAGAACATTCTTCAGTATAAGATAGAACAAATTTACTGAGCAAGTTAATAGGGCAAATTTGGCTTTCAGGAAGGATTTTGAAAGTGCTACTAGGGTGTAGTAGTATATTGTCTTAAGTGGGGTTGGCGAGCAGCTTTTTTCACAACGTATGTCTGCAGATAAGTTCAAGCTCTCCTCCCTTACACACTCCCCACTCCCCACATTTATGTACTCGCTGACCTTTTGGTAGGCTGGGTAAGGATGTGAGGCATGATTATAACCAAAAGCACCCCAGATGATTCTGATCTTCACCCCAACTCAGTGGTTCCTAAACTTTGCTGCACTTTGGAATCACCTGGGGAGATGTAAAAAGAAATCCTGATGTCCTAATTGTAGCCAGTGCCAATCAATCAATGTCTGGGGTGGCAGGCGGGCAGTTTTTAAAGACGGTCAGGTAATTCCAATAGTAGAGAGAGAGCTACTTCTGACCTTTGATGGGACCGTGGGCACATCAGTTTTAAGCCTTGGTTCTCTTATCTGTAAAGTGGGTGGTTGGATTAAGTGGCACCTAAGGTTCGGCAGTCCTTTTCAGCATACAACTTCAAATTCTGTGATTTTGAAATTATTTTGGAGATGAAATTGTTTGAAACACTATAGAAGTATCCATCTTTGACGCTAATAATGTTACTTGTTCGTTAAAAAGGTATCTTAAACTCCATAAGCACATTTTCAAAGAAGTAACAGCTTCTTTTTAAAGTGCTACTTACTATTTGATTGATCTGCTCTTTTAAAATTCAGATTTGCCTTCCCTCAATTATTTTGAGCTTCATTTTAGACACTGAGGGCAAGTGGAAGCATAAAACCTATCCAAGAGAAGCCCTCTGGTCCCTAGTACACAACAGCTGTGGGTAATTTAGGAAGGCAGTAACTTAGAGTATCTGTTGATTAATGTTTTCGTTTAAACTGATTTCGGAATGCTTTCCATTAATACACTGTGTAGTAGTATGCGGCATCACTAGCACTGCTTATATAAGAATGGCTAGATCCATCATCGATTTTGTGATTTTACGGATACTTGAATTTGTCAATCAACTTTCTACTAATAATTACGCAAAAGTGATTTTAAATAATATTTCCTGGCATAAAGTACATTTGTTAATTTACTTTTAGGGAAATAATGGAAGACAGGTGAAGCAGGTGGATAGTGAACTAAACCAACTGAAATGACAGTGCCTACCAACTTTAAAAAGGCACAGAAAGTAAAAACTACATGGCTTAAACTTAAGCATGTGTACAGATGAAAGGTTCACGGGTAGAAGGGCAAACGGTGGGAAATACGTAATAATTTATGTATCATCGTGTTCAGCAGCATACTATTGCCTAATTCTCCTATTTTTGCCAAAAGGCAAAGAACTAACAAAGGAAAAAGTGCCCGTGAGGAACTCTTCTGAATTAGAAGATTTGGGAACCACAGAAGCCCTGCCCCCTCCCCCTTTTTAAAGAAATGTCGTAAACCTAGAAAATGATGAAATCGGTTATTACAAATATTTTTTTTTTCTCTCTCCACAGTGTGACCTTAGCAATATATTACCACATAAAGAACAGGTGAGCTCTACT
This sequence comes from Elephas maximus indicus, assembly GCF_024166365.1. Lineage (NCBI taxonomy): Eukaryota > Metazoa > Chordata > Mammalia > Proboscidea > Elephantidae > Elephas > Elephas maximus. Next base: position 106,584,869 of record NC_064824.1, read on the forward strand.
AAAACCTGTTTTGTTATTCCAGCTAGTTACTTTGCATGCTGTCAAGGTTAGTGTTAGGTAATGTCTATAAAAAAAAAAAAAAAAAAGTATTAAAGTGAATAATTTGGTTTTGGTCTCAGTGTTCTTTTATCTCTTACATTGAGGACCCCAAAGAGCATTTGTTTATGTTAGCTAAATCAGTATTTACTCTTTTAGAAATTAAAATAGGAAATTAAAAAAATAAATAAATTGTATCTTAGCAGGGTTTCTTAACCTTGGTGCTCCTGATACTTAGAGCTAGATAATTTTTGTTGTGGGAGGCTGCCCTCTGCATTGTAGGATGTTTAGCAGTATCCCTGGCCTCTACCTAAGGAGCCCTGGTGGTGCAGTGGTTAAGTGCTTGGCTGCTAACTGATGGTTAGAACCCATCAGCCTCTCTGCAGGAGTAAAGACCTGGTGATCTGCTCTTGTAAAGATTATAGCCTAGGAAACCTTATGGGGCAGCTCTCTGTCATAGAGGGTCGCTATAAGCTGGCGTTGACTCAATAGCACACAACTGGCTTCTACCTACTAGATGCCAGTATCACCCCCCAGCCCCTCTTGTGACAACCAAAAATGTCTCCAGGTATAGCCAGATGTCCCATGGGGGACAAAATCGCCTCTGAGAACTACCGTGTTAAATAATACTTTTTATGAAAAATAACCATTTTCCACAAAAAAAGGAATGAAAAGTATGTCATTGGTTTACATGTTTGCAAATCTTGTTAATGTCTAGCTTACTAGCAGAAAGCTGGATTGTTATATCTACTTCTGCCTTCAGTCTTTTGCAGTTTGTTGTTTGAATAAGCAATGAGAAAACCCAGCTTCAGGCATATATATAGTTGGAAAAAGGTCTATTTTAAAAAAAAAAAAAAAGCCCTCAGATAATTGTTGATATTCTTTTGACACCATACATGGTAGTTTCTTAAATTAGTTACAATGGTATTTTAAACCACATCAATGAACTTTTAGTACTCTGTTAAATAAATACCCATCGGTCTGTCTTGCATGTTGAATGACTCTTTTACCTATACATGATTTTATAATACTGTGCATTGATTGGAAGATATTGGTTCACATTTCATTTTACAGTGTCAAAAATTCACTTTCATTAGTATCAACCACCAACCTTAGGTGTCAAGTCTCTTACGTATTGAGCTGTCAAGCTCACAGTAGAATGTAAAAGTCTCCCAAAATTCTAATTTTTAGCTTGAAAGCCTGAATTTTATCATTGGCAACAAATACCTATGTTTTGTTTGAAAGTCATACTTTCAAATAAAAATGTTCTGTTCCGTGAAAAAAAGCAGCTAGTTCAGCTCTTCCTTGACATAGCCATGCTTCAGCTGCAGAAGTGCCTTTTGAGTACTTTCCGTTTATTCAGAAGATTAAAAAGATAAGTCCAGATTTATTAACACCATTTTTACTGTTTCATCAAGGGTATTCTTAACCAAAGCTGGCTTAAAAAAAAAAACAAAAAACACTGAACATGTGGCAGCAAAGAATCCAATGATTGCTAGTGTGGTTTGGTACCACTGCCTTGATGGAGCCAGCAGCTTCACCTACTTTCACACAGTCATTGCAAATGTCAAACGGTGAAAAAGGCAAGTAATGTTAGTATTGTTATGAAAACAATTTGGACCTCAGGGCACCCTTTGAGAGCCACTGTTTTACATGAGCACAGTGTATTAGTGTGATGAACTTATAAACTAAAAGGCTCTTGTCTCTTGTAAAATAAAAAGACAAGTTTCTAGCTCAAACTATTTAAAAGAGACAAGAAGAAATATTAAAAACGAAAGAGAGAACACCTGGGAAATCTGAATCTCATATTCAAGCTTGTTAAAGTTCTAAAGACTTTATTGCCCACTGCTACTGCCTTGTAAAACGTTCTTGTGTATTCCAGTGTAGGGTTACCAAAAACCAAACGCATTGCCATCAAGTTGATTCGACTCATAGCGACCCTATAGGACTGCCACATGGAGTTTCCAAGTGGCGGCTGGAGAATTCAAACTGCCTACCTTTTGGTTAGTAGCTGAGCGCTTAACCAGTGTGCCACCAGAGCTTCATGTCAGGTTAGAGGAGTGAAATATATTTGGTTTACTAGCATTGCTTGTTAGGGAGGGTCACTGTTTAAAGGCAACTCTGGGTGGCCACTGTAGAAAAGATTTCACAGTACTTGTGTTGAGTAAAAAGAAGCCAGAAAATTCTTAAAGGCAAAATCCAGGAGAAGAATTTGTAAAACTGCTTTGTTGAAGATTAAGCTTCCCCCTCCACCCCCCTCTATTCCCAGCAGGTATTTTACTAAGATGTTAACAATTCCCCAACTCATTTTTTAATGCACATTCTTATTTTATAGAGATGCAAATAGATCCTTGGATATTTTTGATGAGAGATCACATCCGCTCACAGTAAGTGTCAGCTTTATTAAGGTTGTACTTTTCTCTCAAAGTTGCGTTTATTTCATGCTGATTTGCTTTGAGATTACTAGAAGAAAAACACTCTCTCCAGCTTAAGTCAAAATCATTTTCTTTTAAAAAGTCATTTCCCACAGGACTATGGTCTTGGGGAACATCTAGCTTAATTGGTATAACATAGTTTATGAAGAAAATGTTCTACATTCCACTTCGGTGAGTAGCGTCTGGGGTCTTAAAAGCCTGTGAGTGGCTATCTAAGATACTTCACTGGTCTCACCCCTTTGGGAACAAGGGATAATGAAGAAAACTAAAAACAAGAGGGAAAGATTAGTCCAGAGGACTAATGGATTACAACTACCATGGCTTCTACCAGACTGAGACCAGTACAACTAGATGGTGCCCAGCTACCACCGACTGCCCTGACAGGGCTCACAGTAGAGGGTCCCAGACAAAGCTGGAGAAAAATGTAGAAGAAAATTCTGACTCACAAAAAAAGACCAGACTTACTGGTCTGACAGACAGTAGAGGAATCTTGAGAGTATGGCCCTGGGACACCCTTTTAGCTCAGTGATGAAGTCACTTGTGAGGTTCACCCTACATCCAAAGATTGAACAGGCCCATAAAACAAAGTGAAACTAAAGGGACACACCAGCCCACGGGCGAGGACTAGAAGGCAGGAGGGGACAGGAAAGCTGTAATAGGGAACCCAAGGTCGAGAAGGGAGTGTTGACATGTCATGGGGTTGTTAACCAGTGTCATAAAACAATATGTGTACTAACTGCTTAATGAGAAGCTAGTTTGTTCTATAAACATTCATGTAAAGTACAATAAAAAAAAAAGTCATCCCACATCCCACACCCCCGCCCCCCATGAGTGTTACATAAGAGATAGTATAGAGTGAGAACTTGCAGCTTTGTATAATCGGTGTGCCAAAGTGAGTCAGCGTGTCCAAATAACAGATGATACATCTTTTTAGAAGATAATTTTCAATAGCATCAAACCCAGAGTACTTGGAAATAAACCTAATAGCTATGTAAGATCTCTATGAAGAAAACAAGAAAACTATTTCAGTTTAAATAAATTAAAATTACATAAAATAAATTAACTTCCTGTGTTGCATTAGGCACATTTCAAGTGGTTAATAGTGGCTGCTGTTACTGTGTTGGACAGTACCTTAAGGTTACAGAGAAATAAAGTTTTTTCAAGGTTTATTGCAGAGAAGTATGCTATATGGTGATCATTAAGATTTTGAAATCTAAAAATATTTTACATTTGGATAGAGTTCTGTTGGGGGGAGTGGAAAGGAACAATATAAATTTTCTAAACTTGCTTTTAGGTTTATTTCCAAGTACTTTGTATTTGGTGTTAACTTGTGTTTCATTGTACATTTTACTCTGCGGCTTATAACAGATTATGTATAACATTGTGAAGAATAGTATTTCCAGAGCAATAAATTGTGCTCACACAGAGCCTGTACTTGGGCCAAGAGGCAGTCATTCCAACACAACATGGGGATACTGCATGGTTTAAAATCAGGAAAGATGTGCATCAGGTTGTAACCTTTCACCATATTTATTTAATCCGTATGCTGAGCACATAATCCGAGAAGCTGGACTATATGAATAACACAGCACCATGATTGGAGGAAGACTTATTAACTTGCACTATGCAGATGATAAAACCTTGCTTGCTGAAAACCATGAAGACTTGAAGCTCTTACTGACAAAGATCAGATACTACAGGCTTCAGTATGGATTACACTTCAACATAAGAAAACAAAAATTCTTACAACTAGACCAATAAGCAGCAGTATGATAAACAGACAAGATTGAAGTTGTCAAAGATTTTATTTTACTTGGATCCACAATCAACATCCATGGAACCAACAGTCAAGAAATCGAATGCCTGCCGAATTGCATTGGGGAGATCTGCTGCAAAAGACCTCTTTAAAGTGTTAAAAAGATAGTCGTTGAGGACTTAAGGGGCATGTCTGACCCAAGCCATGGTATTTTTAGTTGCCTCATATGCATGCAAAAGGCGGACAGTGGATAAGGAAGACCAAAGAAGAACTGATCCCTTTGAATTATGGAGTAGGTGAAGAGTAGTGGGCTGCCAGAAGAATGAATAAATCTGTTTTGGAAGAAGAACAGCCAGAATCCTCCTTTGACATGAGGATGGTGAGAAGTCATCTCATGTACTTTGGACAACTTATCAGGAAGGACAAGTCCCTGGAGAAAGGACATCATGCTTGATAAAGTAGAGGGTCAGGAAAAAGAGGAATACCGTAAACGAGATGGATTGACACAGTGGCTGCAACGATGGGCTCAAAATAGCAGCGATTGTGCGGATGGCGCAGGACCAGGCGGTGTTTTGTTCTGTTGTACATGGGGTCTCTCTGAGTTGGAACCAACTTGACGGCACCTAACACCACCAAACTTGTGCCTGTATTTTTCTTTAATGGGTGGTAGTGGGTTTTGAATCACTAGGGCGTTTTAAGATCACATTGTTTATATTTGAAGTACTAAAAGATATATCACCCAGTCAAAATTATTTTAAGAAGTATGTGGGCACAAATTTGAACACTGCTATTTTAAGATCACTGAAGAATTTTTCTTTAGTGGGTACTGATATTGCATCTTTTTTTCTTTCAGCGAGAGAAGGTTCCGGAGGAATACTTTAAGCATGATCCTGAACACAAATTTATTTACAGATTTGTCCGTACTCTTTTCAGTGCTGCACAGCTAACAGCTGAATGTGCAATAGTAACTTTGGTAAGACATTTCTTCTGTCATAAAGCATCTTTAGAAGTTTCTGTCTTGTACACCGTGGTATGGTCCAGTTTTTCAAGTAAAAGTAGGTTCCTGAAATTTTCATCACAACTTTATTAAGACAAATCTATCGAAGACAAAAAGTACACACATTCAAGCTTAATATCATTGTAGTTTAAAGTGTTGCCATTGGTTTTCCCATCACAAAACATTGCTATTAAAGGAGAGATTTCTGCTCTTTCTCTCCCTACCCCCAGCCTACACAGGCACAAGCAGTATGCACACAGGCACATAAATGTGCTGTGTTATGGGGAATGGGGAACAATAACAAGACTACCTGGCCTGCAGGCAAAGATCAACTCAGTGTAGGTCTAAGATGAGTCCCAGGCTGTAGTCCCCAGGCAGTTTTGATGTGTGACCTAGTTGAGAACTACTGCCTCAGATTTTCTGTTCCTTGAATGATGGGTGTTAACCCATCCCTGCTTACTCCTATAACTGCTCTTGAAGTTGTCCGGGATGCTAGTGCCAGTAGAACTTGGAAAGACTTTGCTCCTTAGCCTGCTGAGCTACCTTTGTATCATCCATACAGAATTACTGTGGTGAGATTTTATCGTTTAAATCCTATTCAGGTGACAAATGTTTGGGATTGTTTTACTCCTTCCTATAGCAGACTTACAGAGGAAAGTTAACTTTATGGTTTGGAGGGAAAGAATTCTTAAATCAGTACTTAATCCTTTCGCATCCAGTTAAAACTTGGGAGGGATGTGCTTTTGACTAGAGACATGTTGCTAGGCACTGGCTTAGACACAGGTCTTTTTAGGAGCTGCAAGCCATTTGGAATGCTTAGCATGTTCTAAGAGCAAGAGTAGTACTTCCATATCTAGGGATAGGTATGGCAGGAAGAAGACTATCTGGGTTAGAAGAGGGAAGTTTATTTTAGACATGCTAAGGCTTGATGTACCTGTGAGGTGGCAGAGTGGCAATGTCTGGTAATCACTTGGAGCATGAATTTGGGCAAGAAGTTGCTCATTCCTTAAGTACTCACTAAATACCTAATCCATGCCACTATTTACATACTGGGGATAGAGAGGGGAACAGATTGAACAAAGTTCTTGCCTTTATGTCACATACATTCTAGAGAGGAAGACAGCAGTATTTCTAATGAATATTTTTGAAAAGATGACTATTTCAGGTAATGGTATACCAAGAAGATAAAGCCAAGGTAAAGACAGAGTGATTATAGGTGTTTACTGTTTTAGATAGAACAGTCAGGAAGAGCCTCTCTAAAGAGGTAACACTGGAACAATGACCTGAATGAAGTGAGAAAGCAAATGATGCAAAGATACGGAAATCTGGCATCATAGGCAGAGGGAACGAGTACAAAGACCCAGTGGCAGGAGCATGTTTAGTGTGTTCAAGGAACAGCAAGAAGGCCAGTATGATCTGAGTGAGGAAGGAGGGAGAGAATGTACGAAATGAAGTCAGAGAAGGACATCGTCATATCTTCTGGGGCCTTGTAGCTTGTAGGCCGTGGAAAGAAGTTAAATTTTTATTCTAATATGATGGGGAAACCTCTGGCAGATCTTGAGCATGGGAGTGAAGGGTTCTTACTTTAAGAGGTTGTTCTGGCTGCTTTGGGTGAATAGACTGTAGTGGGAAGGCAGAGAAGAGAGGAGGCAGCTGCAGTGATACAGGTGAGAGGTGATAGGTGGTGACTCAGAATAAGAATCAGTCACGTTCTTTCACGTTCTTGATGAAGGTAGTGTTAACCAGAATTGCAAACATATTGGAGACGATGACTCATAGGTAGGGGCAGCAGCACCTTAGGGAAGAAGCGGGTGAGCAGTTGGGATAAAGAGCTCTGCTTTGTGTGTGTGAGGCACTGATGGCCTTGGAAGAGTAGTTTCAGTAGAGTGATAGCAGCAGAGGGTAGTCTAAAGTAAATTAAGGAGAGAATGGGAGGTGAGAAACTGGCATCAGGACATGCTACTGTGAACAAACGAGAGGAACATCCTGGAGGCAGAGGGGTGTAGTGGCAACATCTTAAGCACATTCCTAGTGGGGAAAATCTCTGCAGAAATTCTTCAAAAGGAGAGATCATAATCCTGCAGAAGTGGGCATGGGTGGGCCCCACTAGCCTCTATAAAAAAAAAAAGGAAGGAATACTCCCTCTGATACACAGGAGGGCGAGTGGGCAAGTGGTGTGCGTATGTATCAGCACAGAACAAGTTTGCCAGTAACGGGGCAGAAAGTTGAGGGATTGCCAATTTAAGTGCCTCTTAGGATACTTGAGAGCGCTGAGTTTTTGGGAATGGGAGCAGAATTTCACTAAGATTGCGATGTCATGTTAAGTAACTATTTGACAGTCTGATAACCTTCAGACAGTAAACACACTTTTTAAAAACTGACTTTTTGTCTCAATACAAAGAGTTCAAATAGCATATATAAGTCTTATGCAGAGCACCCGTTGCAGTAAACAAATCACAGCTTACCTCTATAGTCTTAACTTTGTTAACTTCGCCCTGTTCTTTGTAGAATAGATGTTTGATGCATGTAAAATAATTCATGAAACAGTCTCATAAACTAACTGGCAGATGTAGAAGAATCCCAGGGACAGAGATTGGTAGGTTGTTGATCTGTCACCACCTTTTAATCAACAGGAATTGACTAAGCTGTGGATTACATAAGATAGAAAACAAGTTATCATGAAATGATCATGGAGGTGTGAACAATAGGGGGCTGTGAGAGCATGCTTTTGCATACACGTGTTCCTTACAATGGTCCTAAACATAGGGATGTGCCGACCAGGCTGCAGTGCACATCTGTGAAGCCACCCTGTGTGCTGCACTGCACAGCAGCCACTGGGAGGCTCTCTTGCCTGCTAGTTTGTATCCTCAAGCTAGCGCCACAAAAGGGTTAGTTACTGTGAAAAGGGGAAGATAAAAATGTGCTCACTGTTACCAGGGTTTTATATATTTAAACACTACATACCGGTAAAATCATATAACAGCCAGCCAGGTATAGTTCATTGCATGGGGCAGGCTCTCGAGTATTTATTCAACATGGTTAATTCACACTGGGCCTGTATATACTGCCTTTTTTGAGTGTGACAGTCATAACAGAGTGCCTCCTTTAGGATGCTCTTTGCCGAAATATCTAGTCATTCCTGCGACCAAAATTGGGCTGAAAACTTGCATGGGCAGAATAGGTAACAGGTATCTGACTTACAACTAGGATCTGGCCTCTTGCACTGGCTGACTGAGCAAAGTCACCATAGAATGTAAGAATAAAAGGCATTTTCTAGCCCAAAACAGATGCAATGTATTGTAACAGTTCTTATCATAGCACTTAAACAACTAAAATCAAAAACCAGTGCTCTACTTTTGCAGGTTTACTTAGAAAGGCTTTTAACTTATGCTGAGATCGACATTTGTCCCACTAACTGGAAAAGAATTGTTTTGGGAGCCATTCTTCTTGCCTCCAAGGTTTGGGACGATCAGGCTGTCTGGAATGTGGACTACTGCCAGATCCTCAAGGACATTACAGTTGAGGACATGTGAGTTCGTAAGGTTTTGGTGAACTTTCTAACCATTGTCCAGTACCTCATTTGCTCCCATAAAGTTTACATGTTAATAAATATTTTTAAATAATAACATTGTAAAGAGAACTCAAACAGGCATAAAACTACATACTCCCTCCTTTCCAGCTGTGGTGTGACAATCCCTGCTTTCCATCATTGGTTGGTAGTTGTTGATATGTTGCTGTTGTAATAATCTGCTTGTCATAAATTAACATGTATTTTTCAGATGATTTTTGGCAATCATTTTATAGGCTTACTACCAGAACAACATAGTATAGTAAATATCTTTATGGCTTTTTGAAAGCCATCTACCAGTCCCAGTCCATTTTTAAAGGGCACACCTCTGGCCTTTGAAGTAAGTGTTTGACCGCTGTTAAAGAATTAGCTGGCCTCTGGACTGTTGAGAGGTTACAGCTTCAGCCTGAGTCACACATTGTATATTTGCTTTTGCTGATCCAGCCTTCTCCCCTTTTTCTTTACTGAAGATCTGTCGTGGCAGAAACCACGAGATAAACAGATGGGCACTCCTTGGCGGGACAAAATTAAATAGCCACACATAAGTTTCAGGTCCTTCCTGTTCCTGCCTCCTCCCTATTAAGAGTGTCCTTTGTGTTTAGTGGTAGGTCTGATGGGTTTGGAAGTTCCTTTCTCGGGCTGTCTTGAGAAGCATCACTGGGTGTCACCCACTTCTCACCGTGTTGAAGAGTCTCCTGGGACGCTTTGCTCGGCGGGGTCTTGAGCTGACAATGAGAGTGCAAGGAGCCTGGCCTAGTAATGAGGCTACTCAAAAACTATGTGCTGACATGAATCCAAAATACCAAACCTAATGGGGGCATCTGATTGGGACCCCCGATGGCTGTGAGGTCCCTGAACCCAGTAGGCAGGGCCAACCAGAGAGAGGTTTCCAGCAAAGACACTCAGTTGCTCCCTTGATAGTGAAAATGTCTTTGTGGGTGGCCTGTAAGGAAATACGAAAGGACACCTTTGATTATATTGAGCAGTATAAGATGATCAGGTCATGACAGGCAGTGGCAAGAGTTTGTTTTTGTTACTCTAGATAAGACTGTCATTTGGAATTACCAAACTGTATTTACAAAGTGAGGATACTTCTGATAAAAAAAAAAGAAGAGGGACCAGTGATTGTTGGTGGCTGTCAGTGGCTTTGTTGGAAACGACAACTTGGATAATGGTGTAAACTGAGTGGTCATGGTGATACTGCTGGCACCCATCTTAGGGAAGGGTGTGATTGCTGGCACCCATCTCAGGGAAGGGCGTGGCGGCAAAGGAGATCTCCATAACGGATTTGTAACAGACTGGATCTCTTTTGGAAATTGCAGAAGCTAAAGTGGCTTTGATTGCTGTTGTTAGCAGTCTTCAAACTGGTCCCTTGAAAGGAGGAATGCTAGTCCTGCCATGATGGGAGCTGATTATTTTCTCAAAACCTGCAACTAAGTTGGCCGGGACCCTTGTTCTAGTTAGAGCCTCAGAGAACATGCAAGGGAGTGTGTAGGTTTTCCCAGATGAGAACTTGGGAGTAGTAGCAGGGTGTAGCTACAAGGAGACTAGTTGTAAACAGTGCTTTCTGTGTCTGAACAGAGATACACCAGGAGCTGTGCCTGTAACAGGTTGCTCTTTCAGAATTAGAAAGCATCACAACAAAGTGTTTACTATACATTTGTTTCATCTCCATGCTATTGACTGCTGCTATTTGTGATGGTCTCATTGTGAGTCTAAGCTGAAAAAAAATTTAAATCAGGGTCTGATTTTTATTAAAAGTTTCTACATGTCTTGGTAGAATATATTTCTTTTCAAAAGAATAAGTTAAATTGAGCAGCTGCTACTCAGAAAATTTGCTATGCCTGTAAATGGCCTGTCATTCAGCCGTCTAGTCATTAAAAAAAAAAAACCAGAAGATGCATATTCTGTAGGCATAATGCTTTCCTTCAGTGATTAAACCTCTATTAATAGACACGTTAATCCTATGAAGTACTGTATTTCTACACAATTAAAATGTTTTAGTGGAGGACCTATAAAAGGAAAAGTGAAGTGCATTTATTCCTGTTGTAAATTCAGTCCTGATTAGCTGATTATCAAACCACCTGATTTACATTTCTATGGACTTTATGGCTATATGAACAGGAAATTAATTTTGGAAGTAGGGTTAGTTGGATTTTAAGTTCAACAAATGAGACAACCGCATCTTTGCTCAGATACTAACTGCTGTCCATATAGAAGAACACTGAGCATTTATTTATTGACCTTCCCAGTGGATAGTATTTTAAAACTTTAAGACCAAGAAACTAAATATGTTGTCAAACCTCTCGTGTTTGTTTAGGGATTGATCACTTGTAATCAATAACTCTCTAACGTGATTACTGTAAAAGTGGTAAGATTCACTCTAATTTTGTTTTTTTACTAAACACTTGGCAAGTTCATGTACCAAAAGACTGCTCCCGACATTCTCCTTTCCCATTTTATTAAAGTGGCCCATGCGTGTGTGCATGCATGTGTGCACGGGGGTGTGTGTGTGTGTGTCCACCTGTTCTGGGAGGGGCGGTAGGTGCTCAGCATCTCAAGGCTTCATCCCCAACACAGGAGAGACGTTGCATGAGCTTACAAGTCCAGAGAGTTCATATTGTAAAATGGGTTTAGTCTAAGTACGACATCTATCTTTGATCTTTGTTGTCCAAAGCTTAAAAAAGTATCCTGTTCTGTCAGAGTGACAGTTTCTCACCCTAGTAAGATTAAGGTGAGCAGAAACTTGTGTTCTGCCCTTTGACGTAGCCCCTTGCACTGGGGGAGGGGGTTCCCTTCTCAGCGAATGTAACTTGCTTATTTATTTATTTAAGATGAATCCTTGTTGCCTCAAGAGTTTTCCCCCTCTGAGATAATAGCGGTGGCTCTCGATGGATCCATTTGTTGCCGTGGTGATGTGTCCACTCCTTTTGTTGGTGTGTCTCTACTTCAATAAGCCCCTTCCTGTTATCAGCCCGATGAAAATGTCGGCAAGTTCTTCAGAGCTAATAAACAGCATACATGACTCCTTTCATCTGATCACTATAGTGGGGCCTGTTAGTGAGCCTGGAGTATGAATCGTACAGCTGCACTAATGGAACTCTGAAGAATGAGTCCCCGAGTCAGCAGCGCGAGTGCATAAGAGGGCCGTAACCTTTCCCCCTCATCCCAAACTCCCAGTGCTGAGATGCAGAAAGGACCACAAATAGCTGTACCTTGTTCAAACACTAGTGTATTAATCTAGTGGGGTAGCCTGATTTGTTTGAAAACAATTTAGAGCCATCCTACTAGCTTAGAATGCTATTTTTGAAGATAGTCCAATTGATTAAAATTGTCCCATGTTGGTTTTGTTGTGTTCCTCCTCCTGCAGGAATGAGATGGAAAGGCATTTTTTGGAGCTACTTCAGTTTAATATTAATGTTCCTGCTAGTGTTTATGCCAAATATTACTTTGACCTTCGCTCCTTAGCAGATGACAACAACCTGAATTTTCTGTTTGCTCCACTTAGCAAAGAAAGAGCACAGAACCTAGAGGTAAGCCTGTGAGATCACTGAGCGGGGTATTCTGTCAGCCACCAAAGCCAACATCTGTGGCTAAATCATACTAAGTAGTGATTAGGCAAACGGAAAGTTTTTAAATTAGCACATGTAAGAGCTTATTAACCCTTTGGCATCATACTTCCTGTGGCTTTTATGATCCACATAAAAACATAGATTCTCTTCTCTGACCATAATTCAAAATATTTTAAATGAAATTTAATCTGTTTTCAGTGGTTTGTCCTTTTGAACCTTCACATAACCATACATGAATAATTTCTTAGGCTTATATCCCTGATTTTACCTGCATACATAATCTACTTACTATTTTTGACTGTCTGACTCAGTTTGCAAAATCATGTCAGTGTTTATTATACATAACACAGTTCAATCCCATGAGTTTATTAGACATAGCATTAGTGGCTCAGCAGAGTGGCCTATACTTGCCTGTATAATGTGTGGCTGTTTCAAGTACTGGGTGTAGAAAGTACGTGGGTTTTTAATGGAAATGGTAATTTATACAGGACAAAGTAATATGGCTTCTGATTTTTGGTGAGTATACCACAAAATTATCCACAACTGAAATGGAAACATTTAAAATTGACATTTTTTGTGATACCTTGGTGGTACTGTAGACTAATATGTTTTTGTACCATAATTAGTGTGTGAGTGTAATAGCACCTTTTGGTGCTTCAGTCTTCAGCCCTTCCATAGCCTCCAACAGAGTCCGGCACATGCCTGCCTTATTAAATTGGCCTAGAGTGTGTGATAACTGAGGAAGATTGGCTAGACAAATAGCTGAACAGACACTGATTTGGCACAAGTGTATGTGCGTTATGTCTGATGAACAAGTGCACAGGTCACAGATGATACTGCTTTTAGGAGCCTGTCACAATACCTTTGACATCTTCGAGAGCCCAATTTTTAAATAACTTGAAAAAGTAAGTACCCTCTCGCTCTGAAAATCTAATCCTAGCCCTCAAAGGATATTACTCTTTGCACCTTAGTGAATTGGCAGGAAGTAGCATCCCCACAACCTGGCAATGTAGACCTCAGATACCAAAGTTATCAGTAGCTGTGAACTACCTAAAGAGTCTGGATACGTGGCTTATCATCAGTGATACTTTTTTCAGGTTGGAATCTTTTTGTTTGTTTTTAAATTCTTGTACCTGTGTTCTATTTGATTGCCTTTTCTAGGCCATTTCCAGATTGTGCGAAGACAAATACAAAGACTTGTGCAGAGCTGCTATGAGAAGGTCATTCAGTGCTGATAATTTCATTGGTATTCAACGCTCTAATGCCATCCTCTCTTAAGGGGAGACATGAGGGGTTGTAACATCATGAACCCCTCATCTACAAAGACTGGAGAAATATCACCTCTCCTGCTCAAAACCAGCAAACTTAGTGTTTTCAGCGAAAGCAAAGACAGCAAATTCAAGAGACTCATGGACAGCGAGGATTACATGCCATAGGAAAGAACCGGGACCTTGTCAGCGGGACACTCTTCTGTCCTTTTTAATGTAAACCGAGTTACAAAAACCACTTCAGAGTGAAAGCTCCCAACTCACAGATATTTGCTTACTGTGTAGGCCAATAGCTGTGAACTATGAGGTTTTTTTAATTAATAGTTTAAAATTTTTAGCCTTTAAAGACACTAATGTTATAACTTTTTATGTTTTTCCTATTTTTCCTGTCACTCTCCCACTCCCTAAATATTGCAGCATATGCCTTTAGAATCAATGCAGTATTAATATTAAAACTTGGGACTCTTAACTCAAAAAGCCACTTAGAAGCAGAGACTGTAGCATTGTTAGGTGTTGAAGGGTTCTTCCTACTGTATCATTGAAGCTGCTAGCTGTTATTGGCAATCAGTTTAAACCAAAAAGCTGCTGGATAACACCGTCATTCAAATTCTTTGCAAGCAGTACTTATTAACCTTTCAGCATGTTTGGGATCATAAACTTGGAAAGAATTAGTTACTGATTATCTACTTCTGTTGGGTCCACGCCGCATTTCTTGTGAATTATGATGGTGCTTCTCATTTTCTGATAATTTTCCTCTTGTTAAATAAATGTATTAAAAGATAATTTTAATAATTCCAGCCAGCACGGTGGACAAGTGATAACAAGCGGGTAATGAAATACAAGGTGTCCTGAAAGTCTTAGTGCGATCTTGACCTGTAATAAAGCATGCATGGGAGCCCCAGGGCACTGCATCAGAAGTGTAAATGCTGTAAAGCTTTTAAAAACTCGTTTGAAAGTTTAAGTTTCTCTTACACTTACTTTTGTGAATTTTAAATACACTTTTAATTTTTTGTTTCAGCCCCTCTTGAACATGGCAAAGAGTAACTGAAACAGAATTAAAACCTTAATTTTCAAAATTCACAAAACTAAGTTTAAAAGAAACTTACACTTTCAAACGATGTTTTGTAAGTTTGTAGCATTTATACTTCTACAGTTACCAAAGCTTAAAATTGCACTAAGACTTTTGGGACACCCTGCATAGACATGCCCTTCTCTTCAATTTTTTAAATAGTTTTTTGCAGGGCTGTGTGCTGTTGATCTGCTGTGGCCACCTGAGTGTCTTTTCTCTAGATTTGGTAAAGGAAGATTACGGAGAGCAGTGTAACTCACATCTGATAAAAGAAACTGGACCCTAATAGTGATGGATGCTTGAAACAGCTTTGTTATCCTACGCGGTAACCTACATGTAGTTGTCCCATTGCAAGTCTTGTTATTTAAAGAGGGAACTTACACAGACCTTAGGAACCCTAACTGCAGGCTTTAAAGGGCAGGGAGTAAGTAATTTTAGGAGATCGATAACAATGTCACCTAAATTTGAAATATTAAAAAAAAAAAAAAAACTGTTCTCAACTCTGAAATTTCTCCTGCCTTCTCAAATGTACATCCTGGGAATTTTGCCTGTATACAAAGCATTTACGGGCCAGGAGTACTTTCTCTTGTTATAGCAAAACCTCACATTATTTTGAGTGCTACAGGTTCCATCACTTTTAAAGGACAGAGGCATAAGCGATAAATAATGGTATATAAAATATTACAATCTACCACCTCAAAAACATTGTTTATGGAGTTTGGAGCTTGGAGACTCAAGTATTGATTGCAGTTTTACTTTGAAAAGAATGCTACAACTTATGTGGTTTTTCTTTCTCATGTTTATATTAAAAGCAAAGCTAATAAAACTCTATTTTAATTAAAATATGGCTAGCGTGTTTGTAACATTTTGCTCTATTCACACAGCAGTACATCTCTGCCTAACCCAGTTGTTTTCAGTCAGTCCTAATAGGTCTTAAAGCATTTCCAAGCTCTAACCATTCACAAATTGGTTTGACCCATTCCTTTAGTAAAGATGTAGTCACTTATTTTTTTGCTCTTTTCAACTCAAATATAACACAATCACTGGCCACTGCACTAAAACAAAGTTCTATAAAGTAATAGAAGTTAAGAGTAATGCTGACACTTCTGTTTAAGTTAAGCCTTTTAAGTAGACGTGGTTTTAGTGGAATCTGAATACGGAATAGTGTTAAATCGGCGGCATAGTGCATTAAATAAAATTAACCCAAAAAAACCAAACCCAGTGCCGTTGAGTTGATTCCGACTCATAGCAACCCTATAGGACAGAGTAGAACTGCCCCATAGAGTTTCCAAGGAGCGCCTGGTGGATTCGAACTGCTGACCCTTTGGTTAGCAGCCATAGCACTTAACCACTACGCCACCAGGGTTTCCAGTGCATTACATAGTGCATTGGACAGCATCTTTGAATTGTGCCAGAAAAGGAAAAACACATCCAAGGAGAGAATTAGGCAAAATTCACCAAAGTAGAAGGAATTACAGGAATAGAATCAGAATGTGAAGTATTTGAGATTTCCAAGCAGTTAACAAGGAAAGAAAATGGAAGAACAGGAACTAGAATTGGTCTTGCTGTAAAGAGGGTGATGACATAAGTCGGAGCCCCGATGGGACAGTGGTAAAGAGCTATGGCTGCTAACCAAAAGGTCAGCAGTTCAGATCCACCAGCAGCTCCCTGGAAACCCTATGGGCAGTTCTGTCCTATAGGGTTGCTGTGAGTTGGAATTGACTCGATGGCAACAGGTTTAGGGGTTTTTTTTTTTTTTTTAATATATATAAACCACATAATTTGACTTTAAAATGCTATTTTTAAGCTAACATTTCAATTAGAAATCTCTGTAAGGCTTCGAGCCTAGCCACTCCACTTCAGCAGTTCTCACTAAATCCTGGCAGCATTGTTGTATTTTCATCCCCCTTAATTCTTCAGTGCCCAGGGTCAAATCTTTAAATACCACTCTGTTCTTGATAAATTACTGATTAGGATAAGCGATCTAATTTAGTTTAGAAGAAAAAAATCTATCATAATCATTGTTTCTAAAACGGTTTGCACCCAATTACTAAGCAGAAATGCTGACATCAGTGGTCAAAGTTAAAGTTTGGAGGAGGGACAATGGACATGAACCTGTGGCTTCAAGAACAATCTATAGAATAAACAGTATTTTTGAAAATTGTTCTTTCCCCCTTTGGCTTCAATTTTGGACAGCAATACAGCCATTTTGATAAATGGGAAAGAAACAAAACCAACCAAACCCATTGCCATCTAGTTGATTCTGACTCATAGCAACCCCATAGTACAGAGTAGAACTGTCCCCTGCTGTTTTCAAGGAGCGAATGGTGGATTTGAACTGCCAGCCTTTTTGGTTAGCAGCCGAGTTCTTAACCACCATGCCACCAGGGCTCCTGATAAATGGGAAATCGGGCAAAATTAGGGTAAGAATATAAACACCACTGAAAGTGGTTAGGAAACAATCCAGTCTTTATTCAGGTTATATAATTTTGGAAACTAATTTAGCTACAGCACATAGATTAGGTAAAATCTTTCATCATCCAACCTGTCCTCTCGCTAAAAAAAAAAAAATCTCACTAACCACATTTAAAATGCTATTGCGCCCTCACTCAGAAGCTGCATTCTTGAGTATAGAGCTACTTGGAAGAGCACTTGATAGCCGGCAGAAAAGTCTCCAGGTAGGTGCCAGCTTCTGTGTACAATCTGTAGATGACATCCAGCACCTATCAACCAGTTAAGGATCAGATGACCAGAAGTCTTAACACTGTCAGCCGTTTACCGACCGGCTTGGCCTGACACTGCCAGCAAGTAACACAAAAAAAATCTAGGAACCCTTTAGAAAAGCCTTTTCCCCTAGTACGCAGGAGCAATCCCTTTGGTTTCTCAGGCAATTTCCACTGAAATTTAAAATGGGCTTGGCAAGTGAGAGAATATGTATCTATGTGTGAAAAAAATTTGAATATCTGTGGTTTAGGATCTCTAGGGTGCTGGAAGAACGACTGGGAAGTGAGATAGAAATAAAGAGGAATCCTGGGTCAGATAATAATAAAGGACCAGCACAGATAATTATTGTAACTGCTGTGAAGGTCACTAAGTAATTTGAAAGTGATTAAGTAAACTAAGTGATAACCCGGAAATCTATGATTCTCAGTAAGGTATCAATATGATCTACTTTTCAAAAGACTTCAAAGGATTGTCAAATTGGTCTGCTAGTTATTTTTAAACATATCACTTCATCTTGTTTTAATTCTAACCTTCACCTCCAGCCCCATTAGCCACCTACCACAATGCAATCTCCTTCAATCATCACCTATTTGAACCCTCCAGGAAACCCTGGTGGCTTAGTGGTTAAGTGCTATGGCTACTAACCAAAAGGTTGGCAGGAAACCCTGGTGGCTTAGTGGTTAAGTGCTATGGCTACTAACCAAAAGGTTGGCAGGAGCACCACCAGGTGCTCCTTGGAAACTCTGTATGGCAGTTCTACTCTGCTCTATAGGGTCGCTATGAGTTGGATTCAACTTGGCAATGGGTTGGGTTTTGGTCTGGTGTTTCCCAAACAAACCGCTCCCAACTTTCTGCACTTAAGCGACTCCCCAGACCTGCCCACAACCCTAAATGTACATACAGCTCAGCATGAGAACTCACTCTTCCAAAGGCAACGTTTCTTCCACCTCTCCTTCCACCCACCACCATTCACGCAAGTGTGTTATAAGGTCCTCCCTTAGCAAGATCATCCCCAACCTCATCCCTTGACCTGCTATTGCTCAGTGTGTCAAAGCCTGATGTTGCTTACTATGACCTATTCCAAAGCATTCACTAGGTTCTAGGTAGTATGGATTTACATGGCTCACAGGTTTAGGCTGGCCAACTGGCCTCTTGCAAGCTCCTTTAATCACCTGTTTGAGCCCTTCTCTGTTTCCCAAAAGAAGCCCTGGTGGCGCAATGGTTAAGTGCTTTGCTGTTGCTAACTAAAGGGTTGGTGGTTGTCTCAGTTATCTAGTGCCGCCACTGTAACAGAAATACCACAAGCAAATGGTGTTAGCAAACAAATTTATTCTCCCACAGTTTAAGAGATGTCTGAAATCAGGGCTTTCTCTAGGGGAAGGCTTTCTCTGTGTTGGCTCTGAAGGAAGGTCCTTATCTCCTTTCAACAACTGTGGGCCTGGCGTTCCTTGGAGATCTCCACGTGTCTTGGCATCAATCTTCCCCTGGGTCTAAGGGGTTCTCAGCACAGAGACCCTGGGTCCAAAGGATGTTCTCTGCTCCTGGTTCTTCTTTCTTGGTTGTAGAGAGGACCCTCTTTGCTCTCTTTGTTCTCCCTTTATCTCTTGTAAGATAAAAGGTGATGCAGGCCACACCCAGGAAAACTCCCCTTACGTCCATCAGGGCTGTGACCTGAGTTAGGGTGAGATATAATACCCTTATATCTCACCCTAATCCTCATTAACATGACCTAATTCTGACTCATTAACATAATGGACAGCTCATTCCCAAATGGGACCATAACCACAGACATCAAAAAACCACAGACATAGAGGCTAAGATTTACACCATATCACAAAACAGAGGGCAACCGCACAATACTGGGAATCATGGCCTAGCCAAGTTGACGCATTTTTGAGGGACACAATTCAATCCATGACAGCAGTTCAAACCCACCAGCAGCTATGAGGGAGAAAGATGTGGCAGTCTGCTTCTGTAAAGATTACAGCCTTGGAAACCTTATGTGGCTGTTCTATTATGTCGTACAGGGTTGCTATGAGTCCGAATTGACTCGACAGCAGTGGGTTTGGTTTTGGTATTTCCCAAAGCGGCTGTTTCCAACTTTCTGCACTTACCAACTATCATGAATTGAACTGTGTCCCCCAAAAAATGTGTGTCAACTTGGCTAGGCCACGATTCCCAGTAATGTATGATTGTCCACCATTTTGTCATCTAATGTGATTTTCCTACGTGTTGTAAACCCTACCTCTATGATGTTAATGAGGCAGGACTCAATCTACAAGATTAGGTTCTATCTTGAGTCAATCTCTTTTGAGATATAAAAAAGAAGAGAGCAGAGAGACAGGGTGACCTCATTTCCACTAAACAAGATAAGCCAGGTGCATGCATCCTTTGGACCAAGGGTCCTTGCACTGAGAAGATCCTAGACCATGGTTAGAATGAGGACAAGGACCTTCCCCCAAAGCCAACAGAAAGCCTTCCCCTGGAGCTGGCACCCTAAATTTGGACTTCTAGCCTCCTCAACTGTGAGAAAATAAATTTCTCCTTGTTAAAGCCATTCATTTGCAGTATTCCTATTACAGCAGCACCAGATAACTAAGACACCAACTCTCCTGAACTGTTCATGACCCTAGGTGTATATACAGTCTAGGGTAAGGACTAGGTGATATCTCCACCTTCCAAGCTCTCAAAACCTAACATTTAATCTCGCATTAGAAATAGATGCCTCCCTTCCTTCTCAAGGTAATTCCCTCTCATCTAATGGATTGGGATTCCATCTCTAGCTCTCAAAATCAACCTTCTATATCCACCCCTTCCACCAATTTACTCTTCAAAATTGCATTCATCTCCTCAACTTGGGGATGGGGAAATTGGACTTTGCTCAGTCCTTTAAATGTCCCAGTGTTTCTCAAGGTGTGGTCTCCAATCCACTTGCCTCTCACCAGCTAAAAGTGCCTGTGAAAAATGCAGCTTGTCTAAATGCAGTGTGGTATCCTGCACTGGGTCCTGGAACAGATTAGCTGCATTAGTAGAAAATTTGGTGAAGCCCAAATGAAGTCTGGAGTTTAGTTAATTGCAATCTGCTGATGTCAATTTCTTAGTTTTGGCAAATATACTGTACTAGTGTAAGATGTTAACATTAAGGGGAAATGGGTGATGGGCATATGGGAACTCTCTGAACTCTCTCTGCAACTTTTTTGTAAACCTAAAACTATTCCAAAATTAAACTTTATTAAGAAAAAAGAAGTAGCTTCTTGGGCCCCAGATCTACTGAATTCCAATTCCTGGGGCTGAAGCCTGGGAATGTACATTTTCAGCTGGCTCCCCCAAGTGATTCTTATGCAGACTCAAATTTGAAAACCCAGTCTTTTTTAATGTCCTTCCCATTCCAATCCCAAAAAGGTACTTCCTCTTCACCTTACTTACCCTTAACTCGATTTAATCATTTTAATCCTCTCAACCCCATAAGTACTATTATCCCCTTTTCTCAGATGAGCAAACTGAGGTACTGAGAGCTTAAGTAATTTGTCCATGATCACACAGCCCATAAAATGATAAGGCTGAGATTTGAGTCCCCAGCAGTCTAGCTCCCAAGTCTATACTCATAACCATACCATTGCCTCTCTACCCTGTTTCTGACCTGTAAAAAGGATGTCACAAACCAAAGGGCTTGCAACTAAATCACTAAAGCAGGAGTATCCTAGGTGGTACAGTTAATGTGCTCAGCTGCTAACTGAAAGGTTTGAGGTTCAGGTCTACCCAGAAGCACCTTAGAAGAAAGTTCTTGCAATCTGCTCCGAAAGAAATCAGCCATTGAAAACCCTTCGGAGCACAGTCCTACTCTGGGGTTGTCGTGAGTCGGCACTGACTTGACAGCAACTGGTACCAATAATAATCTGGCTCAGCCTATCTCTCCAGCCTTCCAAGGCCAGCAGTTCCTCTGCTCCAGCTCGTTACCTCACTTTCCACCTAGTAAATGAGAAAACACTGCGAAGATGTGCCAACTATAGAGGCCTGATGTGTAAGGTATACGCTGCTCTTCTGTCAGGATCCAGCTCAACTACTATGTTTTCTGTTCTGCCTTTCCCAACTGCCCTAAATTCCGTACTCTCTTCTAAAGTTCACAGCACTCACTTTGACATTTAATGACATACTCCCTCATATTGTTAGTCATCTCTTAATGGGTTTGTGTTATCTCCCACAACACCATTTTAAGCACCTAATTATCCATGTTCTCCCACATACTATTGCCTCCAAGAATTGCTGGGGAACCTTGAGAGTACCAGACTTTAAAATGAGGTGGGTGTTGGGTAGACTGGTGGCTAATCTGCATTTTCTCAAAGCAGCAGCCAATACAAAATACAGTAGGCCCTGATTTACGACATATTGGAGTTACGAAGAACCACACTTATGACTGTCTTTTTTTTTACACATCATATCGTGGAAACCCTGGTGGTGTACTGGTTAAGTGCTATGGCTGCTAACCAAGAGGTCAGCAGTTCAAATCCAACAGGTGCTCCTTGGAGACACTATGAGGCAGTTTTACCCTGTCCTTATGAGTTGGAATCAACTTGACAGCAACGGGGTTTGGTTTTGTTTTTTTGGTTATCATTAGTAATACGTACTATATACAATGTTGTAGCATGTAATTTGCTGATGTTCACATTCTCAGATGTTCAATGTCATGATTTATAAAGCTACTGATAATAAAGACAATAACAATGAAAATTTAAAAAATGAGGTATTCAACATGTCAGAACTGACTTAACGACAGCATTGTTGCAACGGAACCCCATCATAAATTGGGGACTACCTGTGCTTTGGCAATCGTGTCTCAGCCTCACTCAGTAAGCAGCCAGATTATCAGGTAGGTACCCACTCTAAATAGAAACTTTGATCTTCCTATCTGGGCTCCCTGACTTGTAGTGAACGCTCGACACGCAGTTGTGCCTCTAATTGCTGGTCTGGGGAGTTCCTGCCCCTCCAGCCAGACCCACAGAAGAACAGCACCACCTCTATTCAAACAGGTACAGTATTAGAGATGGAGAGTTTGCCAGGGAGAACACAATCTCAGGCACGTCTCTGTTCCTCTGTGTATTTCTCTTCATTTCTTCATGCGAATCATGAAATGATCACAGAAACTCCAGGAGAAACCTATGAAGTATATTTGAGTAAACCTATGTTTTAATTCATTTTGCTTCTGGTGATTGGAATTCGCTTTATTTTTCTTATTAAAAACTTTGCCACTTATATTTTAAGCACACCTGGGAAATCTGATTATGAAGTTGGAATCCACATATCTCCTCAGATACTCTTAGAAAGCACCGTGTCTCTCCATAAAAGCATGAGGAGAAAAATATTTCTACCGCATCTTTTTATTTTCTTTACCATTGCTTTAATGCATTTTAAAATTTTATCTACATTAATTGGGAACAAAGAAACAAAAATAGATATTTCTTTGTTTTTCATAAATAGCTAATCTTCATATTTGATAAAAATCTCAGACCTTTATTTACCTTTCCACAAATATAATACATACAAAATTTTTCCAAAAGTAATAAGGCCAGCAAATAAAGTATCTTGAGACTAACATAACCACATACAACTGCTGTTCTACTGACTTCCAGAGACAAAACAAAAACAAAAGCTTCCTCCCAGACTGCTCTGGGTTTCCTTCTGTTAATGTCATGAATTTAGAATTATAATCACCTGCCAGTAATAATTTATAGATTTAACTTGATTGTCTACAAATACAGTATTGTAGGCTCTGATTCACGAATTCTCAAACTGACATGACAGTGACTACACTGTGTGGGACAGGCACTATGCCTTTTATCTGGAAATCACAAAAATTATTGAATGCCCTGGATTCCAACGACTGACTCGGTATGTGCCTCATTTGGCTCAGTAATAAATTCACCTGCACCAAACCCGTATCAAAAGTCACTAAATCTCTCAATTATATATAATATATATTATGTATATACACACCCACAAAACATACATACTATACATACAGTTTGTAACAACATGAAGTAATATTGTCTTAAAATAATATACCACAGACACTAGCCTGGGTGGAATCCTGTAACTGTCATCAAGCTGCTAGAAGCTTTTGAGATTTTTGAGTCAGGTTACTTATTTACTTACATCTTGCCTATCCCTCAGCCCACACTAATTCTTGGTAGCCTTTGCTTTCAGAACTACTCTCCCCAACCTAAGCATACTTCCTTCCCAGGATCGCTTGATTGGGCTTTTGGAGACAAGAAAGGGGAAGTAGAGGGCGCAGGCAATTCTTAACCACCATAACTCACACCTGCCTGGGTTTGTGATGTTCTCCGTCCTGTTTGCCACATTCTGTGTTAGAAAGCAGTTATTCAAAGCTTTGTCCTTCCTACCCCCCTTGGTCTTTCTGTGGAACACAAAAGTGAAAGAAGCCTCTTTAGCAGGGGTAGCAGTTCATTAAAATATACAACTACATTTCCTAGCTCTGGGGTTCCCATTCTGTACTTAAGAGTGCAGGTCACGGATGCTGTTATTAAGGTTTGGTGTGTGATCCATGAGGTTTTCTCCTGGCAGCCGGTGTCAGGATTAGTGCAGCCCTGGCCCAGGAGGAAACAGCCTAATGAATACCAACTTTGAAACAGTGCTGCTGGCACATCATTTAAGCTTGTACATGTGCACAATTACACACAACACACTGGTCACTGGAAATGATCACATGAAGATATGACAAAGGTTTGAAAATATAAACCAATAAGGCACCAAGAAAAATTATTTCTAGCCAATTTAAAACTGTGAAGAAGGAAATAATATAAATTAAAAAGGCTTCATAGGATCTGGTCAGCTGATTAGTTCCATTAGATAACCTTCTATCCAAATCCTCACCTCTCATGTACGAGGCGAGATGGTGTGTAAACTGTGAAAGGGATAGCCCTTAGTATATCGGGGGCTAATCGGGGCCTCACGTTCTCTCCAACTCTGCAAAGCCAGCTGTGAAGAAGTTGCTAAGCTATCCTTCAACCTTTCATTTTATAATCATTTTCGTGAGTATGGATTGTTTCCATAATTATACATGCAAATCACGGAAAACAGTGCATAGCATGGAAACAGGGGTGACCATAAACAGATTTGGCTTTTCTCCCCTGGGTAGGGGGTGGGGTGGTTGATATTAGGAAGACTTTAGGGAAGAAGGTGGGCTTTATCTTTGTCTCCTTTAGGGGATGAGGGAAGGGACAGAAAGAGCAGGAGTGAGGATAGAGACTGAAAACAAAGAGGTACCTCTCAGAGTTGGTCTGGAGCAATGACTGGTTCACAAACTCTCACCAAAGGGTGAGACCTTAGTGTCCTTTGTTTTAATTGTCTTCATTTTTAAGTGTATCCGGTTTGGCACATTGCTAATGTAAAAAATAATTTTTTTAAATGAAGAATTACTTTTGTCCACTTCATCTCACAACTTTTAGATACACTGTGCATGGTTCCTAGATCCCTCCACAAAAGGAATGAAGGAGGGACAGCCCAAATTAGGCACAATGACTGAAGAAGGCAGAACAATCCATGTACTCTCTCGGAAGACACATTCAATGTGGAAAGAGGTCAAGGTGATTAGAAGAGGTCCTCATTTAAAAACAGGAGAGGAATTGGCCCCCAGCCAAGATCTACTGCAAGGTGCTTGGGAGAAGCTTCTGAATAAACAGGATAAGACATACACAAAGTTTTGTAGCTATGGATACTAAGTTTGTTGAATCCACTACAATTTTAATTTTGAATCAGAGGGTAAGTGTATAAAAGCACTGCACTTTAATACATGCAAACAGCTTTTGAGAGTTGTTAAAATTATAATACCAGGCTTCTCCCCATCAGCATGACATTTACATTCCCAATGGGAACTATGCATTTATCAGCTTAATATCCATGAAGTAAAAATTGATCTGGGCTTAAATTTTACTTTGCCAACTTTGGTATAAATGAAGTGCAAATAGCTAGACTCTAGTTGGAGGCTTTCTCAAATTCTAATTGCTTTGGCCATTTTGGCTTCCTAAGTTTAGCCCCCACTCATTCCTGGTCATGAAATTACACTGGTATTTTGCTGGCCCATGCACCGTCACCCCCTTCCCCGGTAATGGTCTCCAGCTCTTCATGAATGGTTAAACACATTAGGAAAACAAACAGAATTTTCTAACAGCAAAGAAACCTGTGTGTGTGTGTGTGTGTGTGTCTTCATCAGTATATAAGCTTTGATATATGAATGCACGAATGGTTAAAAAGATTAGGACAGCAAATAGAATCTCTAACTGCAAAGAAAAATGTACTGAAGTGGGGGGAAATAGGAGCTTGTCTCTTGAGCTGCAGCATTACACCTATCCATTTGAAGAAACAAAAGCTTATGCAAGTGTTACGAGTCTCACTTGTTTTCAGAGAGTGCAGAGAGCAATGTCTTGCTGCTTTTGAAATATCTGTCTAAAAGCTAGTCCAAAGTCCAGGGACACTTATTTTCCCTCATGGCTGCCAATGTTTGTTCACAGGTATTTTTTTTATGAAGCCTGCCTCCCTCCCCTACCCCCAGTTCAAGCACCTCCTTCCAGGGTGGGTGTGGTTTCTAATCACAGCTCTCCAAGACAGGAGGAGTAAGAAAAGCAAAATGACTGTTTAACATGATAAAGGAGGTGGGTGGGGGTGGAGCAGATAAGTGTTGGAAATTTAATTACTGGAGTTATATCCATTTTAGTCCTTAAATCTAAGAAGGAGCTTCTTTAACGACTATCACTAAGTACTTCCAGAAGTGGGTAGTAAGTTTACTTTTACCAAAAGTATAACACAAGTTCCTTTAAAAAAAAAAAAAAAGGATCACTTAAGCTTATTAAGAACCACCCACTCCTTTTCTGGCACAAAACTCCCACCTCCCCAGTCTAAAATTCAATCTCAACCAACCACTGTCCTTCAGGTTCTCACTAGTCCAAATATTTATACTGGGCCCTCTATAATACTACCTCTAACTTATTCAAAACACAACCCTGGCGCTGTTAAAAATGAGAATGATTACAAGCACTACAGAGAAGAAACTGAAGCTCGCTAAACAAAGCTAAGGACGAACACAAAATCGCTAAACACTCCCTAAACCCTACCACTTTTGGAAGGCCCTAAACACGTTATGCTCCCCTTCTTGTCCTGACTTGGGGCTTCTCCTGATTTTGGAACAATAAACAGGGACAAGCAGCTCACCTTAAAGCATCTCAGACACTTTAAACAGTGGAAGGAGAAACTAGCTGAAAAAGCACATCTGACAACTTCCCAGACATGGCAACCCAAACTTTCACTGTTCACATTTTTTTTTTTAAAGACACACGTATAGGAAATATGTTTTCCCAATTTAGACCACACAGCTCAAAAAAACCTGAACCAAGTGGAAGTTCATTATAATGCCAACCACAGGATTGTGAAGGCCCCAAAGCAAAGGTAAATTTTGTTGCGAAAATGCAACAAAGTTAAAAATTAAGCAAAATACATATAAATTAAAAACAAGGTTCCCCTAGAGAAGGTGGTAAGAAACGCAAAATAGAATACACGTGAGCTGAGCCCCTTTGAGAAGTCCTGGGACAGGTGTTCCCTTGAAACGGCAAGGTTTCCCTTCCTCCGAGTTGCCCCAGGAGGCGGCATCAGCACCATTAAAGTAAACGGAAGTGACCTTGGCAAAGCTACCAAACAAAACAGCCCATCCCCCCCAACTCCCTGGCCCCAGTCCATCCGCCGCGGCCTCCTACACGTGCGACAGGGACACCTGCTTGTGGTAGGCGGCGGCGGGGCCCAGCGGCCCGGTCCTGCTCGTCAGTGCCGCGCTCGCCTCGGCGTAGTCCGCCGCGGCCCTGGCGCCGCCGCTCTTGTGGCCCCGCCGCCGACGGCAGCAGCAGCGGCTGGTGAAGCGCCGCCACGACTCCACCGTCTTGCCGGACCAGATCCAGACGCCCGACGTGATGCCCACCACGAGGCACATGAAGTACTTGAGCATGAGCACCCAGTACTCCGGCTTGGCGCGCGGCTGGCCGGCGTCGGGGCCCGGGCACGCGCAGGTGAGGGCCGCCTCCCAGCTCTCGCGGTAGTGCTGCTCATACAGGTAGCAGGCCACCACGATGCTGGCGGGCACTGTGTACAGTAGCGTGAAAATGCCTATGCGGATCATGAGCTTCTCCAGTTTGTCCGTCTTGGTGCCGCCCTGCTTGATGACACTGCGGATGCGGAAGAGCGACACAAAGCCCGCCAGAAGGAAGAGCGTGCCCACGAGCAGGTAGAGCACCAGCGGGCCCAGAACGAAGCCACGCAACGAGTTCAGGTTCTGGTTGCCTACGTAGCAGATGCCAGCCACCGGGTCACCGTCTACAGAGCTCAGCGCCAACGCCGTAATGGACTTGACGCTAGGGATGAGCCAAGCAGCCAGGTGGAAGTACTGTGCATAGCCCGCGATCGCCTCGTTGCCCCACTTCATGCCAGCCGCCAGGAACCAGGTGAGTGACAGGATGACCCACCAGATGGAGCTGGCCATGCCGAAGAAGTAGACAAGCAGGAAGACGACGGTGCACAATGCTGGGCCGGTAGTCTCGTAGTGGATGTGGCTGTGCTCGCGGCTGCATGCAACACTGGCATGGCCCACAACCAGGCGCACCAGGAAACCCAGCGACACGCATAAGTAGCAGGCGGACAGGAAGATGATGGGGCGCTCGGGGTATCGGAAGCGCTCCATGTCGATGAGGAAGGTGGCCACCGTGGTGGAGGTGGAGATGAAGCACAGCACCGACCACAGGCCAATCCAGAAGGTGGCGAACGTGCGCTCGTCGGGGCTGAAGGACGGCTGATAGCAAGGCACCGCGCAGTTGGGCACCTGGCCCGTCCGCACCTTGTTGTACAGGGGGTGCGACTCCTTCAGGATGGGCACGAATGGTTCGCGGCACTTGCACACCGACGGGCCCCCGGCGGCACACTCGACCCCGGAGGCTGGCGCCCCTGGCAGGCCTGGGTGTGTGGGCTTGGCCGTGAAGGGCCGGGGGGGCGCCGTGGTAGCCTCACTGCGGTTGTAATCCATGCACAGGACCTCGGCATCGCGGCCCAGGACTGGGAGGCGGTCGCAGCTCATGCGCTCCGGCCAGGCGAAGCCGTACTGGCGCATGAGCGGCGAGCAGCCGGCCTTGGCGCGCTCGCACACGGAGCGGCAAGGCGGCAGAGGCTTGTGGTAGTCTTCCAAGCAGATGGGCGTGTACATGGAGCACAGGAAGAAGCGCAGGTCCGGCGAGCAGTGGATCTCCACCAGCGGCCAGAACTGGTGCACCTCCAGGCCGGCCTCGTCCTGCGTGTCGTGATTGAACTGGTTGGGCATGTGCGTCAAGTTGTAGCCGATGCCGCGGCACATGGGGACCGTGATCTCCTGGCACACCGGGGCCTTGGAGGCGGCCGCCGCCCGGCCCACCAGCTGCGCCAGGAGCAGCAGCAGCAGCGGGGGCGGTGCGGACGGGTCAAGCCGAGCCATCGCCCCGTCCCTCCCCTCGCCTCCGGCAGCGGGGTCCACGCAGGCAGGAGAGCCCAGCTACCGCTACCCTTTCCGACTGGTGCGCGGCGCTGGGGCTGGCAACCTGTTGGGTTTCTTTTTCTTTTGAAGAAATCCGTCCAAAGATAAACTGTTTCGGAAAGGCACTGCCTCCACTGGCAGAGCTCAGCTCCTTGCCCGATCGGGCTGGGAAGGGAGGATTAGGGCTCCGATTCCAGGGAAAGAACTCTTTAAAAAAAGAAAAACTGGGGTGGGGGGGGGAGAAAAATAGTAATCACTCCCTATTACAGCGGCGTCAATAGCTCCGTCCCCGCAAGCGCTTTCCAAATCTCTACATTAACCTCTCTCCGTCCCCTCCCTTCCACCTTCTGGAACTACTGACCTCCTCCCACCCCCCGCCCTGTCCTCGCCGGGCCCTCCAGGCTGCAAGCCGCGGTCGAAGCGCTCAGCCCGCGGGCAAAGGATAGAGGAATCAAGAGAAGAATGGGGAGGAAGGAGGCGCGGGCTCTCACCTACTCGAGTCTTGCCGAGAGAAGCAGACAGTCCGCAGCCAGCCGAAGCCCCGGTCCTCGTCCCTCGGACGCTCTGCTCAGAAACGCTACTCAGAGCCGAGCCGGCGCCGAGAAAGTTTGGCAAGAGGCTGGGTCTCCGTGGAGGCACATGGCAGCAGGTGGGGGCGTCTCAGAGCGGAGGGCGCCCCCGGAACGCAGTCGGGGCAGGCCGGTCACTCGCCCTCTCCTTCTCCGGGGCCCCCCGCATGATCCGGGCGGGGCGGGGCAGGGCAGCGGCAGGCCGGGGGTTCCACTGGGTCCGGGAGCCGGACGCAGGGTGAGCGCGCCGAGCAGCACCTGGGAGGGAGGAAGGCGGGGTGCGGCGGCCGGAGGATCCCGCCGCCTCACAGCACCGCGAGCAGCCGGCGCTGGCCCCGCCGGGACTGCATAGTGTACGCCCGCCGGCCGCTCGCCTCCTCCCCTGCAGGGGGCTCTGCGCTCCAGCGGACTCCGGGGGGCGGTGGCGGCGCTCCCGGGACGCGGCCGACTCGGCTCCTCCCCCGCGCCCTGGCACCCTTTCGTCCACCTTTGGTAGGCACTGCTCGGCACACGGCGGCCGCGGCAGTGACGGAGTCACGGCAGCGGGCGGACTGGCCTCTCCAGCCCCGCCCGGGTCACCTGCCTCTAATGCCCGCCGGGAGGCCCCGCCTCGGCCCCGCCCCCTCGCGCAGAGGCTCGGTTGGTGGCCGCCCCGCCACGCTCTCCGAGTGTCCCCGCCCACTGCCCCGCGGGCTTGGCCTCGCCCCTGCCGCCCTGTGGCCCGGTCCGGAGAGGGCAGCCGAGGAGCGAGAGCCAATCGCAGGCCGGGAAGCGGCGGGGGCGGGGCGAATGCTAATCCCGCCGCTTTGAGAACCCGGGCGGGAAAGCCTCGCAGGTCCTTCACGAGTCGTCTGCTGGCGGGTGTGCGGCTCACTTTCCTCGGTGCTTGGCTTCTGAGCCTTTGCTCCCGGGGCTTCAAGCAGGTCCCCCCTCTGCAGCTAATCATCTTACAGAGTCCGGCGTTTGTTTACAGGAGCTGCCCGAAGAATCATTCTTAGCCATGGCACCTGTCTCCCCTCTGCGCTGTCCTTGTACCGGGGGAGCTCCCTTCGGGAGAAGAGCCAACACTGTGTGCCAGTCAGGGCGTTAAACGTTTACGTCTTGATGCGAGATCTCACATCCTTGCAACAATCCTATGAGGCAGGTACCCATTACACGTGAAGAAACTGAGGCTTGAAAACTTGACCTAGGCAACCCAGCTAATAGTTCCCCAAGATAGCCGCGACCTCGACAGGCTTGTTCACAGCGTATTCCTAGAGTGAGCCTGAACTGCAAACCTGGGACCCCAACCACAGCCTCAATTTTATTCGGCATTCCCAATCATATCGATATTTTCCAGGCTTCAACCCTTACTTTTGCATTTCGTAACAAAATCCCTTTGTTGTGACAAAAAAAAAAAAAAAAAGGTATTTTCTTTTTGTCTTTGAAAGATTCGAGAGCTGCTAGTCCTTTATCAGGTGAAATTTATAATCCAGGCAGTTACGAAGTCGCCCACAAAGAGAAGGGATGCTGACTAGGGATCTGTAACCGACAGGACGCCGGCCCCGGGGCTGCCCTAGGCGCACGGTGCAGCCAGGGTCGCGGAAGACCTGGGCGCCCCCACTGCAGGGACACGCAGAGAGGGCACCCAGATGGGTTATTTTACTGCACATTTTACATGTACTAAAATTGCCTTTTTTCGACGTGTTCTAATTAGGTAGCAAGACTGAGGTGTTTCGCATACTTGAAATTCATTCACATGCATACAAAGGGGGTTTGAATTGTTTCCCATCCCCCTTCCCCCTCTGCTAGGATGAAGGCAAAAATAAGCAGGAGGCCCTGGGGAGATTGGAAGGACTTCAGCAGTGAACTAAAGCGCTAAACTCGACCGCAATTTATTGTCGACCTTCTGTCCTGGATCCCACTGGT
Source organism: Elephas maximus indicus (assembly GCF_024166365.1). Classification (NCBI taxonomy): domain Eukaryota; kingdom Metazoa; phylum Chordata; class Mammalia; order Proboscidea; family Elephantidae; genus Elephas; species Elephas maximus. Next base: position 106,616,325 of record NC_064824.1, read on the forward strand.
ATATAGTGGGAGACTAAATTGCACAATAGTCTTCCTCTCTCCTGCCTTGTGGGAAATCATAAAGGATATATGTGTTAACCTCAGTCTCAAAGTTAAAAGGAATAAGTATCAGTCACTTCACAGACATCGAAACTAGAAGTAAATATGTTAAAAGTGTACATCTTTCCTTCACTGGAATTCTACAGGTGTTCATATTTAAATACTTGGCCCTCTGGGCCAGCAAACATGCCAGGGATAAAAGCAGTGGGAGTTGAAAAGCTATGGAAAAGCCGTGAAAAAGAAAGGGAAACCTTTAGTGGAAAGTATGTGAAGGCTGTGAACATGCCAACGGAGGACTGTCTCCTTCTGTGCCCTTTGTGCAACATGTGTATTATTGGGGATGGACAAATGTTGGCTAATAATAAAAATTATTTGAAGTTGGAGAATGTTAATCACTCGCACTGGAATCTAGCCAGAATACTTGTGTTATTTCACTTGGTTCTGAGTCAAATGATGCTATCCACAGGTTTGTAAACCTTTTCTCTTCTTAATTACTTGTGAAATGTTATTGCTTAGGGATATAAAAATAATAGTAATAAGAGAAAACTCCGTCAAAGAAGATTTTGCATTTATACTGTTTTGTACTTTGAACTTTTTTTTTTACATATATTACAATTAAAAGACAGTTTAAAATATGCTCTTTACCATACATGGGTTTTACCGTACATTAGGCAAGGTGCTAAATTATATGCATTACCGCATTTAGTTCTCACAACCATCTGATGAGGTAGGCACTGTTATCCGTATTTTACGGATGAGGAAACTGACCTCGTGATGACTCCCTTAAAGTTATTTATTCAGTCCATGGAAAGGACGGAAATCAAAACTTTCTCCTGAATCATAATTTATTATTCACCAAACTAGAAAACACTAAATTATTTTTTTTAAGATCCAATTTTTAAGCACCTAGGACATTGCCACGCATTGTTGTTCATTTATTTACTTAGCTACCCTTCCATCTATCAACCCACCCATCCATCCATTCAATCAACATCAAATTACTGAGTTGAAGACAATGCTGCTATATTAAACATATTTCTACAAAGCCAAATTCATGAAATTCACCTTAAATTATTGTCCAAGGTGTGTTTTTTAAGAGATGGAAATACAAAGGAGAATGCTAAATGTCGCGTCTAGTAAGTATGTGACATTCCAAAAGTTCAGAATATCAGTTTTGCATTTCATCATCAGGGGCTAGTTACAGTATTTTTATTATTACTAGGTTTATGTTGATTATATGTGTATTATTCTGTTGAGATACTTGAGAGTTCAATGCTCTAGGAATGAATGGATAGGTAGCCTTCTTCAATATATTGATAATCAAGCCCGAAACGGTGTACTACACATAGATGGCCCTCAATAAATATTGTGAGGTAAATGACAATTGAGATTAACTTCTGCAACTTTGGCAACCCTGGCATTGAATGCAGATAACTTTCTGAGTTGTATCTCTGAGCAGTTGATCATATCACACTAAATGCACTGAGTTCCAATCCTGACTGCCCGTACCAGCTGAGCAACCTTGGGCAAGTCACCTAATTGCTCCAGGCCCTCTTTCCTTATCTGTAAAATGGACTTACAAATAGCATCTACCTCATAGAGTTGTAAGGTCTCTGAGCAGCGCAAACTGTTAAACACTCAGCTAGTAGCCGAAAGGCTCGCAGTTTGAACCCATCCAGAGGCACCTCAGAAGACAGGCTTGGAGATCTTCTTCTGAAAGGTCACAGTCTTGAAAACCCTATGGAGCAGTTCTCCTCTGCACACATGGGGTCTTCATGAGTGAGAATCGACTTGACAGCAACTAACAACACAGAGTTGTAGTGAGGAGAAAATGAATTAATGTGGTAGAGAGCTTAGAACCATATCTAGCACCTGGGAAGTCTAGATAGGAATTAGCAATTATTACCAGTTTCTGCTATTGTTCACTCTATTTTTTTGTTTTCCCAATTTTCTATGTATTCTTTTGTATATTACTTGAATAATGGAAAAAGTAAACAGTTACATTTTTTAGATGTAATAGCACTTTGATCCTTAGAGAAGGACATCCAAAACAACCGACCAAACCCATTGCCGTCAAGTCGATTCCAACTCATAGCGACCCTATAGGACAGAGTAGAACTGTACCATAGGGTATCCAAGGAGCAGCTGTTAGATTCAAACTGCCATCCTTTTGTTTAGCAGCCATAGCTCTTAAGCACTGCACTACCAGGGCTCCAGAGAAGGACATCATGTCTGGTAAAGTAGAGGGTCAGTGAAAAAGAGGAAGATCCTCAGCGAGATAAGACTGACACAGCGGCTGCAACAATGGGCTCAAACATACCTGCTATTGTGAGGCTGGCGCAGGGCAGGGCAGTGTTTTCTTCTGTTAAACATAGGGTCGCTGTGAGTTGGAACCAACTCTACAGCACCTAAAAACAACAACAGAGCTTTATTTCTGCGCACCCTCCCAGCTGTCACCGGCTATCTCCAGCACTTAGATATTAGCTAAATTTAACACCAAAAGCAGAGATCATTTCACTTATCCAGGATCCAAGTTCATCCACCTGACATCAGCGACCAGCTCCAGTGTGTGTGTGAGAGTGTGTGTGCACGCACATGCACGTACATGCACTAACAACCCACACGCCAACCTGACTGCCTCACGTCTTTCCAGACTGGCTCCTTACCTTGTCTTAAAACATCTCTGATCATGTCTCTTCTCATCGTATCAGATACCTCTGGACAAGAAACCAAGACACCAGCTGGAGGATTAATACCATGAGCCATTTATCCAGGTTTATAATGAAAATGTCTTTTTCACATTGTAAATGAAATAATTCATCTCTAATCTTTAGACCTCTCCTCTCCCTACACTGGGTGAAGATTACAGAAAAGTAAAAGCTTCTTTCTTCTTCTCTCGGAGGAAATGGAAGCTCTAATCTTTCCCACATAGATCAGTGGCTCTCAGCTACGCGGTACAATCATCTCCTGGTGGAGCTTTAAGAAACAATGAAGACTGGGCCCCGTTAAGTCAGAATCTCTGATGGAGGAACTCAGACATTTTTTTTAGGTTCCTTTTGTTTATTTGCTTGTTTTTGCTGCTGTTTTGGTTTTTAAATGTCCAGGTGATTCTAATTTTCAGCCAGGGTCAAGAACCAGTGACATAAATGGTTTGGGCATTTCCTCGGTAGAGCGCCAAACTGGGGCCCAGCTGGATCTTCTGCAAAAAGGGTTAATAGCATCAGTTTATAAAATGAAACACTCCGGAGAAGGCATAGGGAAGTGCTTTTAAGAGTAATTGCATCTGATTCTTTTTAGGCTGAAGGACAAATTAAGTAAAGCAACAGAACTGTGATAAAATGTATTCGAAGCAATGATGACCGTAACATTCCACCATTTGCCCTCCCCCCCCCCGCCAAATTCATGTCCTTGCCACATCCAAAACCCATTCACCCCATCAAACATCCCAAAAGTCTTAAATCTACTCCAAGTCCGGAATTTCTTCTTCTGAATCATCTAAGTCAAATATGAGTGAGACATTAGGCATATTCCATCCTGGGGCAAAATTCCTCTTCACCTGTGAACCTGTGAAAGCTAGAATACAGGTTATCTGCCTCCAAAACACAAAGGTGGAACAGGCGCAAAGACATGTCCTTTACCAGTTAGAGAAACTGGAAGGAAAGAAGGCATAATGGGCACCAAGCAAGTCCAAAACCCAGAGGAACTATTTATATTAGTTCTCAAGGCTTGGAAATAATCCACTGTTCTCCAGGACCATCTGGGCAATGGCCCTGCCCTCCAGACTGGGTATTGGCCACGCTGTCTGGATTCTGGGTGGAGGCCTGTCAGCCCTGGGCTTCACCTTGCCTTCCAGGCCCACTGGGAACTCTGCTCCCTTAGCTTTGCGCGGCCCCATTCTCCTAGTCCATCTGAGTGGCAACCCTATCCCCACAGGCCTTTGGGCATGGCAGCCCCGACCCCTCAGTTTTGGGTGGCAGCCTCATCCCCTTGTCACACTTTAATGTCAGCCCCGCACTCTGGAAGTGAGCTGACAAAGACCTGACTCTGACACCTAGAACGCTGTGACCCCATCATTTGAGATCCAGGAGATTGTGGCCCTACCCTTTGAAACCAAGAAGGTCCTGCTTCCCATGTTCCTTCCAATAGTTCTGCTGACCTCTGAGTTGCTCCAGGGATGGTACTTTTCTTTTCTTGGGGGACAATAGGTATAGCTCCTTTGGCGTGATTCCTGCCTATAGAATTCTAAGAGGCAGTGTTCTTTCCGTCTTTCTCTAACTCCTTCAGTCTAAGCTGATGGGTTTTCTGCTGTGGTAGTTGGTTAGATCCATCAGTAACAGGCTTAATCTCTTTAACAAAAGATTGTGTAGCCATGTCCTCGGTGAAAATTCTAGGACACATGTCCTTAGTTCATACAACAGAATTTTCCGAATTTTTAAGTTCTATTTTCATTTTGCACAGTTCACTTTTAAGTCCTCTCACATTTTACTATCAGCAGCAAGGGAAACCAGATAGCCCATTTTAGATCGCTTAGAAATCTCCTTAGCCAGATACCCAAGTTCATCACTACAGGTTCTACCTTCCACCAAACATTTGAACATAATTCAGACAAGTTCTTTGCCACTGGGAAAAAACATCACCCTTCCTCCATCGGCCAACCACACGTTCATCATTTTCTTTTAAAGCCTCACGAGAAACACATTTAACATCCACATTTCTAGGAACATTCTGTGGCTGAGGCCACATGTATTCTCTAAGACTTCCTCTGTAGCTCTCTTACTTTCTTCTCAGCCCTCACCAGAATTGCCTTTGATGTCCATAATTCTACCAACAGTCTCTTGAAGGCACTCTAAACTTTTACTACCAGGCACCCTAAAACTCTTCCAGCCTTTGCCCATTACCCAATTCCAAAACCACTTCTACATTTTAGGTATTCGTTAGAGCAGTACCCCCATTTCTGGTTGCCAAATTCTGGTTTTTTTAAATCTAGTGCTTCTATAACAGAAATACCACAAATAGATGGCTTTAACTAACAGAAGTTTATTTGCTCACAGCTTAGGAGGCTAGAAGTTCAAATTCAGGGTGCTGGATCTAGAGAAAGACTTTCTCTGTCAGCTCTGGAGGAAGGTCATTGTCTCTTTGAGCTTCTGTTCCTGGGTGAGCTTCGTGTGGCTTGGCATCTCTCTTCCCCCATCTCTGCTCTGCTGCTTGTTTAATCTCTTTTATGTCTCAAAAGAGATTGACTCGATACACCCTACACTAATCCAGCCTCATTAACATAACAAAGACAACACATGCCCAAATGGAGTTATAACCACAGGCATAGAGGTTAGGATTTACAATACCTATTTTGGAGGGACAAAATTCAGTCCATAACAACCATGATGACAGCAACTGGCATGGCTTGAGCATATCCTATGTGCAGCCTCCCTACTAAGCATTTTACATATGTAATCTGTTTTGTTTTGTTTTGATTTTTACCCCCCAAAATCCTGTAAGGTTTCTATTATTATCTCTTTTTTATAGATGAAGAAACTGAGGCACAGAGAAGTTAAGCCCAAGGTTGTATACCTTCCAACTTGGATTTTCCTGACTCCAAAGCCCATGCTCCCAACCACTAAAATTTACCTCCTTGCAGGCCTAGCAGTAATATTCATTATTTAGGGCCACCAGATAGTAAATCTTGAGATAAGCAACTTTCCTTTTTCCTTAATATCCCTTTCTTGGGGAACAGGTTGAATCTTCCATTCTGGTATGGCCTCTTGTGGGTTTGGGCTAAAGTGTGGGAAAGCTGAGAGCTCTGGATTTGCCTAGAAACCAGTATAAGTATAGAGCCAACTTGTTCTTTGGGCTTTGCAAACCAGGAATGAGGTGGACACTCCTTTAGACTAGATTACAGAACCTCCTGCTGTCTTGGCAGAAGAAGCCTCCGTTCAGTAAACCCTGACTCTGCACCTGTTGTGAGCCAAGCACTGACGCTAGGAGTGCAAATCGCCAACATTTCAGTTGGTAGTCTAGTGTAAACCAGAGACCTCGCAAAGGCGATAAGACACGGACTTACAAAGCAGGGCATTGTGGGAGCTCAGAAGAGGGGTGGGAGCTCAGAAGAGGGGTCGGCCCAAACTAGGGGTTCAGGGAAGAGTCAACTGTGTCTGGAAGGCTGAATATGAGCTAGTGATATTCAGTCAGGGTTTAGTACAGGAAATAGAAACTACCGAAGATATTTCAAGCAGAGAAAGACTTAATGTTAAGAATAAGGCAAGAGCTGGAATGAGAAATTTAAACGTGATTATTATCATAAAAGGGAAAATAATTCTATGGCTGTGTTTAAAAGGGGAAAATAACTACCTTACAATTTATTTCATTGTATTGTGATTAGTATTCATTCATATATCAGTTTTTCTCAATAGATTGTATTTTTTGTGCAATCTTACATGCCCTGCTCCTTCCTGTAAAGATTTTGTTTCCCAAAGGTGAGGGCAACCACTTCTCCTATTCCACATGCTCTTCTGCAGTGTGACCTTACCGCTGAAGGGAAGAGAGTTCTAGATGCCTATCATGGATTGAATTGTCCCCCCAAATTATGTGTCAACTTGGTTAGGCCATGATTTCCAGTATTGTGTGGTTGTCATCCATTTTGTGATTTTCCTATGTGTTATAAATCATAATCTCTGCCTGTAGTTAAAGAGGATTAGGGTGGGATGTAACACCCTTGCTCAGGTCACATCCCTAATCCAATGTAAAGGGAATTCTCCTGGAGTGTGGCCTATACCACTTTTTATCTTAAAAAAAAAAAAAAGGAAAGGGAAGCCAGCAGAGAGTGGGGAGCTCATACCACCAAGAAAGCAGGACCAGGAGCAGAGCACGTCCTTTGGACCCAGGGTTCCTGCTCAGAGAAGCTCCCATTCAGGGAAAGATTGATGACAAGGACCTTCCTCCAGAGCCAACAGAGAAAGTCTTCCCCTGGAGCTGATGCCCTGCACTTGGACTTTTAGCCTAGAAGACTGTGAGAAAATAAATTTTATTAAAGCCATGCACTTGTGGTATTTCTGTGGTAGCAGCACTAGATGACTAAGGCAATGCCTTCTCTTGAATCTTGGTGGGCTTCTGACTGCTTTGATCAATGGAGCATGTTGGAAGTGACCATGAAGCTTCCACCTGGTTCTCTTGGAAATGCTTGCTTTCTTGAAACCCTCCCTTTTGGGACACTACCTCTTGGAACCTACATACTGGTGCTCCAATTGACAATCTCAGCTAAGTACAGCCTTCAGATTATTCCAGGCATGGGAATGAAGAAGCTTCCAGATGACTCCAGCCCCCAGCCTGAACTCCCCCAGCTGTTCAAGTCTTCCAACTGAGGCCTCAGATATCATGAAGAGACAGGCCATCCAGGCTGTGCCCTCTCCAGATTCCTGATCTACAAGGTAAGCATAATAAAATAGTTGTTGTTTTACACCACCAGTTTGGGGTGGTTTGCTACACGGCAATGGTAACTGGAATATCCCCAAATTTACCTTCCTGTGAAATCTTAGATGTTCAAGTAGACAACTTTTTTCTTTTTACCTGACCCAGTTGGTGATCAACTTAGGCACTGAAGTTTCAGAACTTTCATCCATCTCACTTTTATCCTATTGAGTCGTGCTGTTGATGATATGCATAGGAAATGTCTAATCTTTAAAACACAAATCTTCACCATTGATCTTAATATCCTGCTGCAGTGAGTTCCCCAGGTCAATTGTGTGTAATGGAAAAAAAGTACTGCCTTTTATCCATTTTAAACATGCTTCCTTTTCATCTCATCTTGTCCTCTTGTTCTTCCCATTTTGTGGGTACCTAGACACAGAGAACTGAGTTGAGACAATAATCTTTCTTTGAGCTGGTCACCCAGAAGGCCTCAGGCACGCTGGGACATGGAGTGGGTAGGCTTTAGCTAGTGACTCAAAGGTGGGGCACTCCATTCTAATTAGTCACAAGTTTAGTCCCAAACTTTAAAAAAAGTCTATAAATTCTGCAAGAGGCAATTAATATCTTCTTGTAGCTCTGGTAGAAGAGCTATGGTGGCGCAGTGGCCAAATGCTCAGCTGCTCACTGAAAGGTCAGCGATTTGAACCCATCACTTGCTCCTTGGGAAAAAAATGTGGCAGTCTGCTTCTGTAAAGATTACAGCCTTGGAAGCCCGGTTGGGCAGTTCTACTCTGTCCTACAGGGCCGCTATGAGTCAGAATCAACTCAACAGCACCCAACAACAACATGGCCAAACTATCTATGCTACAGGTTTTTTTTTTTTTTTTTTTTTTTTTTTGTAGTGCTGGTAAATGGAGCACAGTACAGTGGGAAGAGCACTGGTCTATCTGGATTCAAGTCTTAGCTGTGTGCGTTTGGGCACAACATTTAACCTCTCTGGGCCTCATTTTCTTCATCTATACAGTGAAGGGATTCAGCCAGAAGGTGCTTTGGAGCCCTTTTGGCCCTAACGTTTTATAAATTAGATGTATTTGCCAGTCACTTAGAAACACATCTACTACATCAGTTCATGGGAAGAAGTAGTTTGTACTCTAAGGTGTGTATCTTTTCAACTCTAACATGGGACTGTTAACTGTTGTTTCTAGTTGCTGTTGAGCAGATTCTGACTTACAGTGACCCCATGTGTTGCAGTGTAGAATTGTGCTCCATAGGGTTTTGTGAACTTTTGGAAACAGATCACCAGGCCTGTCTTCTAAAGTACCTCTGGGTGAGTATGAACTGCCGACCTTTTGCTAGTAGTCAAGCACTTAACCATTTGCGCCATCAAAGGACTATAAAGTGGCACTAGCCATTGTTGTTGAGTCGATTCCAACTCACAGCGACCCTGTAGGACAATGTAGAACTGCCCCATATTGTTTCTGAGGCTGTAATCTTTACAGAAGCAGACTGTCACATCGTTCCTCTATGGAGTTGCTCCTGGGTCCGAACTGCTAACCTTTTGGTTAGCAGCCCAGTGCTTAGCCACTGTACCACCAGGGCTCCTTCAAAGCAGAATTAAAAAAAAACCAGAAAGGCAAAAAAACTTTAGTTTTTTAAAAATTTTTATTATTATTTTTTATTGTGCTTTAAGTGAAAGTTTACAAATCAAATCAGTCTCTCATATAAAAATTTATACACACCTTGCTATGTACGCCTAGCTGCTCTCCCCCAATGAGACAGCACACTCCTTCTCTTCACCCTGTATTTCCCTTGTCCATTCAGCCAGCTCCTGTCCCCCTCTGCCTTCTCATCTTGCCTCCAGACGGGAGCTGCCCACATAGTCTCACGTGTCTACTTGAGCCAAGAAACTCACTCCTCACCATATCATTTCTGTCTTATAGTCCAGTCCAATCCTTGCCTGAACAGTTGGCTTTGGGAATGGTTCCAGTCTTGGGCTAACAGAAGGCCTAGGGACCATGACCTCCGGGGTCCTTCTAGTCTCAGTCAGACCATTAAGTCTGGTCTTTTTATGAGAATTTGAGGTCTGTAAAACTTTAGTTTTTATAAAATAAATATGTTTTTTCTTTTCCAAAAACAGGATCCTAAATAGGCTTTAATCACCAAAAATATTCCTGCTATGCCTGTTAAGTGACAGTTCTTATAGCCTGAACCCTTTTGTTTGGGGTGTTCTTCTTGACCTCCCTCTAGTCTCTTTTCCTTGAGCCTATCCATCCCTTGGTAGATCTCACAGCTGCATTGCTGCATGTTTGTGCCGGGACAACGTCGTGCCAAATGATCACAATGAATGCGTGGGATGACAGCTTCTGCTCAGGAGAAAAAAGATTATTGTCCCAGTTACCAATGCAATAGGAATTTTCAGGTAAATTTCTAACAATCTGAAATCTCTTTCCAATCCTTTCCTCCATACAGAAGGAAAAAGCAATCACATTTGGGACTTCGGGAAGCATGGTGAGACAGGTGAGGAAGTAGGATTTAGCAAGGTTACGTATGTATGTGACTAGTCCAAGGTCTCTCCGCCATAAGTGACAGAGCTCGATGTTGAACCCAGATTTCCATCCATACCCAGCGCTCTTCTCGCGCTACCCTGCCCAATGATCTTAGGATTTTAGATCTCCCTAAACAAATCCCAGGTCAATCCCATTGACTCCTGACTGCTCTGAGGCGCTCGAATGCTGATTCTGAGAGATGGGCCCACTGTGGCCTGGGAGAATCTTGGTGGTGGCTTTCAACTTTAGCTGCACATTGCAATCACCTGGGAAGCTTACAAACGTGTTGATATCAAGATCCACCCCTGAAGATTTTGAATTACTTAGTCTGCAGGGCAGCTTCAGCCTAGGGATTTGTTTTTATTGAAGTATATAATACATGTAGAAATGTGTATATCTCCCAAGTATGCATCTCAATGAATTTTTACAAACTGAAGATACCTGTGTAACCAGCACTCGGCTCACAAATCAGAACTTTGCTAGAACTCCAGAGTCTGCCTTGTGCCCCCTTTCCATCACTTCACTTCACAGGGTATCCACTATCCTGACTCCCAGCAGCACATATAGTTTGGGCATGTTTTTGTTGGGTGTCGCTGAGTTGATTCCAACTCATAGCGACCCCATGTGATAGACTAGAACTGCCCCATAGGGTTTTCTTGGCTGTAATCTTTACGGGAGCAGATTGCCAAGTCTTTCTCCCGCAGAGCAGCAGAGTGGTTTGAACCGCCAACTTTTGAGTTAACAGTCGAGCACTTAACTGTTGTTCCATCAGGGCTCTTTAGTTTGGCCCTGGGGATTTTTAAAGCACCCCAGATGAATCTAATGTGCAGTAAGGTTGGAACCATTGGCTTACTGGTTGAAGGTAGAGAATTAGGATGAACCAAACCAGATGCATAGATATGGGTGAACCGAGGAGGCAGGGAAACGAGAGCACTGGAAACGGAGCAACCAGAATGCAATTAAAGAGAACGCTGACACATTGTGGAAAATGTAACTAATGTCACTGAACAATTGGTGTAGAAATTGTCAAATAGGAACCTAATTTATTGTGTGAACTTTCACCAAAAACACAATAAAATATTAAAAAAAAAAAAAAAAAAAGATACAGTTGAACCAAAATGAAAGCTAATAAGAAGAAACCCAAGCTACAATTGTTCTTCAACCCAGGCTGCTGTCTCCCACGTTACATGTGTAAGTCTGGTTTTGCATCAAGTCAAGGAAGAAGAAAAAATGGGCTTTTACAAGAGCCTTTATTTTTAAACAACTTCTTCCAGCATTCACCTTTCAGTGAAAGAAAACCTGCCAGCCAAAATCACATTTGCATATATTCATAAAAATATTTATGGAGTGTGTCTTCTGTACCGAGCCTCATACGAATGCTTCATGTATTACCTCATTCAATCCTCACAACACCCCGTAATAGTAGGTTCTCTTATTTCACCATTTTATAGATGAGGAAACCTAGGCATAAAGAGATTAAATAACTTGGCCAAAAGCACTCAGTTTGTTACTGACAAATCTTAACTTGCAAAGATTTTTCTTGCTGCACCTCCATGGTGCTTTTTATTTTAAATAACTATGCCAGTTTACCTCTGTCATTAAATACCTAGACAAAGATCAGTGCCACACTGCTTTCATTCTTCCATGTAGTGAATTTGGATGGTAGTGAAGAAAAATCACAGAACACTTACATGCACTGGAATGGACCTTACCAGGCATGCCATTTATTCTACTATTCTACAGATGAGGAAATGGGCCAAGAAAGACGTTTTCGGAGGCATTTAACAAACCGAATGAGAGAAATTTAGATAAACTCCAAACCCTCATGGGGAAAGGCTAGCTAAAGCCTTCCTTGATGACTAGGGGTTTGACCTATTTCCTCTTATCCTGACAGGCACAAGTTTGTTGTAGTCTTTTGTTTGTACAACATTGTGGCTAGTAATGTTACTACTATTATTTAATTTAACACTGGCAGTAAGTGTACATATGAATAGCATTATTTGTATAATTACAAGTTTCTGTATAGTGACCTTGTAATCTAAACCAGACAGAGAACTGATCACAAAGCTCTCTGACCTGGAAACCGAATCGTCTCAGGCTTCCCTGAGCTTGTTCAGTTTGTTTGGGTTTCGTGTGGTATACGATCGACCTCCTTGCATATTTATTCTGGCAATGGAAGGGTTAGGGTGTGAAAGAAATCTCTAGGAGAGCTTTTCACTTAAAACTTGGTGTTACCTATTATAAGCCTTACTTCTTGAGCATTTCCAGAAAACAAAGCAAATCTCAGAAAATGTGGGGATTGCTGCTTTTCTATATTTCTCCTCTAAGATTATTTTCAAGTTTCTTAATATTGTTAAAATAATTTGTTTTTCTTCTGTTTTTAGATCTTTTCCTCACCTCTCACTTCTGTGGGTTTCTATCCTTTGTTTAGTCTTTTTGGCCTTACACCCCAGCGAATTCCCTTCACGTCAGAGTGCTTGGTCTGTTGCTAGCTAATTTTTTTTCCCAGGGCAATTTTCCTGATATAAATTATACCCTCAATTACATCTCTCTTCCTAGAGCAGTGAATCACATTCTAAGAAGCTGTTAGGGTGGGGGAACCGGGTACAGAGCCGGGAGGTTCAAGCCAGTGCTGGCTTGTCAACCTCATTCTCTATTGTCCCTGCTGTAGCAGGCCGGAATGCAGGCTTTGTGCTGAGGTGGCAAGCAATGGAAAGGCCTTCAGTGCCCATTCCTGATACACCCCTGTGGTCTAGGTACCTAGGTCAAGGGCAGACCATGCTTCGGAGAGTTGACCTGTGCTTGGATGCGAGAAGAGAAATTAGCTTAACCCAGGACAACGTGACATTGGAAGGCTCTGGTAGATGGTGTTAGTGCCCTATCCTTCACCCCTCACTACGTTAGTACTCTCGGCCATGTGACTTCGCAGTTCCTCCCATCAAGAGTGAGTATATTCTCTGACGCACTATTCTGGGTTTGACCATGAGGGCTGCTTTGGCTGATGGGATTTTGGCTGATGGGGTATTGTTGTTCTGTGCCGTCGAGTCAATTTCAACTCATAGGGACCCCACGTGACAGAGCAGAACTGCCCCATAGGGTTTTCTAGGCTGTAATCTTTGCAGAATTGGAGCCCTGGTGCAGATCACCAGGGCTTTCTCTTGTGGAGCCACTGGGTGGGTTTGAACCACCAACCTTTCAGTTACTAGCTCAGCACTTAATCACTGCACCACCGGGGCTCCTTGGTAGTATACTCTACCTCTACCCATTGCCTTCGAGTCAGTTTCGACTCAAAACGACCTATAGGACAGAGTAGAACTGCCCCATAGGTCTTCCAAGGCTGTAAACCTTTACAAAAGCAGACTGCTACTTCTTTCTCCAGGGAGCTGCTGGTGGGCTTGAACCACCGACCTTTTGGTTAGCAGCCAACCATTGAGCCACCAGGGCTCCTCGATAGATATTAGCAGGTGATCACACATGTAAGCAGGGGCTTAAAAATGCGCTTGTGTGCTCAGAGGCCAATTTATATCAATAAATGCACACATACAAAAAGAAGAAAGAGCCAAAACCAGAGAACTGTCCCTACAACTTGAACAAATAGAAAGTGAGCAACAAAAGAATCCATCAGGCACCAGAAGAAAACAAATAATAAAAATTAGAGCTGAACTAAATGAATTACAGAAAAACAATCGAAAGAATTAACAAAGCCAAAAGCTGGTTCTTTGAAAAAATTAACAAAATTGATAAACCATTGGCTAGACTGACTAAAGAAATACAGGAAAGGAAACAAATAACCCGAATAAGAAACGAGAAGGACCACATCACAACAGAACCAAATGAAATTAAAAGAATCATTTCAGATTATTATGAAAAATTGTACTCTAACAAATTTGAAAACCTAGAAGAAATGGATGAATTCCTGGAAAAACACTACCTACCTAAACTAACACATTCAGAAGTAGAACAACTAAATAGACCCATAACAAAAAAAGAGATTGAAACGGTAATCAAAAAACTCCCAACAAAAAAAAGCCCTGGCCCGGACGGCTTCACTGCAGAGTTCTACCAAACTTTCAGAGAAGAGTTAACACCACTACTACTAAAGGTATTCCAAAGCATAGAAAATGACGGAATACTACCCAATTCATTCTATGAAGCCACCATCTCCCTGATACCAAAACCAGGTACAGACACTACAAAAAAAGAAAATTATAGACCTATATCCCTCATGAACATTGATGCAAAAATCCTCAACAAAATTCTAGCCAATAGAATCCAACAACACATCAAAAAAATAATTCACCATGATCAAGTGGGATTTATACCAGGTATGCAAGGCTGGTTTAATAACAGAAAAACCATTAATGTAATCCATCACATAAATAAAACAAAAGACAAAAACCACATGATCTTATCAATTGATGCAGAAAAGGCATTTGACAAAGTCCAACACCCATTCATGATAAAAACTCTTACCAAAATAGGAATTGAAGGAAAATTCCTCAACATAATAAAGGGCATCTATGCAAAGCCAACAGCCAACATCACTCTAAATGGAGAGAACCTGAAAGCATTTCCCTTGAGAACGGGAACCAGACAAGGATGCCCTTTATCACCGCTCTTATTCAACATCGTGTTGGAAGTCTTAGCCAGGGCAATTAGGCTAGACAAAGAAATAAAAGGTATCCGGATTGGCAAGGAAGAAGTAAAGTTATCACTATTTGCAGATGACATGATTATATACACAGAAAACCCTAAGGAATCCTCCAGAAAACTACTGAAACTAATAGAAGAGTTTGGCAGAGTCTCAGGTTATAAAATAAACATACAAAAATCACTTGGATTCCTCTACATCAACAAAAAGAACACCGAAGAGGAAATAACCAAATCAATACCATTCACAGTAGCCCCCAAGAAGATAAAGATACTTAGGAATAAATCTTACCAAGGATGTAAAAGACCTATACAAAGAAAACTACAAAGCTCTACTACAAGAAATTCAAAAGGACATACTTAAGTGGAAAAACATACCTTGCTCATGGATAGGAAGACTTAACATAGTAAAAATGTCTATTCTACCAAAAGCCATGTATACATTTAACGCACTTCCAATCCAAATTCCAATGTCATATTTTAAGGGGATAGAGAAACAAATCACCAATTTCATATGGAAGGGAAAGAAGCCCCGGATAAGCAAAGCACTACTGAAAAAGAAGAAGAAAGTGGGAGGCCTCACCTTACCTGACTTCAGAACCTATTATACAGCCACAGTAGTCAAAACAGCCTGGTATTGGTACAACAACAGACACATAGACCAATGGAACAGAATTGAGAACCCAGACATAGATCCATCCACGTATGAGCAGCTGATATTTGACAAAGGACCAGTGTCAATTAACTGGGGAAAAGATAGCCTTTTTAACAAATGGTGCTGGCATAACTGGATATCCATTTGCAAAAAAATGAAACAGGACCCATACCTCACACCATGCACAAAAACTAACTCCAAGTGGATCAAAGACCTAAACATAAAGACTAAAACGATAAAGATCATGGAAGAAAAAATAGGGACAACCCTAGGAGCCCTAATACAGGGCATAAACAGAATACAAAACATTACCAAAAATGATGAAGAGAAACCCGATAACTGGGAGCTCCTAGAAATCAAACACCTATGCTCATCTAAAGACTTCACCAAAAGAGTAAAAAGACCACCTACAGACTGGGAAAGAATTTTCAGCTATGACATCTCCGACCAGCGCCTGATCTCTAAAATCTACATGATTCTGTCAAAACTCAACCACAAAAAGACAAACAACCCAATCAAGAAGTGGGCAAAGGATATGAACACACATTTCACTAAAGAAGATATTCAGGCAGCCAACAGATACATGAGAAAATGCTCTCGATCATTAGCCATTAGAGAAATGCAAATTAAAACTACGATGAGATTCCATCTCACACCAGCAAGGCTGGCATTAATCCAAAAAACACAAAATAATAAATGTTGGAGAGGCTGCGGAGAGATTGGAACTCTCATACACTGCTGGTGGGAATGTAAAATGGTACAACCACTTTGGAAATCTATCTGGCGTTATCTTAAACAGTTAGGAATAGAACTACCATACAACCCAGAAATCCCACTCCTAGGAATATATCCTAGAGATACAAGAGCCTTCATACAAACAGATATATGCACACCCATGTTTATTGCAGCTCTGTTTACAATAGCAAAAAGTTGGAAGCAACCAAGGTGTCCATCACCGGATGAATGGGTAAATAAATTGTGGTATATTCACACAATGGAATACTACGCATCGATAAAGAACAGTGACGAATCTGTGAAACCTTTCATAACATGGAGGAACCTGGAAGGCATTATGCTGAGCGAAATGAGTCAGAGGCAAAAGGACAAATATTGTATAAGACCACTATTATAAGATCTTGAGAAATAGTAAACCTGAGAAGAACACATACTTTTGTGGTTACGAGGGGCGGGGGGTGGGAGAGGGTTTTTTATTGATTAATCAGTAGATAAGAACTGCTTTAGGTGAAGGGAAAGACAACACTTAATACATGGAAGGTCAGCTCAATTGGACTGGACCAAAAGCAAAGAAGTTTCCGGGATAAAATGAATGCTTCAAAGGTCAGCGGAGCAAGGGCGGGGGTCTGGGGAACATGGTTTGCGGGGACTTCTAAGTCAATTGGCAAAATAATTCTATTATGAAATCATTCTGCATCCCACTTTGAAATGTGGCGTCTGGGGTCTTAAATGCTAACAAGCGGCCATCTAAGATGCAGCAATTGGTCTCAACCCACCTGGAGCAAAGGAAAATGAAGAACACCAAGGCCACACGACATCTAAGAGCCCAAGAGACAGAAAGGGCCACATGAACCAGAGACCTACATCATCCTGAGACCAGAAGAACTAGTTGGTGCCCGGCCACAATCGATGACTGCCCTGACAGGGAGCACAGCAGAGGACCCCTGAGGGAGCAGGAGATCAGTGGGATGCAGACCCCAAATTCTCATAAAAAGACCAAACTTAATGGTCTGACTGAGACTGGAGGAATCCCGGCGGCTATGCTCCCCAGACCTTCTGTTGACACAGGACAGGAACCATCTCCGAAGACAACTCATCAGAAATGAAAGGGACTGGTCAGCGGGTGGGAGAGAGACACTGATGAAGAGTGAGCTAATTATATCAGGTGGACACTTGAGATTGTGTTGGCAACTCTTGTCTGGAGGGGGGATGGGAGGATAGAGAGAGAGGGAAGCAGGCAAAATTGTCAAGAAAGGAGAGACTGAAAGGGCTGACTCAAGAGGGGGAGAGTAAGTGGGAGTAGGGAGTGAGATGTATGTAAACTTATATGTGACAGACTGATTGGATTTGTAAACGTTCACTTGAAGCTTAATAAAAGTTATTAAAAAAAAAAATGCGCTTGTGTAATTGAGTTTCCTCTCTTGAGGCTCTTCTATTTCCATGAGAAGAACAAGTCTGGGCTGGGCTAGCTGTTGGTCCCAGGAGGGGCCTGAGAGAAATGTGGGGCAGAGCTGCCCCAAGAAAGCTGCCTCAGCCCAGATCAGCCTGGATCAGAGCCATCCAGTTAGCCCAGAGAGGCATACACAAACCCAGCCACAATCAGCAGGTCTATCTAGCCAACTTTTAGCTAAACCATGGTTGTAGGAGCTAGGGTAATAAGGGATTATTGTTTCAAGCCTCTGAATTTTGAGGTGGTTTGTTACCCAACAATAATGAAGTGGTACATAGGCCATGCCCTCTGACACTATTGTGATTACTGCAGAAGCACTTCGTAAATGCAGGCTGTGACGAGAGAGCACAGGGGAGCTCTGGACCTGACCTGAAGATCTGGGTTCAGATCACACACGCACACACACACACACGCACACACACACGCACTTAACTCACTCTGTAAACTCAGGCAGATAATTTTACTCTTCTGGATCATGCCATGAAATGACAGAACTGGCCTGTAGACTCAAAACCATGAGACTTGAGAAGATGTAGGAAAATTAATATGGGTCCTAGAATTTCATTGGCAGAGAGTTAAGAAACGGATGGGGAAGTCGGGGGAGCAGACAGAGGGCATTTTATTTGGGTATAAGATGCTATACCCAAATAAAAACAGCAGATTCATTGAGTTGTAAATTGGATGATTTTAAAGAATATAATGTTTGATCTAAAGGCAGACATGGAGCCCAAGTATAAGATAAAATCTTGCTTCTCCAGAATCCAAAGGTGCTATCCTCAAGGCGTGGAATACATGGCTAAGAGGGGGAAAATGACCCTGAAAATCGGCTTAAAGGGAGCACTTTCCTGAAAGTCTTTACTTGGAACAAAGCAAAACTGGGCATAATTATGTAGTCTTTGGTCAGGTGGAGAGAAAATAGGCCAAACTGCCAGTTAGATACACGTGCCCCAGCGACCTCCTGAGTTACTTTGAACTTTTCTTGTCCTTTATCACATGACCTTGGACTAGTCATCTATCTTATGGAGAAGTAGGCGAAATAGTGTTCACTCATACTCACTCACCCATTCATTCTTCATTATGTATTAATTACGTGCTACATTCCTGGAAGTGCTCTGGACACTGGGGATGAAATGGTGAACAAGACCTGGTCCCTGAGATGGTTACCAGCTCAGGCTAGATGGGCTTTTGATACATTGTCATTTATTGTCGAAGTTTATAATACCAGAAACTTTTTCAGAGGGGAAAATTATAGCTCAGAGAGGTTTAAGTGGTTTGAACAGAGTCACACAGCTTGTAAGAGAAAGATTAAAAAATTATGCCTTTGGCTTTAAAACCTGTATTGTTTCTACCAAATTATGTTGAATCTTCTTATCACTCATATGTTTGATTTTATTTACAAATATGTTATTTTTGGTGGCACAAAAGTACTATGGCTGCTAACCAAAAGGTCCACCAGCTGCTCCTTGGAAACACTATGAGGCAGTTCTACTCTGTCCTATATGGTCACTATGAGTCAAAATTGACTTCACGACCATCGGTTCAGACACATCATTTCAGGAGTGTATCCATCATGTAAATGAAGTAGAGTTAGATGCTTGGGTTTTTGTTATTGTTCTATGGGAAGCTGTGTGTTTTACGTAAATCAAAGAATTGAGTTCTCAATTCCTAGGATGATGGAAGTAGGTTTATCTATTGAATAGGAACAAAACCTAAATGTGCAAAAATAGGGGAAGGCAATGGCTTAGTCAGATACAGTTCTGCTCAATGGAATACCCTGCAGACATTAAATATAATTGTTATCTCTCCTTCTACCTTATAAGTGGAGTGTTAATTATTATACCCTTTCAAGAAGGCATTTGAAAATATATTTCAAAACCACCAGTGAGCATACCTTTTGTTATAACAACTGTAGCTCGAGGAACTTACCCTACAGAAATATTCACAGATGTGCAAGATGTACCAGGTTCTTCAAAGAAACATCTCTTCCTTCTTTTCTCCAGCAAAAGCTTGGAAGCAGTGGAAATGGCTATCAACAAAGCCGAAACCAAACCCATTGCTGTTGAGTTGATTCCGACTCATAGAGACCCTATAGAACAGAGTAGAACTGCCCCATAGGGTTTCCAAGGAGTGGCTGGTGGATTCAAATTGCCAACTTTTTGGTTAGCGGCCAAGCTCTTAACCGCTGCACTACCAGGGCTTCACTATCAATAGCGAGCGGTTAAATAAATTATGGCACATCCTCACAATGGAATAGCTTGCAGCTCTGACAATGGAGGGGAAGAAGAAAAAGAGGAGACTGTTTATGTACTCATACGGATCATTTCCAAGATGTAATGTTAAGTGATACTATGTGACAAATGCCCATGGGAGCTTGCAGATGGAAGTTCTGGGGTTCCAGAGAGAGAAGATCACCCGGAATTGATCTCAGTTACTTTGCCCTGATTTATTGGATCAGAAGTAGGGAGTTTCCGCTTAGTCTGTGACACCTCTTATTGACCATCCATTATATGTGAGATGCTCAGGTATGTTTTCTTAGAAGACATAAAATGATATGCGAGAAGGTCCTTCTCATACCTAATATAGTTTAGTAGGTGCACACAGGATTTACATATAAAAAATAACAATTGAAGCCACCATATGATCAGAGAATAAGAGTAGAATCAACCTTATTTCCACTAGAGATTTGGATGAGGGAAAAAGTTTGGGCTTGAGAGAAACAAAAGTCTTCAGGAGAATTACACTGGCTTTGGGGAGGATACAAATAGAGGACTGTGGAAAGGAACCCTGGTGGTGCAATGGTGAAGCACTCAGCTGCTAACTGAAAGGTTGGCGGTTCAAACCCACCCAGTGGCTATGTAGGAGAAAGACCTGGTGATATCTACTCCTGTAAAGACTATAACCTAGAAAATCCTATGGGACAGTTCTACTCTGTCTCGTGGGGTCACTAAATTGACTCGATGGCACCTAACTACAACAGAGGACTGTGGGAGACAGAGCCTGCCAGTCAGGAGAGTCCCTGAGCACAGGCAACAAGACTGGAACGAGCAAGACAGGTTAAGGGCAAATAGGACCCTTTAGCTGGAGAAGGGATTAGGGAGTGACTCAGTGATAAGACAAGAACGGGAGGATGGGGCAACACTGAGGAAGACCTGGGATGCAAAATAAAGACCTGGAATTTGGTCCAGATATTTGAGCCAGGACAATGTGCACAAAACTGTTTTGGGAAGGTAACTAGATATCCTATGGCAAATGGAATGTAGAAAGGGAGATCTGAAGGTGAGGAGATCGTCCAGAGGCCACGACAGGAATCCAGGAGTGAGGCAAAGAGGCCCCAGCTAGAAAAGCAGAGGCAGACACCAAGCCCCTGTTCTCAGCCTGCCCTGCCTGAACACAGCCTCAGCATTCCCCCAAGGTACACCTACGTCTCCTGGCACGTCGCAATTGCAGTGACAGTTATTATTTGGTGATTTACAGGTGTATGATGCTGCTGATGGTGCAAGAGCAAGCACATGAGGGTCAAAGACAATCATGTTCAATTGCATCTCTGACTCTTTGTGCCCAGACTGTCCCAGCTGAGAATGGGTACAGACCATGCCCTTTAACACATCCAGAGCCATCCACCCACTGCTGTGCCCACAGAGGAAGCATAGACATAAATCCACTTCCTAGAAGCAAAGACTAAAATGTAAAAGTGGTTCTTTATTTTTATTGTGGTAAAAATATATATAACACAGGAAGCCAACACAACTTGTACAAGGCAAGGTCACATAAACTCCATAGACACGTCCAAACTCCCTGAGGGACCAAATTGCTGGGCTGAGGGCTGTAGGGACCATGGTCTCAGGGAACAACTAGCTCAAATGGCATAACATAGTTTGTAAAGAAAATGTTCTACACTCTACTTTAGTGAGTAGCGTCTGGGGTCTTAAAAGCCAACCAGCGGCCATCTAAGATACTCCACTGGTCTCACCCCTTTGCAAGCAGGGGAGAACGAGGAAAACTAAAGACACAAGGGAAAGATTAGTCCAAAGGACTAATGGACCACAACTACCATGGCCTTCACCAGCCTGAGTCCACTACAATTAGATGGTGCCTGGCTACCACCACTGACTGCTCTGACAGGGATCACAATAGAGGGTCCCAGACAGACCTGGAGAAAAATGTAGAACAAAATTCTAACTCACAGGGACTGGAGAAACCCCAAGAGTATGGCCCCTGGGCAACCTTTTAGCTCAGTAATGAAGTCACTCCTGAGGTTCACCGTTCAGCCAAAGATTAGACAGGCCCATAAAAAAAAAATGAGACTAAAGGGGCACACCAGCCCAGGGGCAGGAACTAGAAGGCAGGAGGGGACAAGAAAGCTAGTAATGGGAACCCAAGGTCAAGAAGGGTGAGTGTTGACATGTTGTGGGGTTGGTAACCAATGTCATAAAACAATATTTGTACTAACTGTTTAAGGAGAAGTTAGTTTGTTCTGTAAAACTTTATCTAAAGTACAATTTTAAAAAAAGATAATTCTAAAGAATCTGCTATGGAAGATGCAAAGGAGATCCAGAAGAGGTAAGGAACGATATATATATACACACACACACACAACACTTGTCAATTTGACATTTTTTAACAGTATGATTTGGTAACATTGATTACATTCATCATGTTGTACAACCATCACCTGTATCCATTGCCAAATTTTCCATCATCATTAACAGATACTCAGTGCATCCTAAACAATAATTTTCCTATAAAAGTGGTTCTTAAAAGTTATTTTTTTTTCTATCACTCAATCAGATCTTTGATTTTTTCATTTAAAACAGGCTACTAAAATAGCATGTGGAGTCCCTGGGTGGTGCAAAGGATTAATGCACTCAGCTAATAACTGTAAGGTTGGAGTCCACCCAGAGGTACCTCAGAAGAAAGGCCTGGCAAGCTACTTCTGAAAAATCAGTCATTGAAAATCCTATGGAATACAGCTCTACTGTATGAGTTATTGTTGACTTGTCAGTGACTTTTTTGAATAATTTTTTTGTTTTGTTGAAAATATACACAGCAGAACATACACTAATTCAACAATTTCTGCATGTATAATTCAGTGACATTGATTACATTCTTCAAGTTGTGTGACCATTCTCACCTCCCTTTTCCAAATTGTTCCTCTCCATCAACATAACTCACTGCCCTCTAAGCTTCCTCTCTAACCTTTTGAGTTGCTATTGTCCATTTGATCCCATATGGATAGTTTTTAAAAAGAGGACAGAGACTGGTTTTAAAATAACCTGAAGCTGTTAAAACATTAGGTGGATCATGAGTGCTAACAGGTAGAGAGGTCCATGTTCTGTTGTGAAATTATAAAAGCAAGTCCACTGATGGCACGGTAGGGCCTGGCTTTTCCTGGAAACATTATATACGTTTTAAATATGAAGCCTGGGAGGATACCCGCCAGGTCTGGGTCAGGGGATGTGAGGGAGGAGGGTGCAGGATGTGAAACTCACTTTTTCTTTCTGAATCGTTGTAGTTTTACAAGCAGGTTATGCTTCTAATGAAATGATTTTTAAAAGCATTTAGTGTATCCCAGGGAAGCATAGCCTCTGCACTGCTTTCCTCAGGCTTAAGACATTTATAGGAAAATAGCTGGAAATGCAAGCTAGGGAAAACTGTGGTAAAGGTCTTCCTTGGTTTGGTAGATTCTACTTCTCCAGGCAAGGAGCTCTGGTGGTTCGGTGGTTAAGTGCTTGGCTGCTAACTTGTCACGGATTTAATTGTATCCCCCTGAAAATGTGTGCCTACTTGGCTAGGCCATGATTCCCAGTATTGTGTAACTGTCCACCACTTTGTCATCTGATGTCATTTTCCTATGTTTTCTAAATCCTGCCTCTATGATGTTAATGAGGCAGGATTAGAGGCAGTTATGTTAACGAGGCAGGACTCAATCTACAAGATTAGGTTGTATTTTGAGACAATCTCTTTTGAGATATAAAAGAGAGAAGCGAGCAGAGAGACAGGGGGACCTCATACCACCAAGAAAGCAGCGCTGGGAGCAGAGTGCATTCTTTGGACCCAGGGTTCCTGCACTGAGAAGCTCCTAGATCAGGGGAAGATGGATGACAAGGACCTTCCCCAGAACTGACACACAGAGAAAGCCTTCCTCTAGAGCTAGCACCCTGAATTTGGGCTTCTAGCCTCCTAAACTGTGAAAGAATAAATTTCTCTTTGTTAAAGCCATCCATTCGTGGTATTTCTATTATAGCAGCACTAGATGACTAAGACATAACTGAAAGGCTGGGGGTTTAAATTCACCAGCTGCAGGAGAAAGATGTAGCTATCTGCTCCTGTAAAAATTACAGCCTTGGAAAACTTACGGTGCATTTTACTTTGTCCCATAGGGCCACTGTGAGTTGGAATCAACTTGATGGTAAGAGATCCTTCTCCAGGCTAATTCCCCAGTATAGCCTAGAACCAAACCAAAACCAAACCCATTAGCATTGAGTCGATTCTGACTCATAGCAACCGTACAGGACAGAGCATAGGGTTTCCAAGGAGTGGCTGGTGGATTCATACTGCCAGCCATTTGGTTAGCAGCCAAGCTCTTAACGACTGTGCCACCAGGGTGCCAGGATAGCCTAGAGGGGTTAAGAATTTCAACTTGACTAGTTGAGACCTGGTTGTACAATGGTTAAGAGCTTGGCCGCTAACTGAGGGGTTGGTGGTTCACACTCACCGGCAGCACTGTGGGAGAAAAGACTTGATGATCTGCTCCTGTAAGGATTACAGCCTCAAAAACCACATGGGACACTATGAGTCAGAATCGACTCAACAGCACATAACAACAAACTTTTTCTGTAAAAAACCAGATAGTAAGTATTTTAGCTTTCCTCTGCCCTGCGAGCAAGAAAGCAGCCAGAGATAATACCTAAACAAATGGGCATGACTGTTCCAATAACATTTATTTACAGGCTTTGGGGTTTGGCCCATGGACCATAATTTGCCAGCCCATGCTCTAGAACAATGCTAAAGGAATTATAAAGTGAGGTACGTGTGCAATTTTACATTTTCTAGTAGCCACACTAGAAAAAAAAATTTATAAAAAAGTAAAATCAACTTAAAAAACATATTTTATTTAATCCAATATATCCAAAATATTATTTTAACATGTAAATAAAAATAAATAATTATTGAAGTATTGTTTTTGCAGTAAGTCTTTAAAATCTGCTGTGAATTTTATACTTAGAGCACATCTCACTTTGGACTAGTTACACTTCAAGTGTTCAATAGCCACATGTGACTAGCAGTTACCATGTTGGGCAGCTCGGCTATAGAATCTAGATTATCTTTGTATGCATATAATTACATGTATTTTCAGAAATAGAAATAGTATTTTTTTTTTTTTTTTTTTACTGAATGGTCTTTCTTGGCACTCTTTCCCTATCATTCCATAAAGATCATTCCTGGTGTTTGACAGTGTCATTGTATTCTCTTGTTTAGATGTATTATAATTTATTTAATCAGTTCCCTACTAGTGGTAGCTCTATTACTTCATCATTTCTTCCTTTTGCTTTAGCTACTCTACATCCAAGAGCAAGTTTTAGAGTCTCTTAGGACATCCATTTTGATCTTTTCTTCCTTTCCTGCCTTTTTAATGACCTTTTGCTTTCTTCATGTATGACGTCCTTGATGTCATCCCACAACTTGCCTGGTCTTCAGTGATTAGTGTTCAATTCCTCAAATCTATTCTTCAGATGGTCTCTAAACTCAGGTGGCATATACTCAAGGTCTTACTTTGGCTCTTGTGGACTTGCGTTAATTTTCTTCAGCTTCAACTTGAACTCGCATTGAGCAGTTGATGATCTGTTTCGCAGTTGGCCTCTGGCCTTGTTCTGACTGATGATATTGATTGAGCTTTTCCATCGTCCCCTTCCACAGATGTAGTCTATTTGATTACTGTGTATTCCATCTGGCCAGGTCCACGTGTATAGTCATTGTTTATCCTGTTGAGAAAAGGTATTTGCAAAGAATAAGTTGTTGGTCTTGCAAAATTCTATCACGCGATCTTCAGCGTCATTTCTATCACCAAGGCCATTTTTTCTAACTACCAACCCTTCTTCTTTGTTTCCAACTTTCACATTCCAATCACCAGTAATTATCAATGCATCTTGATCGCATATTTGATTAAGTTCAGACTTCAGAAGTTGGTAAAAATCTTCAATTTCCTCATCTTTGGTGTTAGTTGTTGGTGTGTAAATTTGAATAATGTCATATAAATTGGTCTTCCTTGTAGGTGTATGGATGTTATTATCCTATCACTGACAGCTTTGTACTTCAGAACAGACCTTGAAATGTTATTTTTGATGATGAATGCAATGCCATTCCTCTTCAATTTGTCATTCCCAGCATAGTAGACCATATGATTGTCTGATTCAAAACGGCCAATACCAGCCCATTTCCGTTCACTAATGCCTGGGATATCGATCTTTACGAAGTAAAAGAACTGAACAGAAGATTTCAAAAGGTGGCTGAGAAGACAAAGTATTATAATGAAATATGCAAAGACCTAGAGTTAGAAAACCAAAAGGGAAGGACATGTTCGGCACTTTTCAAACTGAAGGAAAAATTCAAGCCTCAATTCGCAATATTGAACGATTCTATGGGCAAAATATTGAACAATTCAGGAAGCATCAAAAGAAGATGGAAGGAGTACACAGAAGCACTCTACCCAAAAGACTTGGTCAACGCTCTACCATTTCAGAAAGTAGCATGTTATCAAGAACTGATGGTATTGAAGGAAGAAATCCAAGCTGCACTGAAGGCATTGGTGAAAAACAAGGCTTCAGGAATTGAAGGAATACCAAGTGAGATGTTTCAACAAATGGATGCAGCACTGGAGGTGCTCACTTATCTATGTCAAGAAATTTGGACGACACCTACCTAGCCAACCGACTGGAAGAGATCCCTATTTGTGCCCATTCCAAAGAAAAACGATACAACAAAATGTGGAAATTATTGAACAATGTCATTAACATCACATGCAAGTAAAATTATGCCGAAGATAATTTAAAAATGGTTGCAGCAGTATATCAACAGAACTGCCAGAAATTCAAGCTGGATTCAGACGAGGATGTGTAATGAGGAGAATATCATTCCTGATGTCAGATGGATCCTGGCTGAAAGCAGAGAATACCAGAAGATTTTTACCTGTGTTTTTTTTTACTATAAAAAGGCATTTGACTATGTGGATTACAACAAATTGTGAATAACATTGCAAAGAATGGGAATTCCAGGACACTTAATTGTGCTCATGAGGAACCCGTACATAGAACAAGAGGCAGTCGTTCAAACAGAACAAGGGGATACTGGGTGGCTTAAAATTAGGAAAGTGTGTGTCAGGGTTGTATGCTTTCATCACACCTATTCAATCTGTATGCTGAGCAAATAATCCAAGAAGCTGAACTACATGAAGAAGATGAGGCGTCAGGATTGGAGGAGGACTTATAAACAACCTGCAATATGCAGATGACACAACCTTGCTTGCTGAAAGTGAAGAGGACTTAAAGCACTTACTAATGAAGATCAAAGACTACAGTTTTCAGTATGGATTACACCTCAACAGGATGAAAATTTTTATCCTCCCTACTGGACCAATAAGCAACATCATGATCAACGGAGAAAATATTGAAGTTGTCAAGGATTTAATTTTACTTGGATTTACGGTCAATACCCATGGAAGCAGCACTCAAGAAATCAAATGATGTATTATTGCATTGGGCAAATTTGCTGCAAAAGACCTCTTTAAAGTGTTTAAAAGCAAAGGTGTCACCTTGAAGTGACATAGACCCAAGGCTCCTGACCCAAGCCTTGGTATTTTCGATAGCCTCATATACATGTGAAAGGTGGACAATGAATAAGGAAGACTGAAGAAGAATTGATGACTTTGAATTATGGTGTTGGGGAAGAATATTGAATACACCATAGACTGCCAGAAGAATGAGTAAATGTGTCTTGGAAGAAGCATGGCCAGAATGCTCCTTAGAAGTGAGGATGGCAAGACTTCATCTCAAGTACTTTGGACATGTTATCAAGAGGTACCAGTCCCTGGAGAAGGACATCATGCTTGGTAAAGAAGACAGAGGGTGAGGGAAAAAGAGGAAGATCCTTAACAAGATGGATTGACACATTGGTTGCAATAATGGGCTCAAATATAGCAACTATTGTGAGGATGGCACAGGACCAGGCAGTGTTTCCTTCTTTTGTACCTAGTGTCACTATGAGTTGGAACTGACTTGATGGCACCTAACAACAACAACTGGTGGTAGGGCCGGATTAAGGCATGTGAAGGCCCTAAACACGGATAATCTGTGATGCCTCCTCTTCTGCGTACTCATGCATTTGAATGAGATACGTCATGTGAGTTATTTATACACGTTTATATGTGTGTATGTCTGTGTCTTACATATCCATGTAACTTCTTTTTAAATGCAACTGTATTATTAGCTGTTGAAGGTAAAGTTGGTATATGCCATTTTAGTGGAATGAGGTAAACTGGATTATGAATTCTTAGTGGATGCGGGTTACTAAGATTTTTACTATATACCACATTTCTTGCATAAAGAATATTCCATATATTCTACAACAAAGAAAATGAGTCAGTGAACTTAGCTGTTGATGTAAAATTCTGTTGATCTCCCACAACGAAAAATTGATTTTCACCAATTTTAAGTGGCTCATACTTCAATTTTGATAATTTTGATGCTTATTTTGTAATAAATGCTGTGATCATAAATGAGGAAATGAGAATACATCATAAAAGAAAATTTAATGATCAGAAACCAAATATTACAACAAATTGTTTTCATTTTTAAATAGATCTTTCATCTGTAACATGTTATAAATAAAAACATTTCTTTCTATTCTTTGCTTTTACAAATTCTTCAGTGGTTTTGTCACAATTAAGCTTCAGAAAAACATCTACTTCCATAGATAAAAAGGATAATGAATCGAGTCTTTCTTGAATTATTGTTGTATGCCCAATAACCACTCATGTTGGATCCAGTTGCCTATTGGGTGAATATAGCAAGGGTTAGACAGTCCACCCCTACCTCTTGTTTATTAGAAAGAAATCATATACTCCCAAGAAATATGCCTAGATAAGGAGTTTCAATTGCATGGGAGGGGACTATGGGAGACAGATGTCAATGAAAGTCTTGAAGTGGCACCATAGATTAAGCAACCTTGCACGTGGGTGCCCTTGTGACCCTGAGTGACCTTTATTTCCTGCTAGCGCAGTCTCATGTTCTGGGGTTGGTATCAGTTTCATTTAGTGCCTGCCAGTTCCCTTTCACTGTGGTGCTTGCTTTTCTTTGTGCCTTACCTGCTTGGCACCTATGGGTCTTTGCTTTGATGTCCTAAGCAGGTGCTTACCTTGCTTATTAGGTAACCCATCCCTGATTGGTGGACATTTGTATTGTTTTTAATTTTGAATTGTTATTTAGAATGATGCAGGGAGTGTCCTTCTACACGTAAAAGTGTTGGCACCTGTGATAGTAGTTCTTCAGAATAAATTTTTGTGAGCTTAATTGCTAGATCAAAGGCTGTGATGACATTTAAGTTTTTATTTTAGTGCCAAGTTGGGGAGCCCTGATGGTGCAGTGGTTAGGTGTTCAGCTGCTAACCTAAAGGTTGGCAGTTCGAATCTACCAACCGCTCCTTGGAAACCCTATGGGACGGTACTACTCTGTCCTACAGAGTCGCTAGGAGTCAGAATTGATTCAATGGCTATGAGTTAATTGCTAAATTGGAGAACTAGACTTCTATCTTGTTTCATTTTGTATTTTCAGCATCTTGGCATTCAATGGATAATTGTTAAATGAATTCACGGGTAAAATATCCCACCATTGAGAGATACAGGAAATAGAGATGAGAGATAGAAAGAGGGAAAGAGCAAGCAGTAAATAAAATGTGAACAGTTGTTAACTGCACATTGTTGTTGTTAGGTGCCATTAAGTTGATTTTCGACTCATAGTGACCCCCGGGTGACAGAGTAGAACTGCCCCCGTAGATTTTCTTGGCTGTAATCTTTATGGGAGAAGATCTCCAGGTCTTTCTCCCACAAAGCTGCTGGGTGAGTTCAAACCACTGACCTTTGAGTTAGCAGCCAAACTCTTAACTGTTTCACCACCAAACAAAAAACCAAACCCATCATTGTCGTCAAGTTGATTCTGACTCATAGCGACCCTATAGGATAGAACAGAACTGCCTCGTAAGATTTCCAAGAAGCATCTGGTGGATTTGAATTGCCAACCTTTTAGTTAGCAGCCATATGTTAGGGTTCCTTAACGGCACATTAAGGAGATACAAATTGAAACACCTTGGGGTTGGTGTAGTGCAAAATGCTTGTTTAATATTCGGTGAAGCTCCTCTGAGATCAGCACGATTCCTTTCAGAAAGGTTCCAGGCTATGGCATTTGGGGTTGCACCTGGAAATTGTTCTCAGCATTTGAGGGACTGTGTGAGCTTGGGTCACCCTGTGGTGGGCAGGGCAGAGGTCCTGGTTAAGGGGGATGGTTAAAGGTGCTGCTTTCTCCCAGTAGCAGCAGAGAAACTCTTGCTCTTTGGAGATCAGACAAGCTTCCGGAACGTCTGTGGTGTCTCTGGCACTAGGACCACTGTCCTTCAGGAAGGAGGGGAGGCTTCCTCCCAGAGGGAGACAACCTTGTTACCACCAAGACCTTCCACAATGGAATAATTTGTTAGACAAATATTTTATTGAGTGCCAACTATATGCCAGGCATCGTGTCAATCAATCTTGAATTCTTTTCTGACCATATCTAACTCTGTTCCCTAAACAAATAACTTTTCATGGCTCTACAAATATTCAGTGATCATTCTATACTTTTATTCACTCAAATATTTATTTGAGCACCTATTACCTGCTGCAACCCTGGTGACGCAGTGGCTAAGAGTTCAGCTGCTAACCAAAAAAGTCAGCAGTTTGAATCCACCAGTGGCTCCTTGGAAACCGTATGGAACAGTTCTATCCTGTCTTATAGGGTCTCTATGAGTCGGAGTCAACTGAACGGAAACAGCTTTTTAAAAATTACCTGCTAGCATTATGCTAAACATGTTATTATTTTGTGCCATCCAGTCAATTCTGACTCATAGTGACCCTATAGGACAGAGTACAACTGCCCCAGGGGGTTTCCTAAGCTGTAATCTTTATGCGAGCAGGTCACCAGGTCTTTCTTTCACAGAGCTGCTGGGTGGGTTCCAACCACCAAACTTTCAGTTAGCAGCCAAGCACTTAACCATTGCACCACCAGGGCTCTTTATGCAAAACATAGTCATCACAAGAATTCTCCCAGGGAGGTAATATTGGCCCCATTTTATACATGGGCAAACTGAGGTAAAGTAACACACCCAAATCCGCACTCACCCTGTAGTAAGCAGAGCCATCGGTCCACCCCAGGCCTGCCTGACTCAGCATCCACGCCCAGCATAGAAACATTTGAACCTTCAGGGACAGGGGAAGGGCATTCCAGACCAGGTAAGCACCCAGAGCCCTGCCAGAAATCCGTGTGTGTGTGTGTGTGTGTGTGTGTTGTGTGTGTGTGGAGGAGCAGTTCTGTTTGGCTGGGGAACTAGGAAGAAAGGTAGTGAGAGATAAGGTTGGAAGAAACTGGACGAAGCTGATTGTAGAGTTCCTGGAATTGCTTTTCTTTGAATCCCTAAACTTTAGTCCCCAGCACCTCTCAGTTCTATACTTGCCTGTCTTTACTATCTTACTGAGAATGGAAGCTCCCCGAGGTGCCTGGATGTGAGGTGCTTATCCAAGCTGCTGCAGTTAGTGGTGGGCCTGAACTAGAATCTAAGCTTACCTTCCAGGTTACCTTGACTCTAATTTTTGAAACAAGATGAAAGTGAGTGGTGCTGCTCCTTCAGCACTGTAATCAGAGAGGCTGCAGCAATCTTTGAGGAATGGCCCAGCTTGCCTACTCAGGCCTTTGGCGTAGTTCAAGCCCAATGTCTCAGTCCCCGCCATCCCCTCCCTCCCCCCGCGGTTCTTTCCTTTCTCACAATTGCCAGATCATCTCCCTTCCAAGACCACGATTTCAGGAGCAAGGAAAGAAAAACAACAGTAAATCATTTTGAAAAAGTAAGAGCTAATAGATTCAGGCAAAAATGCTATAATCAGAGCCACAGACACCCACTCCACAGGAAGGGGAAAGCTGTAAAATAATAATGTTCACATCCTCCTGTCTTTTTCTCTCCCTTCACTCCCCCAAGTTCTGCTCTGAGCAGTGTAGTTTTCTGACTCGACAATGTTTAAAATCTTGTTAGAGGCAGGGACACCGAGAGAAAATATTCCTACCCATAAAACAACGGCGAAGCTGTCATGGAAGAGACTTGGAATTTTGAGACTTGCATTGGAGTTGGCAGCAGGAATATCTAACACTCGCATAAAAAAAAAAAAAAAAAAAACCCATTACCGTCCAGTCGATTCCGACTCATAGAGACCCTATAGGACAGAGTAGAACTGCCCCATAGAGTTTCCAAGGAGCACCTGGTGGATTTGAACTGCCGACCGTTTGGTTAGCAGCTGTAGCTCTTAACCTCTACGCCACCAGGGTTTCCAACACTCTCTAGAAACAATGATTTCAGTGTTACATCATTTGGACAATCCAGCCTTCACATATATATGCTTATATATGTGTGTGTAAATATGTATATATACCAGTTGCTGTCAAGTAGATTCTGACTTATAGCTACCCTACAGGACGGAGTAGAACTGCCCCATAGGGTTTCCAAAGAGCGCCTGGTGGATTCAAACTGCTGACCTTTTGGTTAGCAGCCCTGTCTCTTAACCACTAAGCCACCAGGGTTTCCAGCCTTCCTATACTGCCTTAAAAATGTCTCTTTTCCTCCAACTTGAAGGCACAAGAAGGAGAATTCACTCATTGATTTAATATTCAATACATATTCTTTAGTATTTACAGGGAACTTGAAGAGGTACAAAGCGAACAGATGGCTAGCTCTCCTGGCCTCTAGGAGATTACAATGCGGTAGGGAAGGAGTAATTAACGGAGCCCATGGATGGGCAAATTGTCAACATGCACAGCTAACTGAAAGGTTGGAGGTTCGTGTCCACCCAGAGGCTCCTGAGAAGAAAGGCCTAGTGATCTACTTCTGAAAAGTCAGCCATTGAAAAACCCTTAGCTCTACCCTAACACACAAGGGGTCATTAGGAGTCGGAATCGACTTGAATGTCACTTTTTGGTTTGGGTGTATGGGGCAATGTAGATAGTGATAAGAGCCACAACAGAATCATCACACAGCCTTCTGCTGTGCCTCTCTCTGCAGAGGGTCCTGGGTTGAAATCTCACCAGCAAATCTAAAGGGCACCTCACAAGCTCTAAAGGGCACCTGCTGCACCCTCCTTGATCTTTCATACAGCACATTCCACTTCCTGGCTCTTGGCTCATCCCACCTGAGAATTCAGGTATTATCAGCACGTGAAATCTGGACTTGGATCTCCTGCTCTGCTAGACTGTGGAGGAAGGGAAAAGAGGTGCTGACTATTGGAAATTCATCCTGGACAAGTTCTAGGTAAACTGTAACCTGCAACCTGCAGACTAAACAAAGAGATAACTTTCCAGATCTATATTAGTCCTTAGTTCATTCTTTCCTAGCCACATCCAGAAAGCCATAATGATGAAGATTGTTTTTTCCTCACTTTTGCTCAGTGATGGGGATGCTAACCATATTTCTCCATCTCAAAGTCTGGGCAAGGGGTCTGGTAACAACCTATCTATATTTTTGATGCCTCAACCCAAAAAACGTTCACTCCTACATTCCACCTCTTTAGCATTATTCGTCCTCTTGTACAGATGAGGAAGCGAGGACCCAGAGTGATTGATTTTCTCAAAGACACCGAGAGGTTAAGTAACTTGCTCAAGGTCACACAGTTAGAACATGGCTCTAGAATCTGTGCTCCACTACACTGAATGGCTTCTCTATGGCAAAGGTACCAATATGTCTCAAGCAATTCCACGTTATGTGGTTGTTTGGGCCAGAGCAGATCTAAAATTCACTCAACAAACACATACTGAGTGCCAGCCACAGTACTAGGCACTGGGAGCGAATGATGAGAAACATGAGATGTGTTCCCTGAGGTCATGGAATTTGTCATCTAGGGGTGGTGGTGAAGAGGGCCAGGTGTTGGAATGGGTAACATTCCAAGTGGAGAAGTGCCAAGAAGGAGGAAAATATGGTGCTCTGAAGAGCATACACAAGACTGGTTTTATAATTAACAAAGAATTGCAATAGCGAGCTATCTGGTTTTTATTTTCATTTTGGGAGGCTTTATTACTTTGAGACAGCCTCCCTCCAGAACAGCTGCAGGTGTAATTAGCAATGGAGATTCTTCTCATGGGGAAACTGAATGTAGCATGTTCCAGGATATGACTTTTTCTTAATTTTTTTTTATTGTACTTTAGGTTTACAGAGCAAACGAGTTTCTCATCAAACAGTTAATACACATATTGTGTTGTGACATTGGTTGCCAACCCTATAACATGTCAACACTCTCCCCTTCTTGACCTTGAGTTCCCCATTACCAGCTTTCCTGTCCCCTCCTGCCTTCTCGTCGTTGCCCCTGGGCTGGTGTGCCCTTTTAGTCTTGTTTTATTTATGGGCTTGTCTAATCTTTGGCTGAAGGGTGAACCGTAGGAGTGACCTCAGTACTGAGCTATAAGGGTTTCTGGGGGCCACACTCTCGGGGTTTCTCCAGTCTCTGTCAGACCAGTAAGTTTTTTTTTTTTTTTGGTGAGTTGAAATTTTGTTCTACACTTTTCTCTAGCTCTGTCTGGGACCCTCTATTGTGATTCCTGTCAGAGCGGTCAGTGATGTTACCATCTAGCCGAGCACCATCTAGTTGTGCTGGACTCGGTCTGATGGAGGTTGTGGTAGTTGTGGTCCATTAGTCTTTTGTACTAATCTTTCCCTTGTGTCGTTGGTTTTCTTCATCATCCCTTGAGTGAGCTCTCCGATTTTTAAAAGTTTATTTTGCTGTAGAAAGGGAACAAATAAAACGAAAGCTTCTTCCACTTATTAAATGGGTAGAAATTATACTAGTGTAGAAGTAATTGTCCCTTTTAAATCATCCACAGATTTAAAATATGGCCACTATTCTGTGGAAAGCACACACACACCTATTTCCTATGTTTATGGTGCTTATGTTCTAGTGGTTGTTGTTAGGTGCTGTCCAGTTGATTTCAGCTCATAGTGACCCCAAGTGACTGAGTAGAACTGTCCCATAGAGTTTTCTAGGCTGTAATCTTTTTAGTCTTTAGTGGAGCAGATTGCCTGGTCTTTATCCTGCAGAGCCTCCGGGAAGGTTCAAATTGCCAATCATTTGGTTAGCAGCTGAGCAGTTAATCATAGTGCCACCAGGGCTCCTTATGTTCTAGTTAGGAAGACCAAAAATGAATAAATCAACAAATAGATACATGATTTATCAGATGGTAATAGGGCCCATGAAGTAAAATAAAGCAGAAAGAGGCAGAGGTTGCTATGTATATAGGATGGTCAGAGAAGGCCTCCTTGGTAAAGGGACAGGAGCAGAAACTATAAGGAAGTGAGGGAGCGACTTCTGTGGGCACTGAGAGGAGTGGGTGGGGCAGAGGAACAAGAGTGCAAAGGTCCTAAGGAGGGGCTTGGCAGAGTGAGTCAAGGTCAGCCCAGAGGCCTGTTGGGCTGCCAGAAGTGAAACCAAAGTTCTGGTGGAGGGTGAACATCACTGAGAGCCTCGGGATCATTATAAGGACTACTGTAGCAACACCTCATTTTAATCCCAACATCATATGTGTCATTTATATTTTCTTGAAATGCATGTGATAAATATTCACCAGTAAATTAGTCTCTTCTTTGGCTTCTGTAGTCTTCTTGTTGAGCATCTTAAATGGAGTGAAAGCTGTATGTTTGGGATGGGGGTGTCAAAGGAATTTACCTGTCCCAATTACTTGAATTAAAAAAAAAAAAAGATACTTTCTGAGTACAATAAAAATATTACAGTTTTGAATAAAATAGTTTATGAAAATGTAAAACAGTACAACTACTTTGAAAAATTATTTGGCAAAAAAATTAAATGTACATCTATTTTATAATCCAGCAATTGATTAGGACTGTCATATAATTCTAGACATCTACCTAAGAGACAGAAAACATATGTCCTGAAAAGGACTTGGACATGAATTTTTTTTTGCATCTTTATTCATGATAATAATAATGAAAAACCTGGCAGCAGCTCAGGTATCATCAACAGATGAATAAACTCTGGTAGTTCCACGCCATGGAATATTACTCACCAATAAAAAGGAATGAGCTAATGATATATGCAACAACACGGATGAATCTCACAGACATGGTGTTGAGTGAAAGAAGCCAGGCACAAAGGTACACACAGCTTATATGAAGTTCTAGAACAGGTAAAACTAATCAATGGGGACAGAAATCAGATTGGTGTTTGCTGGGGTGAGGGGGCAGAGGGGCGAAACCAAGGCTCAGAGAAGTTAAATAACTTGCCCAGCTCACACAGATGAAAAGAGGTGGAATGAGCATTCAAACCCTGACAGGCACATCACAACTACCACAGCCTCCACCAGACTGAGTCCAGCACAACTGGATCGTGTCCAGCTACCACCAGCGGCTGCTCTGACAGTGATTGCAATAGAGGGTCCCGGACAGAGCTGGAGAAAAATGTAGAATAAAATTCTAACTCACAAAAAAAGAGCAGACTTACTGGTCTGATAGAGACTGGAGACACCCTGAGAGTATGGCCCCCAGACACGATTTTAACTCAGCACTGTAGTCACTCCTGAGGTTCACCCTTCAACCAAAGATTAGACAGGCCCACAAAACAAAACGAGGCTAAGTGAGTACACCAGCTCAGGGGCAAGGAAGAGAAGGCAGGAGGGGACAGGAAAGCTGATAATGGGGAACCCAAGGTCGAGAAGGGGAGCGTTGACATGTTGTTGGGGAGGGTGGCAACCAATGTCACAAAACAATATGTGTATTAATTGTTTAATGAGAAACTAATTTGCTCTGTAAACCCTGTAAACCTTCATCTAAAGTACAATTTAAAAAAATAAAGTCAAATTAAAAAATCTGACAGGCATGAAGGATTTAGTGACACTCTGTCCTGCCTCTTTTTTTTATTTGTTCTACGGACAGCATTTGGCATGCCTATGAATTCTCCAGCCCCTTACTTAAACTTGTGGGCTTCCCAGGAATCTGAGGCGACTAGGAGGGAATCACAGGCTATTTGGGGAACGTTGGTGCTGAGCACTCAGCCTGGAGTTGAGCCTCAATCTGTTCACAAGCATAGGACCCTCCTTAATCCCATCACCATTCTTTTTTTTTTTTAATTTTTTTGTCTTGTTTATCTGTTATAGAGAGATATGTTGAAATATGTTTCAATGTGATGATATATTTGGCATTTTTTTCTTTGGAAAATTTTAATCCTTACTTCTTCAAACCTCCACCATTCTTTAATTGTCTATCAACCCCATGAGCTTCTGGTGCTAGAGTTTGCAGCTGCCCTGTCCTGCTTATCCAAGTGTCCCCAGGGGCCAGAGGGGTGAGCAGTTGAGAACCTGTTTGCAGATCATTAGAAACAATAATCACCTTGCCAAGTCACCTGAGCTGCCTCAAAAGAAGGGTCTCAATTTTAGCAAACAGTTTAAGTGGCCCCTGTGTAAAGTGGAGGGTGGAGCAGGCCTGTGTGTGTGGGTGGTTGGAATTCACGTGTGATCAAGCCAGGCCCAAGGGCCAACTCCCGGGCCTAGGAGGACGGGGCTCGCACCTTGCTGGCGGCTTCTCCCCGGGAATTCTGGAAACGGCTTCCCAGTATATTGACACTTGACACATGTCCCCACGTAGCTGCTTTTCTGGCCGAGCCAGGGGGAGCAAGTAACTCTCCTTTGATGTTCACTTGACTGAGAACATTCACTGACCCTTTACTGTATAACCGTTATCGCTCTTGTGCGTTGCATTTACAGGTGAGAAGGATGAGGCCTGGAGGCAGCAGTGTGCGCGAGAGAAAGTTGATTGCTAAACTCTTAGGAATTTTGCAAGCTGGTTGTTAAACTCACCCATAGTTAAATATTATATTACATGGGCTTATAATTAAATTATATTAAAAATGAAGGCGATACTAAAAATTCATGACTTCCAAATTATTTTACTGCATTTCACTAGCATCTATGACCTGTACGTCATTTACGGCTATTGTACCTGTTTGGTGGAAATACTGTGATACAGTGTGCTACTACGCTCCTTTTTCCATATTCAATGAATTCGAATTGGTAACTTGAAATTGGCCATGGTGAGGGTATTTACACCACAGAAATTGGCAAATGCTACAAATCAGAACTTTTATTTTTTCCCACAGAGAGCTGATTGTTAACCATTTACCAGTACCTCAGTGCTGAGAGAGGTTAACTAAATTGACAAGGTCACAAGTCTTGTGGTGGAGCCAAGCAGGCAGTTGGACTTCAGAGAACTTAAAAAAAAAAAATAGTTGCCGTGACTCAGACTCATGGAGACCCCACGTGTATCAGAGTAGAACTGTGCTCCATAGGATTTTCAGTGGTTGATTTTTTGAAAGTAGATCTTCAGGCCTATCTTCTGAGGGGCCTCTGGGTGGACACAAACCTCCAATTTTTTGGTTAGCTGCTGATTGCATTAACCATTTGTACCATCCAGGGACTCCCTAGAGAGATTATTACCTCTTAAAAATTAACTAAAAGCGGCTGCAGCAGTATATCGACAGGGAAAAATGCCAGAAATTCAGGCTGGATTCAGAAGAGGACATGGAGCCAGTGATATCATTGCTCACTTCAGATGGATCCCGGCTGAAAGCAGAAAATACTAGAAATATGTTTACCTGTGTTTTATTGAGTATGCAAAATCATTCAACTGTGTGGATCATAACAAATTATGGATAACATTGTGAAGAATGGGAATTTCAGAACACTTAATTGTGCTCATGAGGAATCTGTACATAGATAAAAAGGCAGTTGTTCGGACAGAGCAAGGGGACACTGAGCGATTTAAAGTCAGGAAAGGTGTGCATCAGGGTTGTAACCTTTCACCATACCTATTCAATCTGTATGCTGAGCAAATAATACGAGAAACTGGACTATATGAAGAAGAACGGGGCATCAGCATTGAAGGAAGACTCACTAACAACCTGCATTATGCAGATGACACAACCTTGCTTGCTGAAAGTGAAGAGCACTTGAAGCACTTACTGATGAAGATCCAAGACCACAGCCTTCGGTATGGATTACACCTCAACATAAAGAAAATAAATACCCTTACAATTGGACCAATGAGCAACGTCATGATAAACGGACAAAAGATTGAAGTTGTCAAGGATTTCAATTTACTTGGATCCACAATCAACACGCATGGAAGCAACAGTCAAGAAATCAAAAGAAGCATTGCTTTGGGCAAATCTGCTGGGAAAGACCTCTTTAAAGTATTAAAGAGCAAAGATGTCTCCTTGAAGACTAAAGTGCACCTGACCCAAGCCATGGTATTTTCAACAGCATCATATGGATGGATGTAAAAGCTGAACAGTGAATAAGGAAGACCAAAGAAGAATTATTGTTGTTATTAAGTGCTGTGGAGTCGGTTCTGACTCATAGTGACCCTATGTACCATAGAAGGAAACACTGCCTGTTCCTGTGCCATGCTCACAACCGTTGTTATGCTCAAGCCTATTGTTGCAGCCACTGTGTCAATCTATCTCATTGAGGGTCTTCCTCTTTTCTGCTGACCCTGTACTTTACCAGTTGAATTGTGGTATTGGCGAAGGATGTTGAATATACCATTGACTGCCAAAAGAACAAACAAATCTGTCTTGGAAGAAGTACAACCAGAATGCTCCTTAGAAGCAAGGATGGTGAGACTGTGTCTTACATACTTTGGACATGTTATAACGAGGGGTCAGTCCCTGGAGAAGGACATCATCCTTGGTAGAGAACAGGGTCAGTGAAAAAGAAGAAGACCCTCAAGGAGATGGACTGACACAGTGGCTTCAACAGCGGACTCAAGCATAACAATGATTGTAAGCGTGGCACAGGATTAGGCAGTGTTTCGTTCTGTGCTACACAGGGTCGCTATGAGTTGGAACCAACTCAATGGCACCTAACAACAACAACAAGGTACAGCTGACCCAAGCCATGGTATTTCCAGTTGCCTTATATACATGTTACCTACTATCATGAGGTTGGCAAAGGACCAGGCAACATTTCGTTCTGTCATACATAAAGTTGCCATGTGTCGGAGCTGACTGGAGGACACCAAACAACAAGTTAATTGCAAGGAAATTGAAGAGTTGAAGGCAGATTAAAGGTTACAGATTAAGAGACTAAAAGGCATATATATCACTCAATCACAATACATGCACCTTATTTGGATTCTGATTAAAATAAACGGACTAAAAATCATTGCGATATTTATGAAGTATTTGGTAATTTGAGTACTCACTAGATATTTGATGCTATTAGTGACTTAGGATTTTTTAAGATATTGATAATGGTCTTATCTTTTAGAGCCCTGAATATAATACAGCAGATGAAATGATATGATGTCTAGGATTGGTTTTAATAATATAGGAAGGAAATCAGTGGGTCTCAAAGTATGGTCACCTGACTGGCAGCGTTAGCAAATTCTCAGGTCCCACCTCAGACTTACTGAATCAGAAACTCTGAGGTGGGGCCCGGCAACCTGGGTTTTAACTAGCGCCCCAGGTAATCCTAATGCACAGAAAGCTTGGGAACCTGGTTTAGATGAAACCATCACCACGAGTTGATAATTGTTGAGGCTGCTGACATGTACATGGGGTGGAGGGAATTTATGTGTATGTTTGAAATTTCCTATACAGTAATAAGAAGTTAAAAAATATAATTAAGCACATGAGACTGAGTGGAATGTAAGTATGACACTGGGGAGGGATCACTGATGAACAACCTCAGGATATAGAGCAAGAAGACTGGATTCTCTCGATGGCCCTTCAGCAAGGCATTGCATTAGCGGATGCATCTCAATGGTCTTTTGACTGAAAATTCTAATAGCTTCATTGTTGTTGTTGGGGTGCCATCAAGTTCATTCTGACTCCTAGTGATCTCATGTGACAGAGTAGAAGTGCCCCATAGGGTTTCCTAGGCTGGAACATTTAAGGGACCAGATCACCAGGGCTTTCTCCAACGGAGCTGCTGGGTGGGTTCAAACCTTTCTATTAGCAGCTAAATGCTTAACTGTTTGTACCACCAAGGCTCCCTAATGGCTACATCAGCTGCTAACAGGCGAGCTCTCCCACGGGGCACCTGAGCCCTCTCTGATTAGCCTCGCCTCTCCCTTTGGGGTGCTGAGTTGTTTTAATAGGGTTAGATCCTTGAACCTAAAATCTCTTGGAGGTGCAACTATTTTAATTTTCAACTTCCGACACTGTAAAATACGCCACCCACTAGACCTGCTTTATCAGCTGTAGATGTGAGGCAATTAATTAATTTGGGGCAGCCTCTCACCACACAAGCTGCTTAACTTCTGGCCCATTGTATTGTCGGTTTACTTAGCAGATATGACCTAAGAGCCTGTAACTATTTACCTGTCTCAGGAGGGGCTGCCCTGGGCAGATTAATTCATTAGTTGGTGTTTGCAAAGCAGCAGGAAACCAGAGAAAGCATTAGATATGTTTTTATTTTTATTTATTTATTTTTATTTAAAAGGTTCTGAAAAAGGGACCCTTTCCCTTGGCCTGAACTCAGATACAAGTTATGTTCTTTGGTTGTGGGTATCCGCTCTTCTCTCCAGCCCACTTTTTCTCTTTTCCATTACTTCTCCCCACAACTGCAAGACTCTTTGGATCTTGTTCCAGGGGGTGGAAAAGTCTGTATGTACCTTAGACTGGATATTTGAGGATTTTTTTGCTTAAATGCTGAAAATTCCTCAGTCCTCTGCTTGCTCCTGCTGTCCTCCCACCCCATCTCCAAGCAGCTGTCCTTTCTTTTGTCCTTCGTCCCCACTTCTCTTTTCTTTCAAAACAAATCAGACAAGACTTTCTCAAGAATAGCAAGGGCAGTTCTTCTAGAAACTTCACCCCCCAAAAGTCTGGAGAGGGGAGAAGAAAAGGAACGATGATTTACTTATACAGAAAGAAAGGAAAACAGATTCTAGAGATCATTTTGGGGGAAAAAAAGGACATGTGAATTCTGCCTTAAATTTTTCAAATATTACTCCTAGAACACAATTTAAATGTGCTCTCTATGTGGCTGGAGGTGAAATGCAGATTCTCAGGCCACGCTCCAAACCAAATGAATTACAATTTCTAGGGATGGACTCTGGGAAACCGTATTTTTCATTTGATTGCCCACTGAGGTTTGAGAACCACTGACCCAGTGGCTAAAGACTCAAAGTCTATTTATTGAATGCCTGCTAAATGCCAGGTACTGTGTAAGTCACTCTGAGTTAGAATTGACTGGACAGCAATGGGTTTTTACCAGTGTAAGGGAAAGAAGCAAGGATGGTGAGACTTTGTCTCACATATTTTGGATATGTTATGAGGAAGGATCAGTCCCTGGATGATCCTTGTTTGGTAGAGGGTCAGCGAAAAAGAGGAAGATCCTCAACAAGTTGGGTTGACACGGTGGCCACAACAACGGGCTCAAGCATAACAGCGATTATGAGGATGACTCAGGACCGGCAGTGTTTCGTTTTGTTGCGCATGGGGTTGCTGTAAGTTTGAACTGACTCCACGGCACCTAACAATGACAGCAACAAAAAGGGAGAGAAACAGTTTTGGCTTAGGTTTGAACGACCTGACTTCAGGTAGAAAATTAGACTGTATTATATTAATGATATTTACTGGGTACTTGGTATATGCCTGATGCTTTATAATTCTCACCACCAAACAAAATGTGGACTCTTAGTATCCCCATAGCTGATACTTGGAGAGATTTGTTTGCCTGTATTACACCAATAGAATGTGGTGTCGTGAGATTTCAACTCCTGTGTGTCTGGCTGGAGACTGAGTTCGTAATCCTGGCCTCTCTGAGTACAACTGTGGTGGCCATATTTTCCATGCTGAAAACTGAAACTCATAGTCTCACTGGTATGATTTTACTTTTATAGACAACAGCTTACAATATCTGCAACCAGAATAGTCTCCTCACACCCTGGGCATATATTAGCTTTCTTTTGTTTCACTTCGTTGGATGCTGTCAAAGACAGATACAGTAGTTCTAGGCCTAGTTTCCTAAAGCCGCCAGGCAGGGACCCCAGCCTTCCTTCCCTGGGG
This sequence comes from Elephas maximus indicus, assembly GCF_024166365.1. Taxonomy (NCBI): domain Eukaryota; kingdom Metazoa; phylum Chordata; class Mammalia; order Proboscidea; family Elephantidae; genus Elephas; species Elephas maximus. The sequence continues at coordinate 106,659,149 of NC_064824.1, forward strand.
ATATATGTATCTATGTTTTCACACACACGCAGGGTGTGTGTTTCTTTTCTTTAACATAAATGGGAATATATTGTATATTTAGTACTTTGCATCAACCTTTTTCACATAATGATTTTAGACCTTTTTCTTTGTCTATTTCATTTTTTTTTAACTACTGCATATTCCCTTGTATCTTTCAGGTGTTTATTGGCCATTCAAGTTTTCTGTAAATTACTCAATATCTATTAAAATTTTTAATAGAATTTAAGATGATTTTTATATAATCTGGATATTTTTACTTTTATATGTTATATATGTAGTAAACTATATCCCATTGCCATCAAGTTGATTCTGACTCACAGGGACCCTATAGGACACAGTAGAACTGCCTCATAGGGTTTCCAAGGCTGTGATCTATATGGAAGCAGACTGCCATGTCTTTCTCCTGCAGAGCAGCTGGTGGGTTCAAACTACTGACCTTTTGGTTAGCAGCTGAGCACTTAACCACTTGCCACCAGGGGTCCTTGGCAAGTTATATACCTTTAAAAATAAGGTTCCACACTACTTCAGATCTATAGTGCTTTGTCAAGATCTCCTTGATCACTTAAGAAGTATTTATTGATGAGAATTTTTATTATTATAAAAATAAGAGCTCACGAACAAGCAGCCATCTCTATGTAGCACAGGATCTGCCTCATAATAGGTGCTTCATAAATGTTTGTTGAATGACTAAATTAATTTTGGATAGTACATGGTGTCATTAGCATTTCTTTTTTAGGATTTACTGTGATCAGTCTGGAAGCCCTGGTGGTGTAGTGGTTAAAGTGCTACTGCTGCTAACCAAAAGGTTGGCAGTTTGAATTCACCAGGTGTTCCCTGGAAACTCTATGGGGGCAGTTCTACTCTGTCCTGTAGGGTTGCTATGAGTCAGAATCGACTTGACGGCAATGGGCTTGGCGATTAGTCCAATCCAAAAACTGAATTAAGTTCTTCACTATACCTCACAACAATTTTCCTTAAGTCTAACCTGTTCTACCAGCCTCAGAAAAAAAAAAAAATTAAGCCAAATTGCATATTAAAATAATAGATAATTCATGTTTCTGGTTTTTGAAAAGCACTTCAGGGAAACTGTACTGGAAATGGCTTTGTCAAAATGAAAATAGTTAGTGATGATAACCCATACAGGAGGAAAAAAGAGTGGCAAAGGGACAATGGTTCTGAACTCAGCCTTTCTCTGTCTTCTCCAGGAAAAGCTAATCCAGTAATAATGGATAGACAGCTGCTGTTGCCCAGTCCTTCGTCATTCTCACGATCCCTGCCATGTTTGAGTCCATCCTTGCAGCTATTGTGACAATCCACCTCATCGAGGGTCTCCCTCACCCTTCTTGGCACCTTACTTCACCAAACATGATGCCCTCCCCTAGTACTTGACCCCTCCTGATGATGTGTCCAAAGCACGTGAGTTTGACAACGTTCTGTTTTGATCCATAAAGTTTTCCTTGGTTAACTTTTGGAAGCAGATCCCCAGAACCTTCTTCCTAGTCGTACTTAGTCTAAAAGCTCAGCTGAAACCTGTCCACCGCAGATGACTCTGCTGATATTTGAAACAGCTACCACTTGTTCTAGGGTCACTATGAGTCAGAATTGATTTGATGGCAAAGGGTTATTACACACTTAATATGTACCAAGTACATATGCTGAACACGATGTAACTTTTATTTAATATCATATTTAATCTTCAAAATAATTTTTCAAGGGAAATATTATTACCCCAATTTTACAGATATGGAGGGCTCAGGAAAGTTGAGTAGAGCTGGGAATTTATCCCTTGTCTGTTTGGTCCCTGAAATCTTCTTGATTATTATTCTATTCTGTGTCCATGGTATTGCTAACAATGGATCTAGGTTGCTGACCATAACCATGGCCAGGAGTAGATGCCCTTGCATTGCAGTTGGTTATTGTCATGCATTGAATTGTGTCCCCCAAAATTATCTGTCAGCTTGGCTAGGTCATGATTCCCTTGTATGATTGTATGATTTTCTACCATTTTATCATCTGATGTGATTTCCCTATGTGTTGTAAATCCCATGTAATATGGTGTATGATGTAATAAGATGCATTTAGCAGCAGTTATATTGATGAGGTCTACAAGATTAAACAGTGTCTTAAGCCAATCTCTTTTGAGATATAAAAGAGAGAAGCGAGTAAAGAGACATGGGGAACCTCATACCACCAAGAAAGCAGCCCCAGGAACAGAGCGCATTCTTTGGGCCTGAGGTTCCTGCACTGAGATGCTCCCATACCAACGGAAGACTGATGACAAGGACCTTCCTCCAGAGCCAATAGAGAGAGAAAGCTTTCCCCTGGAGCTGGCACCCTGAACTGTCTAGCCTACTGGACTGTGACAGAATAAACTCTTTGTTAAAGCCATCCACTTGTGGTATTTCTGTTATAGTAGCACTAGATGACTAAGACAGTTCTGATATAAAACTATTGCAATGTGTGTGTGTGTGAAAGGGGAGCAGGAAGGAAATCTCATGGTTCTGCTCGGTGCCTATGGTAGGGTGTAGCGACATTGGCTGGAATGACTGTGTGTACCCAGGAGCCTCAGAGATCACAGTTCATTGGCTGAAACCCCTCCTCCTGGCTTGGCCTCCTTCAGTCACTGCCTGGTCCTGGGGTTTGCTCGGTGAAGCCTCCTAACACCAGCATGATGGTCACTTTGTCATCCCATGGAAATAGCTCTGCTCACCTCCTTGATGATGCAGCCCATGACGATCTCTGCCTTTCCCAACTCTAACCTCACAGATGGTTTATACCTCATAGCTTAATATGGACTTATACTCGTTCTTGTATTGCTCTCTAAACTTTGTGCCTTCACATCAGATAAACAGTGAAGCCTCTGAGGCCAGAGGCTTTAGTTATTATCATTATTTTTTTGTACAAAACTCTTCTTAAATACAGCACCAGACTCAAGTAATGACTGATAAAGAATATTTTTAGTGGACAACCATTTCAGAGCTTCTTCAACCTTAGAATCAGCTAAGCATAACTAGTGGGAAGAGCTGTTCTCAAAGAGGAGGAGAAAGATGAGGCAAAACCCCTCAAGCTCTGAATTATGTGATTCTGGAAAGAAGGCTGTGTACTTTTGTAAAAAATGCAACCAGCAGAACTTTAAAGGAAAAAAACACAGACAATTTCAGCTAAAATATCCCTCCTACTCATGAAGTCTCAGTCATAACCTTCCAGTTGCTGTGAAGTTGACCTTGGCTCATGGCTCATGGTGAACCCAATTCATGGTGACCCCATGTGTATCAGAGCAGAACTGTGCTCCACAGAGTTTGTAATGGCCTTTTTAAAAGGTAGATCACCAGGCCTTTCTTCTGAGATGCCTCTGGGTGGACTTGAACTGCCAACCTTTCAGTTAGCAGCCCAGAGTGTTAGCCAAGCCCATTAACTGTCAGCAGGGACTCACAGTCTTAAAAACCAAAAAAACCAAACCCGTTGCCATCAAGTGGAGTTTGAGTCATAGCAGACAGTCTAGCATTTCCTGTCTGTTCTAGGGCCCCCAAAAATAGGAGGTGCCTCTGGGGAACCCAGAGGCCACAGTGGTGGGGGTGGTGACAGTGGCAGTGGAAGGTCAGAGGAAGAACTGACTTTTTGCTTGGAGGCCTGAAAGTTAATCTATCCCTTGAATTATGATAATTTAAATTAGCATATTGAATTATAATGCAAACAGCGTAGGACCTTTCTCTTTTCTGTTAGCCTCTGGGTCATTTTAAATACGAAGAATCTAGGAGGCCACTCTTCTGTATTTATGTGTATGCTGGTGATTCTTGGCCATCTACATCTGTTGTGATTTTCACTCACCCAGCTGCTCTCATCTTTGAAATCGTCCCCAGGGTGATCTGTGGTTACCTGTCTCAGTTACAAAAGTCCTCACAGAAAGAACGCCCCTTGGAAATGGAATCCTCTCTCTTTCTGTGCTTCATGCAGCGTCATTGAACAACCCGGCATCAGGATGACCCTCCACTGAGGCCGTGCCCAGTGCTGTGATCTCGGAGGCATACGACCTGTGGAGAGCCGTAAGTAATATTAATAGGAATCCTTTGAAAACTTGGAGGAAAGGAATGTAGACTAGTAGTACTGCCCTTGGTAATCATAATAGAAGTATTTGACCCCAACAGGTGTTTTCCTTCCAGGTGTATGAAGCTTTTTTTTTTTTTTTTCTCATTTCACTGGTAAGGCCAAGTGTGTCTAACCACAGAGAGCATCAAACTGTGGTCATCAGCAGAATCTGTGTGGGGAGAGGTTGCTTGTATCAGTCAGGGAAAAGTCTTTTCTGTTTTCCCTTTAACTGAAGGTCTTTCTCCTTAGGACGTGCTTAAATCAAACCAAACTCGTTGCCTTTGAGTCGATTCCGACTCATAGCTACCCTATAGGACAGGGTGGAACTCACCTACAACGTTTCCAAGGAGCAGCTGATGGGATCGAACTGCCAACCTTTTGGTTATTTCCAAGGGTGTCTTTCTGAAACAACAAGTGTTTTGCTTAGTCTTGATTCTTGGCTCTTGGCTATTGTTATTATTGTTGTTAGATGCCATCAGGTTGATTTTGAGTCATAGTGATCCCATGCGACAGAATAGAACTGGCACATAAGATTTTCTAGGCTGTAATCTTTATAGGAGAAGATCACCAGGTCTTTCTCCCAAGGAGCCACTGTGTGGTTTCAGACTCCCAAACTTTAGGCTAGCAGCTGAGCGCTTAACCATTTTGCCACAAGGGCTCTTTTGGCTCATGGCACAGATCAGTAGTATTTTTGAAGGCTGCACTGTCCAATGTGGTAGCTGCACGTGGTTATTAAAATATAAATTAATGAAAATGAAGCATTCAGTTCTTCAGTTGCATTGGCCATATTTCAAGTGCTCCAGAATAGCACATATGGCTAGTGGCTACCATATAGGACAGCCCAACTACAGAATGTTTTCATCATCACAGAAAGTTCTATTGCACAGCACTGTTCTAAGGCGTGCCCCGGAGGCTGCTTAACTGGCCTCAGACTGTGGCCCCATGGGACCCAAGTGAGGCTAGAGTGAGGACATAGAGTCCCATAAAGCTACACACATAGTGCAGGGATGGCCATTGGAGTGACAGCTTAAAGACAGTCAATAAACTTTTATTTCTTAAATCTAGCACTTGGTTCAATTTCATTCCAACAAGCATTAGAAGCCCTGGTGCTGTGCAAGACACAACTTCTGCCCCCTTGTAGTTCATCACGAATAAGTTGAGGCTGAAAATAAAAAATAATAAAGCCATGATAAACTGAAAAGTAGATATTTGCAAAGGAGCAATAAATTATTTAGAGAGGAAACTAGGGATGATTCTCAAAAAAAGTATTTTGAAAGGTGATTAGGAGTTTGGCAAATAGACAAAGGGGTAGGAGAATATTCACAACAGAAGAAGCTGCAAAACCACAGAAACTTGAAACAACATGGTGTCTTTGGAGAGCTATAATCTGACAATCTGCTCCTGTAAAGATTACAGCCCAGAAAACCCAATGGGACAGTTCTACTCTGTCCCATAGGGTCGCTATGAGTCAAAAATCTGTGCGACGTCACCTAAAAACAAGTTTGATATTAAAGGAGTGAGAACAGGGAGGAGAAAGAGTGGCAGGCAGGCCTGGCAACATCCTTCAAGGGCCTAGTGCCAAATGAAACGCGGGCCTCTTGTTCAAAAGTTATAAAGAATTTCAAGAAGGCGACAGCAGAGCATTGAATCTAGCGCAGGGCCCTTTTGAGCACAGGACCCTTTGCGAGTGCACATGTAGCACACCCATGAAGCCAGCCCTGGTGGCAAGGGATAAAGCTAGACAGAAAAGCTAGACCGTATCATGAAGGGCTTCCTGGGTCAGGCTTGGAAGCTTGCACTGTATCCTGAAGGCAACAGAAAACCATAAAGATTTTAAGCTGGGTGAGGCAAGATCAGGCTTGCATTTTACAAGGCCATTTTGGGGAAAGCACTGAAGGGGACATACAAAAGGCTGGCTCAGAAGGGATTGAAATCCTCTGAAGAGAAGGACCTGGACAAAAGCAGTAACAGTGGGACAGAGAGGAGACAGGCTCTGAAAGCAATGTAGAATGGATTTGACAACGGGACACAGGTTGGATAGTGTATGTGCACCTGGTAGGGGTGGGAGATGAGGGCTCACAGTCTTCTGGCTTCAATTCTCCAAGGCTCGTCTGCAATGGCTGTGATTGGGCTGCCCTCCATGGAGATCTCTTACGCCTCTTCCTTTGCAGGTTCTGGAGTTTTTCTGTTCCCTTTACCCCTCCCAGAGCAAAATGCTGAGGGTGGAAGGAAAATGGGAGGTGCTGATGTTGTCCCACAAGCCCCTTGCCAAGATTTCTGATAACCTAGGAATGCTTTGAGGCTCCCAGCTTACTCTTTTCCACATGAGGCAGACATTATCCCTAACTCAAATTTCACCACCAACCAACCAGTTGTATGTCAGAGTAGAACTGTGGTCCATAGAGTTTCCAGTGGCTGATTCTTCAGATGTAGATCACTGGGCCTTTCTTCCTAGGTACCTCTGGGTGGACTGGACCTGCCAATCTTTTGGTTAGCAGCACTAACCATTTGCACTACCCAGGGACCCCAACCCAAATCTAGGGAGGAACAAATAAATCCCTCTGTCTACCCCATTCCTAGAAATGCCATGCTTAGAGAAAGCTAAATCATCATCGTTACAATTTCCTGACTTAAGCGTTTGTGACATTCTGTGGGACATTATCAGAGTTTTCACTTTTCATTTCCGGACTCCATCAGGACTGTCCCTTTTTTTTCAAGGGGAGTGGAAGGGAGTCAGAGTGTGACAAAGCACCCACTAAGAGCATGACAGTTCTACAACACAGCAGGAAGGGAATAGACAACAACAACGATGACAACGCGGAGGGCACTTCTGGAAGAACCCTTTAGACTACCAAACAACAGAGAAAGAAACCAGTGTGTGTTCAGGGCCAGGATTGAATTGTGCCAGGCAGGGCTCCACCTTCTTGATAGGCTCCCTCTTCATCCTCATTACAATGCCTTAAGGTGAGAATTCTCACTGCCAGGGAGCTGATTCCAACTCACAGAGACCTTGTAGGACAGAGCAGAGCTACCCCACAGAGTTTCCTAGGCTGCCACATCTTTCTCCTGCTGAGTGGCTGGTGGGTTTGAATACAGCCAAGTGCTTAGCCGCTGCACCACCAGGGCTCCTCACAGGTGAGTATAATGACCCCCTTATACACATGAATGGAGCCCTGGTGGTGCAGTGGTTAAGAGCTTCGCTGCCAATCAAAAGGTCAGCAGTTTGAATCTACCAGCCACTCCCTGAAAACCCTATGGGGCAGTTCTACCCTGTCCCATTGGGTCCCTGTGATTCAGAATCAACTTGTCAACAGGTTAGGTTTTTTTTTTTTTTCCTTATATACATGAACACACTTCACATAAGTCTAGAGGGGCCTGCCCATTGTCAGTTGTTGGTGGGATGTGAATTAGAACTCTGGTCTTCTCATTCTAGATGGTTTCTCTTCCCCACTCTTCCCCACTCAATAAAATGCCAAAAGCAGCCCCTTGCCGTGAGTGTTTTCTTGGCTTCTACTTCATTGATGGGAAATCAAAGAGGTGCCATAACAAGACAGACCTGGGTACATTCTGACGGCCTTGTTTCTAAGATGGGGAAGATTGATTTCAAAACTTGCATGGAGCCGATGCCTCCGTTAGCATATTTGTAAAAAAATAAGAGTGGAGGGAAAGAAAGAGAGGCATACTCAGTGCATTTAAAGGGGAATAAATACACAAGCCACAGAGTGAAGTAGGTACAAGTTAACAGTTGGCTGTGTTGGACTAGGCTGGTCCAAGAAACAAAATCTAAATACATATGAATACACTTGTGAGGTGGCAAGTCTTACCTGGTGACATTTGGATGAATCTGAGCAACCACGAGACCAGCATCACTTCAGGATGGCCTCCTTGCCTCAGAGAACTTTCCTTGTAACAGGAGTGCGAACTGATGTTTCTGGGGTCAGTGAGGAGGAAGAGAGGGAGGAAAAACAATGAGGGAAGTTGTGTCACCAGAACGAGAGTTCTGAACAAGTCTCTGAACGAGCCACCAGCCCAGAAGGTAAGGCTGCTTTCTCCAGCCAGTCATTTAAACAGATACTAATTTTACAAGCAGGAAAAGCTGTCATAGACATAAAAGTTCTGCTGGCAGAAAAAGTCCACGACCCATGGGCTCTGGATGAAAGGGCTGGGCCTTTGGGGGCATCTCCCTGGCTGCAAAAAGGGCTAGGCTGCTCGAAAGGTACTTGAAACAAATAAAAAAGTGACTCTAAAATACACCCATATGTCACGTTCTTACAGAAAAATACCCTGTGTAATTAGTTACAAGCTTTAGAGAATAAAATCCAATTTACCTGTCAAAGAGAAAGACTGAATACTCCCTCCCTCCCTCCCACCCCCACTGCTGAGGGGAAATGTGGCCCCTTCCCTCCCCCACTCCCTACCTTAACCCCCCTTGTGAAGACTTAAAAAATACATAAAAGTTGGAAAAATCCTCTAAAGACACACAGTGTTCCAAGCACAATCAGACCACTAATTACTGTTAAGCCCGAACTCCTTTTTGTGTTCTGAGGGGGGACTTCAGTGGGTAGCAACCACTTGGGGCTTTTCATGAGTTCGGGCTAACTCTTGAATAGGAGATTTTTTTTTCCTTCCCCTTTTCAACATTTGCTTGCACCCCACCTTTCTTTTCCTTCATCTTCACCTTCTCCTTTTTTTTTTTTCTTCTCTTTTTGTGCTTTTTTTCTTTCTGTTCCCCCCCTTTTGGCTTTTCTGATAGCATTTTTCATCTGGCGTTGTGTTTTAAGTCTCTAAATGAAACTTGACTGCCCCCACGGTAGGCTGGAGAAGCACAAAGGCCTTCCATTCCACTGGCTACAGTAACGCCATTGTGTGTTCTAACAATGCACTAATTGGCGGTGACAATTGTGGGGTTGGGGAGGGAGAGGGGGGCCGTTCTTTTCCAATCAGCGCGCCACCGGAATAAAAGGAGAGGAGGGGAAGGCGGAGGAGGACCGGAGGCCCAGGTTCCTGATGGAGGAGGGGGGAAGTAGACCCACAGAGGGGCACGGTTCTTCGGTTTGTGCCGAGATTTCTAAATTAATATTAAAAATGAAGAAGAAAATAATTATTCTGGGGAAAAAATAGAGACTTTATTGAAGACAGCTTCAGGCCCCAGGTGGTGGGGGTGTGGAGGGGGCTCAGGTGAGGGTTATGTGTGGGTGAGCACCCACCAGGACTCCTCTGAGGTGAGGGAGACAGGAGTGGGGTAGATGTCAGGAGTCCTCCGAATGCAAGGGAAAGTAGGAAAGCTGGTGAGAAAGCTCTGGATAGGATGGCTGAAGGCCGGGTGTTTAGGCTGGTGTTTGATTAAGTCCTCATTTCAACCACTTCTGAGTGAGGGGAAAAGCCAGAAAGGGAAGTGGTTTAATTGTTTGTTTTATGGTATGTTAAACCAATCAAAAGCTAACACCTTGCCATCAAGTTGATTCTGACTCATGGTGACCCCATGTGTTACAGAGTAGAACAGCTCCATAGGGTTTTCTTGGCTGTAATCTTTATGGACGCAGATAACCAAACCGCTCTTCTGAGGCACAGCTGGGTAGGTCTGAACCACCAACCTTTAGGTTAGCAGTAGAGTACAAACTGTTTATGCCACCCAGGGACATTTATGGTATGTTGTTCAGGGCTGTCTAGTTGATTTAGACTCATAGCAGCCCCATGTGACAGAGTAGAACTTCCCCATAGGGTTTTCCATGCTGTAATTTTTATGGGAGCAGATTGCTAGGTCTTTGTCCAGTAGACTGTTAGGTGGGTTTGAACAGCCAACCTTTCAGTTATCAGCTGAGCTCTTAACCATCGCACCGCCAGGGCTCCTTTTATAGTATGTTAAACCCAAAACTAAACCTGTTGCTGTCGAGTTGATTCCGACTCATAGCAGCCCTATAGGACACAGTATAACTGCCCCATAGGGTTTCCAAGGAGCAACTGGTGGATTCGAACTGCTGACCTTTTGGGTAGCAGCTGAGCTCTTAACCACTGCACCACCAGGGCTCCTTATGGTATGTTAGACTCACAGAAACGTCGAGAACTGTAGAAGGCTCTCTGGCAATCGTGGCTTAAATATTCTGCCTATAAGGCTATTCTGAGGCTTAAAATGATCCTAAAAATCAGAGAATGTACCTAGTCTGAAAAAAGCTACGTATTGTATGATTTCAGCTATATGACATTATGGAAAAGGCAAGACTATAGAGACAGTAAAGAGATCAGTAGTTGCCAGGGGTCCAGGGGGCATGTGGAAGGATGAATAGGTGAAACCCGGACATTTTAAGACATTGAAACTCTTTTGTATGATAAAATAATAGTGGACATATGACATATATTTGTCAAAACCCGTAGAATTGTACAACACAAAGAGTGAACCCTAATGTAAACTATGGGCTTTAGTTAGTGATAATGTAGTAATATTGGTTCATCAGCTATAAGAAATGTACCACAACAAACCAATTATTAATAGGGAAACAGTGCAGGAGGAGAGGGGAGAGATGGGGATTCTCTGTACTTTCTATGTTACTTTTCTCCAAGCCTAGAACTCCTTTAAAAAATAAAGCGTATTAGCTCCTCAGTGGGATGAAGATGTAGCAGTCTACTTCTGTAAAGATTTACAGCCTTGGAAACCCTATGGGGCAATTCTACTCTGTCCTATAGGGTCACCGTGAGTTGGAATTCAACTTGGTGACAATGGGTGTAGTTTGGGTTTTGGTATTAAAAAGCTAGGTTGGGGGGAAAGACTGTAAACAGGAGTTAGGCAGGATAGTGAATAATGCTGCTGGAGCTCTCAGCGCCTGCTGGGTAAAGTCTCAGAAACCTTAGAATGTCACCTGGAACCTGCAGGAGGATCAGGGCCACCTGGCCAAAGCCTACGCCCCTCTAGTACACAGAATGACTCACCTTCCCAGGCTAACTTCTAGTGTGCCCTCTCCCAGGAAGTTTTTTCTGGCCAACTAGTACAGAACCACATCCTCTTTCACCTTCTCCCTTTGCACCCTGAAAACAGTACATTCTAACACTTATTGCTTCCTTCCTACACCAGGCCCGGTGGTAAGTGTCTTGTAGGCATTATTTCATTGAAATCTCACAATAGCTGGATAACTTGAATATATTATGGGAAACTGAGGCTTCTTAAGCTCTCTAAGAGGTTAAATAATTTGCCCAAAATCACCCATTGTGAAATTGGAGGAGCAAAGATTCTAACAGCTGGTACTCTAGAATTTGTCCCTTAAACTTGTGGGCTGTCCTATTGAAGTCCCTGGGTGGTGAAAATAGTTAACACACTCAGCTACTAACTGAAAGTTTGGAGGTTTGAGTCAGGGCCAGATTAAGGCATGTGAGAACCCTAAGTAAACACTGCTAATCCGTGGTCCCCCCTCCTCTGTTTACTCATGCCTTCAAAAGGGATATGTCATGTGAGTTATATACATATATATATGTATGTGTGTGTGTGTCTGTCTTAGCTATCCATGACGTAACTTCTTTTTTTTTTATTGACTTTTATTGAGCTTCAAGTGAACACGTTTACAAATCGAGTCAGTCTGTCACACGTAACTTCTTTTTAATGTGACAATAATATCAGTGATTGAATGAAAAAGTGGTGTATGCCATTTTATTTGAATGAGATGAACTAGATTGTAAATTCTCAGTGGATGTGGAGTACTAAGATTTTTATTATATACCACATTTTCTACAAAAACGAATATTCCACATATTCTATAACAAAGAAAATGAGTCAGTGAACTTAGTTGTTTCAACACACAGTGTAAAATTCTATTGGTCTCCTACAACAAAAACTGGCTTTCACCGATTTTGTTTTAACCGACTCATACTTCAGTTTTGATGCTCGTTTCATTATAAATGCTATAATTATAAATGAGCAAATAAAAAGATGTCATAAAAGGAAATTTAATGATCAAAAAACAAGTATTACAACAAATTACTGTATTTTATTTTTAGATAAATCATCTCTAACATGTTATAATTAAAAACGTTTCTTTCTATTCTTTGCTCTTACAAATTCTTCACTGATTTCATCACAGTGAAGCTGCCGAACAGTATCTACTTCCATACATAACAAGGATAATGAATTAGTTTTTGAGTCTCTTTCGGGACAAAAATGAACATTGTGTTGTACAGTTTGTGATCGTTGAAGTTAGGAATATCCATAAAGCAATTTCAGCACTGGAAAATATGCATTGTATTTTATCTTCTATTATGGAATCATACATGCCTGCATAAGTAAAATTTGTCTTTGCTGAATCTGTAAGCTTCGTTATCATACCCACAAAAACCCACTGCTGTTGAGTGGATTCCAACTCGTAACGATCCTATAGTACACCGTAGAACTGCCCCATAGGGTTTCCAAGGAGCACGCGGTGGATTTGAACTACTGTCCTTTCGGTTAGCAGCCGTAGCTCTTAACCACTACGCCACCAGGGTTTCCAGTAGTTCTCACATATGAATGAAATTGTTGCTGTTCTCTGTAAAGGTTTGTATTTAAGTCATTGGGATAACCTTGCACTAATTTCTGGGGTGCCTTCATGCATTCTTCATCAGGTATATTTATATTAAGAAAGAAAATCTATTTGAAAGAACTCCATATGCTTTCTTTTCATGCAAGATTCAAGTATGTCAATGATAGTGTAGTATGTGGTTACGTGAAATTGATCTCTGGCACTCAGTACTCCTGGAGCACTTCTGTCATTTACTTGTTTCTAATGCTTCTGCAATGGTGAACTGCTTGATAATCAGCATTTTGCAGTATTTGTTTTGTTGTGTTTTCAAAATTTCTCTTAAATTATGTAAATACCCTGTTAATGGCTGGTAGAGATCTGTGCATGTCTTTAAATTTACTTCTGAATCTTGGAGATCTTGACTTGTCTAATGAAAATGCTTCAATATATTATTCCAACATAAACACTGTCTCACGCTCGGTTCTCTAGAGAAACAAAACTGATGAAACCCCCCCCCCCAAAAACCTGTTACTGTCGAGTCAATTCTGGCTCATAGCAACAACCATATATATATAACATACATATATATATATAGGAAACGCTTGTGGCGTAGTAGTTAAGTGCTACAGCTGCTAACCAAGAGGTTGGCAGTTCAAATCCGCCAGGCACTCCTTGGAAACTCTATGGGGCAGTTCTACTCTGTCCTATAGGGTTGCTATGAGTTGGAATCAATTCGACAGCAGTGGGTTTGGTTTTTTTATATATATATATTATACATATACAGAGAGATTTATCTCAAGGAAATGGCTCACATGGTTGTAGAGGTTGGCAAGTCCCAAGTCTGTGAGGGTCAGGCGTTGGGCTGGAGGCTTTTCCAGACTCATGTAGCTACAGGGGCTGATGAACCCAAGATCCACAGGTCAGACAGCAGGCTGCTGGCTCACAGGCTGTGAAGGCCGAGGAATCCAAGATCGGTAGGTAAGAAGGCAAGCTGTTGGCCCAGTTCCCAAGAACCGGAGGTCAGATGGTGACAAGCTGAATGTAGGATCCAGAGCACAGGAAAAGCCTGCAAGCTTTGCCAGAAAGTCCACATATATCGGATGCAGGCCATACCCCCAAGGAAACTCCCTTTCAAAGGATTGGCTACTTAGAGCAGATCTCATCATGGAGGTGATTACATCATTATAGGACTGCCAAACTATATCACAACTGTCAAATCACTGAGAATCATGGCCCAGTCAGGTTGACATACAACCTTAATGATCACAAATACATATTCTAGTGTTTGCGTTTTGTTGGTGATGTTTTCAACTTCTCTTTTGGTATCTCCTCTTTGTGTCTGGGTTTTTCTTCTACTCTGTCCTTACATGGTTGCTATGAGCTGAAATCTACTCGACAGCAACAAGTTTTTGTTTGTGTCTGGCCTTCGGCAATATTTTCTAAGGCATCTAGAATCTGAGTGTATGATTCCAGGAATTTACTTGTTGCTACAGCACATGCTTCCCAATTTAATACTTGATTGTTGCCAAAAAATATGTTTTTATAACTGCCCATCAGGGAGTAGAGGTGGCAAAAAATGTGTAGAGTAACTGAACAATAGAAAAAAAAAAAAAAATCAACGATTTACTGTGTTATGCCCTACAGGGGAACCCTGGCGGCGTAGGGGTTAAGTGCTATGGCTGCTAACCAAACGGTTGGCAGTTCGAATCCACCAGACGCTCCTTGGAAACTCTATGGGGCAGTTCTACTCTGTCCTATAAGGTCGCTACGAGTCAGAATCGACTTGATGGCACTGGGTTTGTTTTTGTTTTTTTTTTAATGTCCTACAAGATTAAGTAAATACATAGCATGTGGTATGAAAATGGTATATTTAGTACATTAAAAAATTTTCTGTTGCAAGCCTTTATAATGCCCTGACATATAGGTGGCATGTAGTAGGACTGGCCTCTGCACCTAGAAAAATCAATTTTGCAAACTTCATATAAATAGTGAAGTCCTTGATTTAAATTTCTTCACCAGTATGACTTTTAAAGTTAGTAAATGTGATAAATTGCTCCACAGGTTTTCTATCTGTTGGAGATACACATCTTAAAACAATACTAAGCTAATCTGTATGAGAAAGATCCAAAGTGGAATACTGAGCTATACTTATTTCACTGAAAAAAGTTGATCAAACTTTATCACTTATTAAGTTTATTAATTCTTCATACATTGTTTTAGACATATATGAGGGGCTGCCCTTTCCAGTGTTACCATATTTTGAGATGTGACTTACTAAAAATGGATCAAACTGAGCAACAAGTTCAAGTAAACCCCCCCAAATTTCCATTTTATAGGAACCTAAACACTTCATTTCTCCCTCAAAAAAAAAGATAGTCCACATTCAGCAATTGTCATAATGACAGCAATGTGTTTCAAAACAGCTTTCCAATACTGACATTCTTCACTAATTTGTGCTTCCAGTTCATAATTTAAGCCAAAACCATGTCTTCACTCTAAATGTGACAATATACAATCTCTATGAATTGAACCGTTTTCATGTTTATCAATCATAGATAAGTTGCACCAATCGCTAAATCCATCCATAGCAAATTGACAACTAAATGATTTAGGACTGAATAGTTTGCAAACAAAACAATATACAGAGCCCACTGATAGAGAATAGTCACTACCTCTAATAATTTTCACCATTGGCTTTGCACTGTAGAAATATATCTGTGGCTACAGGACTTTGTTTATCATCCAGAAATTTTTACATGTATTTTCAAATGGTCCATTGTGATGTTGACAATCGCTTGACCTTCTTTTGATCCAATAATTTACGTCATTAGAAGAAAAATTATTCCACAAAGCACGGTCCATGTTTCCATTATTTATGGGGTCTGCAGTTGCAGCAATTTCAGATTCTAAAATAGTTTAACTTTCTACACCGTTATTAATTTTTTTTTCACCCCAGCAAGGAATGGATGCAGAATTTGGAACAGATTCTGTTATATTCATATTGCTATTAATGATTTTAGCACTAGCAGTACTAGTATAATGATTTGCACCCATTAAATTTGGATGTTCAACAGAAGAAATATCTTCTAATTCACGACATTTTTAAAAGGAAGTTAATTTTAGAATTATCTTTACCAAACCAAATCACACCCTTTGCTACTGAGTTGATTCTGACTCATAGCGACCCTATAGGACAGAGTAGAACTGCCCTATAAAGTTTCCAAGGAGCATCTAGTGGATTCAAACCGCTGACCTTTTGGTTAGCAGCTGAGCTTTTAACCATGGTGCCACTAGAGTTCCAGAGTTGTCTTTAAAAAAAAAAAAATTTTTTTTTTTTTTGTCTTTAGGGATTCACAAATCCTTTTCTTTTCCTCTTCTGTGAGCTTTCGTTTTTGTACTCCACTTAGTTGTTGCTATATTACCAGGATATAAAATTACGTCACTTTTAAAATTTGGTTTCACTGTAGCAAATAATGGAAACCCTGGTGGTGTAATGGTTAAGAGCTATGGCTGCTAACCAAAAGGTCGGCCGTTTGAATCCACCGGATGCTCCTTGGAAACTCTATGGGGCAGTTCTACTCTGTCCTGTAGGGTCACTGTGAGTCAGAATCAACTCCATAGCAATGGGTTTGGTGTTTTTGTAGCAAATAAATTTTAATAATTGAAAATAAATAAAATTTATAAAACAAGTAAAATTTATCAAATAAAATTTATATTCAAATTTGGATTTTAACACAAAAAATTACATTTGAAAATTAGTAAGTAAAAAAAATGTCTTGGAACATGTAATTTTGTTCTTCAAGTCTGAGATAGTCAAAGGAAATAATACTTATAAAGCAGTCGGAAATAATTTCATTCTTTTGTCTTCTGATGTTTGTTGGTGGGCACTTCACAGGTCTCACGAGTGTTTTTTGTCTTGAAATAATACTTAAAAACTTGTGCACTCACTTTCTGTCCTTTGACGTTGTGTCTTCACAGTTCATCGGACTACTGCTGATACCCAACGGGGTGAGAGTGATCACAAAGACCATGACTCAAATACAAGGGTATGCTCAATCTGAAGATGTGTTCTGATTTTCTTTTCGCAGGACAGGACCAGATATGTCACAAGTCCTGTGGTTGTAGTGCCTCTGGAGTATTCTTACATGGTTGACAAGAGAGAGCTGAATGTGAGGTCGTAACCAACCTGTCAGAAATGAAAGGGAAAATGTAATTGATATTGTATACAAAATTTATAAAATGTACATTTTATTTCTATGTGTCTTCCTTGTCTTTGTATCCGCATAATCTAACAGGGTGCTTGGCATACAGGTGAGTCTTAGAAAAAGATTTGCTGACTGAATGGGGGAGGTGAGGAAGGCTCCTTTAGCTTGGTGATTCTCAGACTTGGCACACATCAGAATCCCCTGGGGGGCTTATTAAAACACAGATTCCAGGGCCCCACCTCCAGAGTTTCTGATTCAGTACGTCTAGGTGGGTGGGGCCTGAGAAAGTGCATTTCTAATATGTTCCCAGGCGGTGCCGAAGCTGCTGGTCTGGGACCTACTTTGAGAACCACTGCCCTCCTGCTAGCACAATGCTCACACTGCAGCAGGGAATTCCGTGCCTTCCATTAGCTCTATCTTTCTGAGGTCTGAGATCAGAAGTTTTATTAAGTGGAAATTAAAGTTGAAAAAGTTTCGACCACAATGATAGATAATCTCAGGCTTCTGCCTTCTTTAAATCAAACACTATCAAACAGCCATTTATAGCTGATCAAAAGAGAGAGAGAGAGGACCAGTTACAGCCCAAACTAATTACAATGGAGACCATTACATTTTCTAGAAAGTATTTGGAAAGATTCTTTTATTTGGGTGGAATCTCTTGGAGATTCCTTCTCCCTCATTGATTTTTGTGCCTTTTAATTTTATTTCATGTGTATCTACTACTTTAAAGTGAAATACTCATGCACTGGAAGTACTGAGTAAAAAAGAGCCCTTGAATTCTATAGCCTTCTAGTGGGGCGCCACTGGAAATAGGTGAGGATTCAGGAATCCCCATGGGGACTGGGGTGTTGGCTCAGAACCACATGCCTTGAGTCTCAACGCATGGCCAGGGAACAGATGCGACCTTTTGCACCCTGGGGTCAATGGCCAGCCTTGTAATTAAAGGGATTTCTCTCCATTTAGCAGTCTCTGGAAACTCTGGTGGTGTAGTGGTTAAGAGCTATAACTGCTAATCATAAAGGTCTGCAGTTCGAATCTACCAGGTGCTCCTTGGAATCCCTATGGGGGCAGTTCTACTCCGTCCTGTAGGGTTGCTATGAGTTGGAATAGACGCGACAGATTTTGTTTGTTTGTTTTGGTTTTTCAGCAGTCCCTGGGTGGTGCAAACAGTTAATGCGCTCGGTTGCTAACCAAAAGGTTGGCGGCTGGAGTCTACTTAGAAGTGGCTTGGAAGAAAGTCCTGATGATCTACTTTGAAAAAATCAGCCATCGAAAATCCTGAGCAGCACAGTTCCGCTCTGATGTGCATGGGGTCACCATGAGCAGGAGTCTAATAGTTGGCAACTTTTTTCCCCTTTCTCCACTCAACTCTGTAGGAACCAACCCTATTTCCTGAGCGTGTCTAAGGTATCCTTTGGTAAGTGACCATCAGCAATATAAGAAGTTCCTGAAGGGAAGAACTACCTCTTCTCAGTTAAAGAACATTTCCCTCACACCCTTGGTGCAGCTTCCTGAATACAGAGCCAGAGATGGCGCACCCTGGCAGGGTTCACTCTTGCTTCTGTAGGTATGAAAGAGCCATTTGGGGAGGTTGACCCATCTGGGATTCAAATTCACTCCTCTTCTAAATAATTGGAATTTATTTCCTTTGCAAAAGTCCTGAGTCTCCGAGCAAAATACCTCCAGCTGAGCTTGGGGTACATGTGGTGATCCTAGTGGAGAAAAATTCTGATTTATTTTCCTAACAGCGTGTACCTTACGGTATCCTCAGAACCTGACATTATTAGGAGTGTGTCACCACAATACAGTGCTGACTCTAAGGCAATTTGGATGTCCTTGGGCCCAGAATTAATAGGTGCTTTTTTTTTGCATAGTCTTGTAATTTGGGATGCAATTTTCCATAACACAGTGAGAGGTGTTCTTTGTACATCTGAGATAATTTAGCTCAATGTTCATTTGGAAAAATTACTGGGCTAATAGCAGCTCTTCAGCCTCAGAACAATGAACTGTCTCGGAAGAACATGGAAGTCACTGAAAGTGGTTCTCGTATCAGTCTGTCTGGATCATTCTGGACAAAGGCTGGAGGAGTTTCCCCCAGACCAACGCTGCCTGAGGCTGAATGGCTGGGTCTGAAATGTTGTATAAGCTCATAAACTCTAGCTGATTTGCTTAAGACTAATAGCCCTTAATGGAGGAATATGGAATAAAAGTAGGGAAGTAATGAATTTCCCTATTGTCCGGTAAATTGGACGTCAGTGCACATAAATTAGAATTTCAGTATGTTCAGCTTCGGGCACAATTTGTTCTTCCTGTTAGACTTTTCTGCCTAAGCTATGAGGGAATAGAGGCAAATGAGGGAGAACGAGCTACATTTTTCAGCTGGGTATGTTCTATCTCTGGCTTCCTAGGTATTATGTACCAGGGGCCTTTGTTATCCTGGGGGAGGAATCTTCTACCCCAATCAGAATCTACTATAATAGTAAAAATAAATTTAAAACATTTTCCCCCAGTCAGGGATATGGTTCCTAAAGATACTGCTTTAGAACAAGGTCTGAGTAAGGCCTGATAGACCCAAGTTCATTTTTAGCAGGGTTTTTGCGCCATTGATACTAACTTTCTAGAGTGGTTTTGAATAAAGTCATCACTGTTTTGGGTGATCCCTATGTGTTAAACATTGTTGGTATGGAGGAGGTTACCTCTTTAGTAAGAGACTCTCAGCGCTTTGCAGAAGTGCTCCATCAACAAAGCATTGTTGTTAGTTGTTGTCTGAGTCTCCTGCTCATGGTGACTGCATGTACAACAGAACTAAACGTTGCCCGGTGCTGCGTTGTCTTCACAGTAGCTGGTGTGGTTGGGACCATTGTTACAGCCACTGTGTATTTTGAGTGTCTTCCAACCTAGCGGGCTCATCCTCCAACGCTGTATCAGACAATATTCTATTGTGATCCATAAGGTTTTCATTGGCTAATTTTTGAAAGTAGGTCAGCAGGCATTTCTTCCTAGTTTTTCTTAGCCTGGAAGCTCTGCTGAAACCTGTCCACCACGGGTGAACCCGTCTGTATTCTCTTCCAGCATCACAGCTGAAATGAAGTATTAAAAAACAAAATAAAAAAGAAACCCATTGCCATCAAGTCGGTTCTGACTCATGGTGACCCTGTAGGACAGAGTAAAACCTCCCCATAGGGTTTCTAAGGAGTGGCTGGTGGATTAGAACTGCTGACCTTTTGGTTAGCTCTTAACTACTGTGCCACCAGGGCTCCGAATGAAGTATACTTGTCACTATTTAAGTTATTAATTTCCAAAAGGGTGGAGGGGGCCAAAAACTCCCATCTTTCTAAGTTTTCATTCACATGTAACTGGTGAGTTTGGAAATCATCGTCTCAACAGATGCATGAGTTTGGAATGATTACTTTCGTCTGGCTCATTTCAGAGTTTGGCTTTTCTACTGAACTAAGGCAAATCTGGACACAGCTCAGGTTTATCTGAACTTCCCAGGCCTTTCAAGAAGCCCCTGGTGATTTTCTGTTTCCAACACCACCATGCAGACTGATGAGGCTACACATGGTTCAGGTCACTGTGTGGGCCTGACCTGGGAGCCAGCTCTCACATGCATGTGAGGGGCAATCATAGCATAACAAGGAGGAGCGACAAAATGAAATGGAGAGGGCAGGCATCCCTCAGTAGGCCAGTTTAGTCACCTGAAGGCATGACCCGGCCACTTCTACTCACCAGGCTGTCTGGCGATGGCAGGTAATGGATGAACAGAAACTAACCACACCCTGGAAGAAAATAAAAGGGATTATAAAGGTAAGGTTTTATGAAAGTGATTGCAGTCCATAAGCAGCTAGTTCCAAAGTCCTGTGTCTTTAGGGGAGGAGAGAGGCAAGAGTTGTTGGCCGGAGGGAGGGTAACTGGAGAGGTTTAGTCCCTCCACATCCCTTTGACGCTGCTCTCATTGTTGACCACCATTACGCCAAGCAGATGTTTATTTCAAGGCAACTTGCTTCATTTAAGCTAGTAGTTCTCAACTTCCAGAACGCATGGCTATCCATCCAGGGAGTTTAAAAAAATGCAAATCGTCAGGCCTCATCCTGAGATTCTGATTCAATTGCCTGTAAAGGTGTCCTAGCTCTTTTGGTTTTGATGTTTTGTTTTTGTGTTTCTAATGTGAGAGCCACTGGCTTAAGCCATCATCTTGAGCCATCACTAAAGGACAGGGCAAACAATTGAGGAAGATTCAAATCACTGTATCCTGGGGGTGGGAAGAGCTGAATGAATGGTGTCTCTTTCCATCCTCCTGAAAACATCTGAGTATACTTTCTCTTTGATGATGCCCAAACTTCCTGGAGTGATCCTACAATGGGGAGAAAGCTAACCTGTCCTGTGAATGATTCTGGGCTCTGGCTATATACATCGTGGTGTAGTTTGATTCAGTGAAACATTAACTCGTTTCTTTTTATTGTGGCAGGTTTCTTGTGAGGAAGAAGTCCAGCTATCCCTTGGACAGAGTGGGTGTGAGACCTGATTGATTTCCTCAGGGTGGAATAGGGGAGGCTGGGCATGAGCTTGTTTAGGTGTGTCGTAGCGAGCAAGGCTCAGGGTCTACCTCAGGTAAATGTTTAACTAGAGCACCTTTTCTAGTCCTTTTCAGTGTGTCTTTTTTCGGGAAAGTGAGTTTAAACGGTACTTTTAAAAGGTTTCAAGTGGACAGCTGTCTTGCCCTGTGGCCTTTTTGCTGGAAGGGGCAAGGCCAGCCAAAGCAAGAGGTGGCGCAGATAATTTCAATCATTTCTCAGCTCCCAAAGGGCTGCTCTCTCTAGCATGAATATCTTCTCCTTACTTTCTACTCTCTGCTCCTTCGCTGCTCTCAAAATATGGTCTGCAGGAACAACTAGCACTCTTGCCTACTGGTTGGCAATTGTCCATCTACTTAGGAGAGTGCAAGGGAATAAGATGAAACCAGGGCGAAAAGGCCTGGGGAAGAGCTTTGGTAGGAAGACAGCCATGCGTGAGCTTTGGCAGCTTTGTCTCAGAACTGAAAGAAATTATGCTCTGGTTCAGCAAGTAGGGCCCATAACATTACCGCTGCATCTATTTAAAAGTTACACTATTATTTTTCATAAGTATAGGAAGAACTGATAAAAATATTATTGGTTGATTTAGGAAAAAACCCAAGTCTATTTATAAGATTGAGAAGTATTTTAAAATCCTGGTAGCTCACTTTCAATGAGGCTCAATTTTTTTTTTTTTTAATTGTGCTTTAGGTTGAAGTTTATAGCTCGTTAATTCTTATTCAAAAATTTATACACAGATTATTTTGTGACATTGGTTGCAATCCCCACAATGTGACAGCATGTTCCCCCTTTCCACCCTACATTCCCTGTGTCCATTTATCCAGTACCTGTCCCTTCCTGCCTTCTCCTCCTACTTTTGGACAGTGGCTACCCATTTGGTCTCGTATATTTAATTGAACTAAGAAGCACGTTCCTCACACGTGTTATTTTTTGTTTTATAGGCCTGTCTAATCTTTGTCTGAAAAGTGGGCTTCAGGAATGGCTTCAGTTTTGGGTTAGCAGAGCAGACGGGAGGCCATAGTTTCGGGGGTTCCTTCAGTCTCTGTCAGACTGGTAAGTCTGGTCTTATTATGTGAATTTGAATTCTATTCTACATTTTTCTCCTGCTCTGTCCAGGACTCTCTGTTGTGATCCCTGCCAGGTGGTTGTTGGTGGTAGCCGGGCATCATCTAGCTCTTGTGGTCTCAGGCTGGTGGAGTCTCTGGTAAGTCTCAAATTTTGACTTCGAATTAACATTCCGTTGGATTTTTACCATCCCCTCAAAAACAGTACTTGAATGAAGTCCTATAAACAGAGGAAGTACTTTTTGTATTGTTTATTGAGAGAGCAATATCTTTACACATTAAGAACTGGTGCACTTAAATTATGTGACACATGACCATAAAAACTAGGGGACTTGTCAGCAGTACAGCTTCAACTTTATATTATTACATTTACTGATACAAAACAATGATGTAAACCAAAATGTGGATAAGTTACGCCAAAACAAAAGGCAATACAATCCAGAAAACAGAAAGAACACACACACGAGTTAGCACATTAGCTATTACAAAACACAAGGTGATATGATAACCCGAGCCCCCAATTTTTTGTCGATCCTGTTCTGCATGAGTAGAAATACAGGAAAATGACACTGATGTGACCCAGGAATATAAGCACAAGCTGCGCAGAAGTCTTCTGCATCACCATGTTCAATACTCTTCGTTTATGTCCTAAGCATTTTCCCTCCTTTTAACTGTTCCTTAAGGACATATTTTTTCTTAAATCTTCTATGGTGGGCTGGTAGCTACTCACACTAAGATTCAGATATGTGACCAAAGCCAGAACTGAGGCCTCCAACAGGGAAAGCCTAACTCGCTAGCTCAGTGGACTGCCCACGCCACACACAGAGACATTTTTATCATAATTTATCCAAGAGGCTTCCCACTTCCCATTTGGAAAACAGCTGGAGAAACAAAAATAAAATATACAGTAAAGGAAAAGAAAATCTTCGTGTCTATGTAATTTCTGAACCTGAAAAAGGCTAAGTTCACTGACTTTACAGACTTCAATCTGGATAGCTGGTTTCCTTTCTACCCATTGGCCTTGGTGACATCATGACTTTCCCCTGAGTTTGATTAATGAAAGCAAACAAACAAAAAAAGAGTGATTAAAAAAAAAAAAAAACAGCATAATACAAAGTTAAAACATTATGTGGCTGTCTTTTGTATCTCCTGGTAAAAATGCCAATGGCTCTACAAAAAGCCAATGTTTGTATCGTCTACTTTAACAATTGTTTCCAGCAGGAACCCCTTTACTCATGAGGTTAAGGCACCAGGTTAGACAACGGTGAAAGGTCTGACATGCATCATGGAATATGCAGGCATTTTTTTTTATATAAAGAGCTGCCAGCAGGGAAGAAGCAAAGTGATCCATGTTTAGGCCAAGGGTCCTGCAGGCTTCAAGTGGGTCAGATAGATGAGAGTAGAAGCACTAGATGGTACTATAAGGCACTCCTACAGGGCAAAGTATCAAATGGGAAGGGCGACACAGAGGACTCACAGGCCCCAGTGGTCCACCAGCTGGTTTACTAGCCACGAAGCCTGAATCTGGGTTGGGGCTCAGGACAAGGAAGAGCAAAGGGAGGGGAGGGAGGCTAGTTTGCAGCTCTGTTGCTGAGAGTAGGAGGTAATCCTCACTGTGCTAAGAGTTTGCTGTAGGTGCTTGAATCTCCTACCCTGGGTGACAATAACTTCTCTCTGGACCTTTCTAAGAAGATAAGCAGCCAATGGCTTCTCTTCCCATAATGAGGAACCAAAGCAAAACAGCAATTCAATTTCCTCATTTGAGTTTAGCAATGCCTTTCATTACATCGGAGGTCACTTTACAAGGAAACTGCCACATAACATGATCACTTGGATCATCTTAAGTAAAACCCCAGTCAACTATAGGTGTGCTTAGGAGGATGGCCCATGCTTTTTTTTTTTTTTTTTTAAACTTTTACCTAGAGTTTAACAATGACTTGCATTTTACCTTAGCCATGCTCCCACTAAAACACACTAAAGAAAAACCTTCAAGTCAGAGATTTTTGAATCCAATGAAATTAGAATCTATAATAATGGACTCAAACATACCAATGATCGTGAAGATGGTACAGGACCAGGCAATTGTTTCGTTCTGTTATACATGAGGTTGCCATGAGTTGGTGCTGACTCAACCATAACTACCATCACCACCACAAACAACCAATAACAAGATCGCTGGGTGCTGGCACTTAACAGTTAAAACACCGTCCCACATGACAGAAATCACCATTTGTCTGTTTTAGATGAACTGAGCAGGTCTTATATCTCCCAACGCTGGATTCAACCTGCTGCAGTTAGTTCTCCTCCACTAGGGGTTACTAGTGAAGCTCCCACGTGCCTGTTATTAACAAGTATCAAGAAAAGGAAAACAGAGTACCGATACAATTCATGCCAAAGAGGAAGGTGCTCATTTCCTTCAGTTTTGCACAAAATTCTATACTTTTTCAGTGTAAGAAAACGACACAAAATTTAAGAAATAAAAGGTAATATTGCACATCTTTCTCTTTACCATGAGAAGTAAAAACAAAACAGAACAAAACAACAACAACCTCTCTGTTGACTCCAGGTAGAGTCAGAGTCAGGACCAGAAGATTGACTTCATAATCTAGGTATTTTCATAAAGTGCAGTAGATCTATGCAGATAAATAATCCTGTAGGAACATGTTGACAGCAGCATTGGCTTTGCCCTAAATTAGGAGCAGAGTGTGTCTCCATTTTCTCAGGTAACGCCTCCCCTTGAAGTTAAGTGTTCAGGGGGGCATCATGCTAGTCCCACCCTGACAAATTAGTTTACATATGACCTTTCTTGGCCAATGGGTAGAGAACAAATCCACAGATTGGGAAGCCCAGCCTTCTCGAGGAGGCACAAGAAACCTTCCTTCTTGGGTCAATGTCAGTGTGTACACGTGCAAAGACATAAACAGAGAGGCCAGGCTCCATCACAGGGCCTCACTGCAGCTTACCAAAGGTGCTTATGGCTCCTAGACCAGTTGCTGTCAAGTCAGCTCTGACTTATGGTGACCCCCAGTGTGTCAGAGCAGAGCTGTTCTCCATAGGGTTTTCGATGGCTGATTTTTCTTCTGAGGTGCCTTTGGGTGAACATGAACTGCCAATCTTTCGGTTAGCATGTTAACTATTTGTACCACCCAGGCACTACTAGAGTGATAGAAACACTGGTTCTCACCGCAGCTGGAAGGGAATCACAACAGCACAGTCCTTTTCAGGAGCCTGAAGGATGCCACTATATAGCACTAGATAGATTTGCTTTTTGGTGGAGGCCAAGTCCATAAGAAGCAAAAAGCCCCTGTCCTCTCAGCTAAACAAATGCTAAAGCTCCTAAAAAGACTATCCTTTAGCATTACAGATATGAAGATGACCATCAAAAGGTCCCCTGAAAAGGCAGTGAAGCAAATGGGAGAGATGACAGTTGACATGGTTTCATAGAAAGAGGCTTTCCATATTGGGGGAAAGTGACTCTGGAAGGAAAATGACTCCAATTCCACCTGGCTGCCTTTTGAGTACTTTGTAGCCTTCCTGCAGTGGTGCAAAGGGAGGTCTATTTTATGAACTGGCTTCTTTGCTGCAGGGTTAGATGCCAACATTTCACCAGGATTGGGCTGTCTCCCTCATGAGTTTCTGGCACTGAGAGGAGGGATTTCCTCAGGGCTACACCAGGGAATGGGCCTTTCAGTGAAAAGAGGTTCCCTGGAGTTGGCTGCCGGCTCCGGGAGGTTAACTGGCCACTTTCTTCTATGCCTTATGTGCAAGATATTTAATATGGGATGAAAAGTGGAACACGAGGAAAAGCAGGTATTAGCTGGGTCTCAGAGAGGTGGTAATCCACAGATTTGCCTTTGTGTCGAGTTTCTAAGCAATGGAACAATTACCTAACAGTACACCAAGTAATTTGTTAGGGAGGAAAACAGTAAGGGTGTTCATGTGCTCTAAGGCATTCTGGGCTGAAAACAGCAATTCCGAATTTCCATGGCAGACCTAACCCCTAAGCAGGCTCCACTCTGTCCGATCTGATTTGGGTGATGGTGGAGGAGAGCGTCGGTGTAGGCCTGTGGCCAGCACCAACCAGGTTGTCAGTGAGGTGTAAAACGGAGAGAAAACAGAAGCAGCTGGGACACAGTTCTAGTCCTGGGTAGCTGACTGTGATTGTACAGCTATTTTTTTTCCCCTTGAAAATAAGCAGAAAATGATGTGGGTGGAAAGTTCTCCCTAGGAGTTCACAGGGACGGCTAATATGTAGCAAGGCCCTCTGAATGGGCACTGGTGAAAGCAAAGACATTTAGAACAGGGATCCAGAATTTCACCCTTGACTTTGGCAGGGCTGACCCTGGGGGCATGTCAGCTGGGACAGGAAATTCTGTGCAGACAGTAAACGTGTTGGAAAGGAGGAGATAGCCCTGCACTTAAGGTCTCCAAATGCAGCGTGCTAGGGACGACCTCACTGCAGTCAGGATCACAGACGCATTAATTACAGCAGAGGCAAAAGTAAGCCACAGTGCTGGGAGCTGGGGGCGGAGGGAGAAGGCACTCTGCCATCGGAGTGCATCTGGTTTAGAGTAAGCAGGTCTATAATTCTCTTGTGAAAGATCATGTTCTGCTATCTTCTCTGAGACTGGAAAATATAAATACTGCATTTCATGAAGGGGAGGAGGAAAAAGGAGATGATCAAATTTGTTTGCCTGTTTGCCAAGTGCTCCTTTGAAATTTTCCACCCTTTCTCTTTGCATGCAACGTTATAACTAAAATGGAGCGGGGGCGGGGGGCAACCTGTTTTTCCAAGAGTAAGAGGCACCATAAGGCTTCTTATGACTAGGCCCTGCCCTTTAACAAGTTGTCATGCCTTGGTGACAGCTACTGGATAATCAGAAAACAAATGCATTGGGGCGAGCTACTAAGTGGAAATGTGTGGTTCGGGCCAAAGGACCCGGCACGGGTCAAGGGGTGAAATGCCCACATCTACCCTCTGCACAAAAGTCATGTGAAATGCCACATCTCTAAACGGATGGAGGTGGCAGGAGTTGGGATCTACAGTGAGCAAGGTGTGGGAGAAAGGAGAGATGGGTTAAATGTGCCATGTACTTTGTGAGCCACGGATTCTCCAGATCCTAATGGTGAAACTATCAAACCACAAAGACGTTGAAGGCATCTGCTCAGTGGTGAAACATACATGATCTGCTCATAGACGCTATTGTGAATTGTTTCAATTTAAACATATTTTTCTGTTTTAGAAAGAGGTAAGGTAGAAGGAATGGGAACCATTGGGTTTCTAGTGCCACCCCTCTCGCCATTTTGGTCACAGCGACTGCCATGCTGGCTCTTACAAGGGCACTGCAGTGGGAGACCACAACTCTGCAAATAGCAAAGCAACTAATTATATTTTTTATTTATATTCTATCACTTATTTAGCTTTTTTGTTTTACTTTAAGGTGGCAATGATATATTCGTGGATATATATATATACTTTTAAACAACATTAGGTTTAATTCATTATTTATAATTCTAAGTTTGGTATTTTCTTAATAGCCTAAAGTTGGTACTTTGAAGTTCCATGTTACTCTGATTTTTTAAACAATAAAAAAAAGCAAGTGAGAGTTGAAGTGGTTAAACTGATAAATGAAACATCAAAACGAAACTGCAGTGAAGAAAATGAATAGGTAGGAATTACACGATTCTGTGAAAAGAAATCAAAGACCGTCTCTTGGAGTGTATGCACCACATACCCTCTCTACCAGTGTTTAACAACAATTCTAGGAAATTTCCTCAGGCCAGCACCGTTAAAAAAGCATAAATAATCACCCACAAACCCTTGGAAAACTGTTATTAAGAGAGCCATGTTTCCACCCTGGCAATATGGTGGACAGTCCCATCATTAGGCAGGTGTTGGGATTTGTACCAGCAAACAGACCGATAACATGGAGTTATTGGTCGCAGAGATCCCTTCTCTTCTCAGGAAAAAAGAAACTTTCTGAGATTAATTTCAAAGCCAGAACCAGCTCTCCTCATAAATTAGGGGCGCATGCTTTCTGTCAGAGGGAGCTCGTACCCCTGGCTTCCAAGCCATTCCGCTCTTTGCGTGACCCCCACCTCCGCAGTAGAAACCGAGGAGAGACAGAGCCAAGGACACCAAGTCCTGGATCTAGAAGTCATTCCTGTGTTTTGAAGATTTTCTTATGAAACAGATGGTGGCGGGTGCTTGCCTCAGTTACCTCAGCTTCTGAGGAGGCTAAAAATAAATAACACAAAAATAACCCAAATCTCTGTCATTCTGCCGGAAATGTTTCCTCCTGTGTTCTGTGTAATAAGATGGTCCGAGAGCCAAAAAAACAAAAAAAAAAAGTCTGAACTATTAAGCATAGTGTGTAAACCACGTTTTGCTTGGGAGCAAGCAGCTGAAATTCACAGCTAAGTGTAAGTCAGCGATTGTTGTTTTGTTTTTTTTTTTTGAGCTGCAAAGGCTCCACGGACCTTTCAGACAATGACTTATACAGAGTATACGTATAGGACGTATATATATGTATATATATATAAATATATATCTATATCTAGCTGAAGAATAGACACACTCTTCTTCCCATAGGGTCTAACTGGCTAGTTAGGGAGCCACTCAGGGCTGATGGATCATTGCTAAGTGAATCTCTGGCCTGGGGGTCCTGCCGGGTCAGGTGCTCTGGTAGGACAGCTCAAACATGTTGCAAGCCTCCTCCAGACTCTCGTCCATGTTCAGCCTCCGCCAGAAAGACTTCTGCTTCTTCTGCAGTTCTCGGCGGACACACCTCGGGCAGGGGACAGACTTTTCTTTGCATTCAGAATGGAAAACGGCTCCACAGCTTTCACACCTGTAAAAGCCAAGCACGGATACGATGAGCAAGAATAAAATGAGCCAGAGACAAACACAACCACTTGAAGCGTGGAAGACACTTCCTTCTGGAGCAAGTAGGGCCGTAATATGTTATTCTGGACAACCCCACCACTGGGAAGTGACTCATAGGAATGGTCTGTTTTCTTTTCCAAAATGCTCAAGGTTGACATTCACTTGAAAAACATTTTTTTTTTTCCTTTCTGATTAGAACTAGCCTGGGGAGAGGCTATGGCTTATGAGTGGAGGGGAATCAATAGTCATTCAGCAACTCTGTGATTAAGGTGACAATGGACAGGGTACGGAAGCCCTGCGTGCTAGTGTCCTTTCCACTGAGAAAAGCGTGTGGTCGTGACTCCAGATGAAGTGACAGAAAATGAGGGTGAAGTGACTTGCCAACTGAAAAAGCTCCATACGCCAATGGCAACCCGAGAGTTTCAATTTACATCTGTGGAAACGTAGCTTTCTACTTCAGTTATCATGAGCTCAGTGGTTCCCTGTTAACTCACTATCTTTATCTGACAGTTTGAAAAGGTAAAATGACAGATTTTCATTTTTTGAATTATATGCTGTGCTCTATTACTCTTACAAGTTAAAAAATAAAAATTAGAGAAAATCTTCCACCTGACAGTCTACCTTTGTAACATAACTTGGAGCAATAAAACATGTGAGAGCAAAGAAGAAAAAAAAAATTTTTTAAACCAAAGAGATACTCTAATTTATAGAGAGGAGACATTCCAGGCAGATGACTAGTTTGTTGTTCAGCTTAGTGGAAACCTGCACAGGAGTCTGAACAGCTTGTTTTTACAGCAAAGTTTTTAATAATGAATAACTGACAAACACAACTAAAGCGGCTCGAGTGGGTGGCTTGGCAATATGGATTAAGTTCTCATCCTTCCACACGTGAGTGACAAGCAGCTTTTACCTGGTCCCAGGAGCCCAGGGAATCGGGGCTGCATGATTTTGTTCAACCAGCATCATCCCAGGAGGGTCTATCGGGGACTGGGCGCCAAGAGGGCTATGGGAGGAACCAGTCCTCAGGGCTCAGCCTGATGCTTCTTTTGCGTTTCTGATAGTATCTGGGCTTGAGTCTTGGGCATAGGATGGCCTTTAGGGCACCATTCCTAGCCTGCCACTGACTTGTCCTTGACACCATTCAGAATTCAGAGGACTTGGCTAAAGAAGGATCTTCACACCCACCTTGGTACCCTGGACCAAAGGCAGCAACTTGGAAGGACAGATGCTGTGGGGTTGGGGGTTGCTATACCAGCTGATAGATGGCGAGACAGGAGCTTCACTGCACCCAGCAGTTTCTGCTCCAGTACAGCTCTTTGGGCCAAGAGAAATGCAGTGGTTGGGATAGCAGGCAAGGAGTTAGATGGCTGTGACTTCAAATAACTTAATGGCTGTATGACCTTGAGCAAGTTACTTCATCTCTCTGAGCCTCAGTTTCCACATCTGCTACACAGAGATAACATTAGGGCCCATCCCCTAGGGGTGTTGTAAGGCTCAGGTGGGATAACAGATAAAGCATTTAGCACAGTTCCTGATACATGGTAAGGGTTTAATCATAAAGCCAAAACTGCTCCTCCCAGCATGCCCCTCAGGCTGCCTGCTGCCTTTCTGGGTGTCATCATGTCAACCTGACTTCTCCTATGCCACCACAGTGACTTGAGGACATTTCAAACAAGTCCATCACTTCACAGACGAAGTGAGTCCAAGAGGGCAAGTGATTGTCTTGGAGGGACACAGTGAGTTGAGGACAGAGTTGTGATGAGAACTCAGGGATCGTGGCAGCGCAGCCATGGCTCTTCCTCAGCTCCATGCTGCTGCTGAAGGCTGTTCATCTGAGCCACAATGTAGGGAAACATGGGGTTCCCAGTTGGAATAAAACCAAAACCAAACTCATTGCTACTGATTCCGACTCATAGTCACCCTACAGGACAAAGCAGAACTGCCCCCTAGGGTTCCCAAAGTGCAGGTGGCACCAGTTGCAGTACCTGTGTTCAAATCCCAGCTCTTTCTTTTCAGCTGAGTGATTTTGGGTAGGTTATTTACTCTCTTGGTGCTTTGGTCTCCTCCATTGTAAAATGCTGCTAACAACGGCCTCCTTCCTACTCACTGGTCGCTCTGAGACTAGAATGGCAAATGTATGTGGAAGGACCAAGCAAACAGTGAAATGCTCTACAGAACAGGTCAGTGTGACCCTACCTCTCACCAGTGACTCTATTACCTGCCTCCTTGACACTTCTCAGGGCAGTCAACACAGCAGGGTCACCTCTAGCATCTCTCTTCCCAGCCCTCTCCCTCCTTCCGGGGAAGATGAAGGTCAGACTCAGGTCCCCAGTGCCTCTCTTTCCTGGGCCAGCCCCTCCCCAGTGGCAGTGGCTTTGTCCCCAATGAGTCACACCTCCATAACCTCCTATCACTAGCCTGACACTAATGGTAGCTTTATCAAATAAATTTCCTCCTTCTTGCCCCCTTTGCCCTGCTGGGTTAGTCAGTGATTTATACACCTTGGGATGTTGCCCTAGGGCAGTGATTGATAAGGAGAAAAATGCTGGGTTCCTTCAGTACCACTCCCTTATCTCTACTGATACCAGAACCCCAGTGAGTGAAGCCATTGAGTCTTATCAGATATTTTTGGTGCAACAAACACCCATGGGGTGATGCAGGGCCCAAGTGCACCTGCTCTTTCTAGCCAAAGGTCAGTAACTGAAAAAAGTATGAGATAAAAAATTAATGACTTCAAAATAGAACCAAGCCCTATTTTCTAGCAATTTGTACTCCAGCAGGCATCTTTTGAACTGTATAATGGATAGACTGATCAAACAATGGCCTTCCCAAATTCAGAGAATCTACCGTTAATCCCCTCCCCTACTTTTTATTTTTTTTTTTTTGTGCTTTAGGTAAAAGTTTATAGCTCAAGTTAATTTCTCAAAAATTTACATACATATTGTTTTGTGACATTAGTTGCAATCCCCACAATGTGACAGAACACTCCCCTTTTCCACCCCTGGGTTCCCTGTGTCCATTGGTTCAGTTCCTGTCCCTTCCTCCCATATTCTCTTTGAAGGAAAAGAATAAGGGCAGGGAAAGAAAGGCGGAAGAGAAACTGTTCTCTTACATAAAATTTATGGCACTCTGTAATAAAAATGTAATGTGCAGGAAAAAAGAAAGTATTTCCATTAAAAAAAAAAACGCAATAAGCTGTGCTTCTCTTCAAGAACAGGAATGCTGAAGACTGCAACAGGCAATGAAAGAAGAATGTCCTTTCAGAGTTCCTGAGTGATCAATCACATGAAATCCAGCATCTCCACATCTGAGTCACCCCGTCCCGGCAATCAGTAGTGACACTGCTCTCTGGTTGTTGCTGCACACCACAGAGAACACGCACCACAGAGAACACACACCACAGAGAACACACACCACAGAGAAGAAAGGCCTCGTGTCCTCTCTTTGCTGTGTCCTAGACAATGCAAAAGCAGGGAAACATATTTGCTATTGACCAAAGCCATCAATGGGTTTTTCCTGAAAACATTCAGTGCTTCCCTTGATCCAGGGACCTCAACCTCAGCACTACTGACATTTGGGGCTGGAGAGTTCTTTTTGTTGTCAGGGGGTCGTCCTGTGCATTGTAGGATGAATGTTAGCAACATCCTGGGCCTCTATCTATCCAGTAGGGACGCAAATTCTGCTTGTGTGAAAGCTCTAGGGCCCAATGGTACTAATTATTTATGTATGCCCTGAGAAAGTGGTCTCATTCCAGGCCTCCATATTGAGGCAATACAAATCTCACTCTGCATCTTAGTAAACGCACCACGTAATGAGAAATTTTATGAACTGTCCTTGACCTAAAAATTAGCTTAGTGACCCATGGCAAGTGATGGAGAAATTCGTAACCTACAGATTTAATAGTTAACTGCCCAGAGATTGGGCAAAAATGATGTTCTTATTACAGCTATCAAAACCAAGAAAACCAACCTGCTAGAAACTAACAGAACTAAATACGTGCAGGGAGAAAAGGTTTGCTTCTCTAATATGGCAAAGAAGCAAGAATTCCTGGCTGCAGACAGTTTCCTGTTCTAGAATGTTGATGGTGTGAGACCAATTAGAGACAGGCTCGATGACTTTGCACCATTCCCGATACCAGCTGCACACAAGGAGGTCACAGGAAACTGCTATAGGCCCCTGCCCCAAGCTGAGGTCACTGAAATGCTTCTGCTCTGTTCATGTTTGGTTCTTCTCCTGCTGCGTTTTTATTTTTGGCTCAGGCAATGGCCTCAGATATTTCACTTGGATGGAAATTGAGGCTTCAGTTGGGCTGGATCTTTGACAAGCAAGAGGACAGACTCGCAGAACAGGGCAGAGCTTTGGCTTTGGCTGATTTCCACTCTGCAGAAGCCACAGTGAAAAGGGTGGGGTACAGAAATAAATGCATATTATCAGGCATGCGAGTGCGGTTTCGTGTATGGCTACTATGTAAGGCACCTCATATGGCCACTAGCTATTATTGGTTTTTCCAAGAAGCCAAGATGATTATTTAAATCTTTTAGCTAAGGGAGGTAGTTATTGGGGCCTAGTTATTTTAATGTTTTGAGTTGGTGTTTTCTTCTGTTATTGTGTAAGTAAATACCCATAAGCAAACGGTTTGTAATTTGCTTAAATAGGAAATCGGCCAAAATGGTAGTGTTTGTCTGCATGGATGTATATGCGCTATATATGTACTTACATATATATGTATGCTGTTCAGAAGGAGAGTATATGGAATATGTTACTTAAACATTCTAAGGTGAAATGAATTAAACATGATTTAAACAAATGGTAAGATTTAACATATCCACGGGGCGGGGCGGGGGAGGATAGGAGGTTAAAAGAGTCCCTGGGTGGTGTAAAGTTACCATGCTCTGAGTCCCCTCAGAGGCACCTCGGAAGAAAGGGCTGGAAATCCACTTCCAAAAAAATCAGCCATTGAAAACCCTGTGGAGCACAGTTGAATCTACTCTGACATACATGGGGTGCCATGAGTCAGAATTGATGGCAACTTTTTCTTTTTAAGGGGTTAAAATAAAGTTTAATGCGATTTCAGTAAGAAACTAAGTTATGATTGGCGCTGATGGCTGAGGAAAGAGAGAGTCCAAGTTTCACAGCCTCTGTCTGGAGGAGCGCCACCTCCAGTCAGGCCTTGTGCCAGGTTTACCAGAAATCCAAACCAAAAAAACCCATTGCTGTCGAGCTAATTCTGACTCAGTGACCCTATAGGACAGAGTAGAACTGCAAGGAGTGGCTGGTGGATCTGAACTGCCAACCTTTTTCGGTTAGCAGCGGAGCTCTTAACCACTGCTCCACCAGGGATCCACGAGATCCAAACTCTGCAAATTTCCCTCTACTCTGCGGAGCAGGGCACAGGCTCCCGAAGGAGCAGGCAGGATGGGAAGCGGTTTAGAAATGCTAAATTTCATAACTGTGGATCCTTGCAGAGCAAAGAATGTACTACCTTCGTATCACATTTGGTATTGTTCATTGTGGTTTTTTTTTTTTCTTTTTTGTCTGGGAGCAAGGGGGTGAGGGTGAGGGCTAAAAAATAATCCATATGATTTGACTGGAATTATATGAGATTGGAAAAGATCTAGCTCCTTTGGCCAAATGTCTGGTAGATTTAGGTGTGTATGTGCTAGTTTGTAAAGCTAACCCAATAGTTTTGAATAGTAAGTGCAAATATACCAAAAAAGCCCAAACTGGTTGCTGTCAAGTTGAATCCGATTCATAGCAACCATATAGGACAGAGCAGAGCTGCTACATAGGGTTCCCAAGGAGCGCCTGGTGGATTCAAACTGCTGACCTTTTGGTTAGCGGACAAACTCTTGACCACTATACCACCAGGGTTCCCAAATGTACTAACATTAAAATTGTAAAATTAGACATTTAAATTAGGCAACATCTATATAGCCCTTTCCCCTATATTTAAATAATTATATATTTTTAAATCATTTAAATAGCTCTCTGAGCTAGGTAATTTTTCCCATTTTTTTTTTTCATATATGAATGAATGAATAGGTAAATAGCATATAACATAACACAACATAATTGGTGGCTTATCTGGTCCAAAGCTAGTAAGTGGGTGATCAACTTTGGGATGGACTTGATTCGTCTTCTAACTTGAAATCTGGCCCTCTTCCCCACTGTACTAGCTACATGGTCCTTTAAGTTATTCAACACGTCGTCGTCCCCAAATACCTGCTAAGACCCAAAGCTGGGAAGAACAACTGGTATGCTCTGTAATGATCGTTTTATTTACCCTTTAATCCCCAGAGTTAATTAAGGAAGGTTTTTCTCTGATTGTAATCTACAAAGCATCTGGCTTTCACAGGTCTTGTACTTTTAGTTTGTAAACCAAGCTCGGCTAACACCTTTGACAAAAGCTTTAAAATCTTGGCTTTGAAATAGAATGCAAACAGGGTTAATGAATTCATTTGTTAATTTTGCTACCCTACTGGGGACATTAACTACTGTTATCTTTCGTGCAAATGCTTAATTTAGTGCTTCTTGCTAATTTGTTGATGGTGACAGAACTTCTCATTAATACTCTATGTATGTGTATAAAATCATAATAGATTCAGCCTGGATGAAATGCTTTTTTTTTGAGTTTTGACACTTTTAAGTTTTTATTTTATGGTCCACCTAGCAGTTAATATAATTTTCAAAAAACAAATATCCATCTTTTCTTCGGATTACTTTAGGAAAGTTCTGTTTAATATTAGAGAAAGTAAAGAAACTGCATAAGGGTTTAAATTTTTTTTATAACTTCTGGAAAAAGGTAGAATATAATTGTGGCACACAGAATTACAGACACAAGTAATAGTTTTCTTAAAAAATTCCTAAACTAGCCCAAGAACCCAAGAGATGTTTAGATATGTCTTGCTACATCTAAGACAATGGCGGTAAATATAAGCATATTATTAGGCACAATTACAAACATTATCTTGGCTTACATATGTACTTTCCTTGATTGACCAGTCTTTTTTTTACACAAAAACTGAAAATGTTAACTGTCAAATTTTTGAAGTAAGCCTCTTAAAAAGAAATAATAATTTATAAGGATGAAACATATCTAAGACTCTAAATGGGACTCTATTTAACATCTTACATTTTAGCTCCTCAAAGTACTAAGAGAACATAAACCCGTTGCTGTTGAGCTGATTCCGAACCGTAGTGACCCTATAGGACACAGCAGAACTCCCCCACAGGGTTTCCAAGGGATGGTTGGTGAATTTGAACTGCTGACCTTTTGGTTAGCAGCCAAGCTGTTAACCACTGTGCCACCAGGGCTCCAAAACACATAACAGAGCCAAAATAAAAGAAAATTTCAAGCATGGGTATGTTAGAAAATGCAAAAAAGTCCAGAAGATAAGCCTCATCTGATTTTATGACCAGCAATATTTACTTTAGTTGCTCAGGAATAAGTTATTGATGTAAAAATTTAGAAGGAGAAAGACATTCAAGTAAATGACCCGAAGTGTTTTGTGTTTATAAATTTTTGTGCCAGTTATCATTAGTTTAGATTGTTGCCTTATTTATCTTTTTCTTACCAATACAATTTCCTTAACAAGATGGTATTACATATTTTCTAATACTCAATTTGCTCTAGGCCAGTGGTCCTCAAAGTTTGGTCCCTGGATCAGCAAAGTCAGCATCACCTCAAAACTTGTTAGAAATGCAAATTATCGTGTCCTTCTCCAACTTACTGAATCATAAACTCTTGAGTGGGGACGAGCAATTTGTTTTAACAAGCCCTCCAGGGGACTCTGATAAACGCAAATGTTTGAGAACCACTTTTCTAAGCCAATCGTTTCCAAAGACAGCAAAACCAAAAAACCAAACCCACTGCCGTCGAGTTGATTCTGACTCATAGTGACCCTATAGGACAGAGTAGAACTGCCCCATAGAGTTTCCAAGGAGTGCCTGGCGGATTCAAACTGCCAACCTCTTGGTTAGCAGCCATAGCACTTAACCACTATACCAACAGGGTTTCCAAAGACAGCAAGGCTCTTATTTTTCACGTAATACCCTTAGAACAGCGAGGCATCGGTGGTTCAGTGGTAGGATTCTCCCCTTCCATGGGTTCGATTCCTGGCCTATGCACCTCGTGTGCAGCTACCAACCATCTGTCAGTGGAAGCCTTGTGTTGCTATGGTGCTGAATAGCTTCTAGCTTATCAACATGGACTAGGAAGAAAGGTCTAGTGATCTATTTCTAAAAATCAGACAGGAGTCTGATCCGCAACTGATCATGGCGTTGGCATAGAACCTACAGCATTTTGTTCCACTGTGCATAAGGTTGCCATGAGTCAGGGTCAACTCAATGGCGGCTAACAACAACAAAAACAGCATATTTAGAACAAAAATGTGGACTTTGCAAAATAAAAATAGTGATAATAACTAATGTTTTTATATAAAGCTTTACATTTCAAATCTATTAAGATTTTTTCCTATTTAATAGGTAAAAAATCTCATTTTATTTTGTTTTCTTTAATTACAAGTAATACTAAGTTGCTTTTGTGTTGTTGTTGTTGTTAACTTAGGTGCCATTAAGTCGCCTCTGACTCATAGCAAACCCATGTACAACAGAACAAAACACTGCCTGGTCCTGTGCCATACTCATAATCACTGTTATGCTCAAGCCCATTGTTGCAGCCACTGTGTCGATCCATCTCATTGAGGGTCTTCTTTTTCACTGACGCTTTACTTTACCAAATATGATGTCCTTCTCCAGGACTGATCCCTCCTGACAACATGTCCAAAGTATGTAAGACGTAGTCTCGCCATCCTTGCTTCTAAGGAGCATTCTGGTTGTACTTCTTCCAAGACAGATTTGTTTGTTCTTTTAGCAGTCCGCGGTATATTCAATATTCTTCGCCAACACCACAATTCGAAGGCATCAATTCTTCTTTGATCTTCTTCATTCATCGTCCCGCTTTCGTATGCGTAGGAGGCGAATGAAAACACCACGGCTTTGGTCAAGCACACCTTAGTCTTCAAGGTGACATCTTCACTTTTCGATACTTTGAAGCAGTCTTTTGCAGCAGATTTGCCCAATGCAACGTGTCTTTTGATTTCTTGACTGCTGCCTCCATGGGTATTGATTGTGGATCCAAGTAAAATGAAATCCTTGACAACTTCAATCTTTTCCTCATTTATCGTGATGTTGCATATTGGTCCAGTTGTGAGAATTTTTGTTTTCTTTACGTTGAGGTATAATCCACACTGAAGGCTGTGGTCTTTGATCTTCATCAGTAAGTACTTCAACTCCTCTTCACTTTCAGCAAGCAGGCTTGTGACATCTGCATAATGTAGGTTGTTAGTCTTCCTCCAATCCTATGCCCCACTCTTCTTCATATAGTCTAGTTTCTCAGATTATTTGTTCAGCATACAGCTTGAATAGGTATGGTGAGTGGATACAAGACAAGCCTGACACACACCTTTCCTGATTTTAAACCACCCAGTATCCCCTTGTACTCTTGGACTGACTGCCTCTTGATGTATGTACAGGCTCCTCATGAGCACAATTAAGTGTTCTGGAATTCCCACTCTTTGCAATGTTATCCATAATTTGTTATGATCCACACAACTGAATGCCTCTGCAAACTCAATAAAACACAGGTAAACATCTTTCTGGTATTCTCTGCTTTCATCCAAGATCCGTCTGACATCTGCAATCACATCCCTGGTTTTGCGTCCTCTTCTGAATCTGGCTTGAATTTTTGGCAGTTCCCTGTCGATACACTACTGCAGCTGCTTCTGAATGATCTTCAGCAAATTTTACTTGTGTGTGATATTAATGGTTATTTTTTGATAATTTCCACATTCTACTGGATCACCTTTCTTTGGAACGGGTACAAATATGAATGTGTTCCAGTCAGTTGGCCACGTAGCTGTCTTCACATTTCTTGGCATAGATGAGTGAGTACTTCCAGCACTGCAGCCGTTTGCTGAAACATCTCAGTTGGTATTCCCTCAATTCCTGGAGCCTTGTTTTTCACCAGTGCCTTCAGTGCAGCTTAGACTTCTTCCTTCAGTACCATCGGTTCCTGTTCACATGGTACCTTCTGAAATGGCTGAATGTCAACCAATTCTTTTTGGTATAGTGACTCTGTGTATTCCTTCCACCTTCTTTTGATGCTTCCTGAGTTGTTTAATATTTTCCCTGTAGAATCCTTCAATATTGCAACTTGAGGCTTGAATTTTTTCTTCAGTTCTTTCAGCTTCAGAAATGCAGCGTGTTCTTCCCTTTTGGTTTTCCATCTCCAGCTTTTTGCATATGTCATTATAATAGTTTGTCTTCCTGAGGCACCCTTCGAAATCTTCTGTTCAACTCCCATGTGTCTGTCAGTTTGTCATACTGTGGGGGCTTGTGTGTTGCTGTGACGCTGGAAGCTATGCCATCGGTATTCAAATACCAGCAGGGTCACCCATGGTGGACAGGTTTCAGCTGAGCTTCCAGACTAAGACAGACTAGGAAGAAGGACCCAGCAGTCTACTTCTGAAAAAGATGTAGCCAATGAAAACCTTATGAGTTGTTTATGTATTTATTCATAATTTATATATTTTTCAGTAAATTGGCTCATGTCTTTTGCCCATTTTTTATTGTGTTGTTGGACTTTTACTTATTGAACTTAAAAACTTTTTGTATATAAAGAAAATTAATACTTTGTCACATGTGTTGAAAATATTTCTCCTACTTTCCTGTTTGTGTTTGGCTTTGCCTATAGAATATTAAACATTTTTTTATATATTTAGTAGCATTTCCTTCCATGCCTTCAGTGTTTGTGTCAAACTTAGAAAGATCTTCCCCACTTTAAGATTATAAAAATGCTCACCCCTTTTTTTTTCTAGAACTTTATAGGTTTTAGTTTTTCACATTAAAATCTTTGATTCACCTAGATTTTATCTTGATGTAAGAAATATGGTAAGGTTCAGCATTACTTTTTTTCCCCAGCAGCTAGCTAGTCCCCAATTCTTTTTATTGAGTGATCTATGTTTTGTTTCACTAATTTGCTATGCTAACTTTATCTTGTGCTAAATTTCCATACTTGAAAAACAAAAACAAAAACCAGCTGCTGTGGTGTCAGTTCTGACTCATGGCAACCCCATGTGTGTCAGAACAGAACTGTGCTCCATAGAGTTTTCAATGGCTGATTCTTTGAAAGTACATCACCAGGTCTTTCTTCCAAGGTGTCTCTGGGTGGACTGGAACCGCCAACCTTTCTGAACCCAATAACTGTCAGCACCACCCAGGGTCTCCTAAATTCCCTTATTACCTGCATCCTTTACTGTACTTTCGGAAATCCTGTGCGATTGATCTGTCTATTCCTATGCCAGTAGTATATACTGTTTTATAATAATTTTTATCTCTAGTAGAAACAGTGTCTCCTCGTGTAAGTAAAACTTTAAAAGGTCAAATTTTACACTGAACATATTAGGGAAGTCTACTACCATACCACCCAGAAGTACCTTAGGAGAAAGGCCTGGTGATCGGCTTCTGAAAATCAGCTATTGAAAACCCTATGGAACACAGTTCTACTTTGACACGCATGGGGTTGTTATAAGTTGGAATTGATTCAATGGTAAATTTTTTTTTTTAACCTACCTCCCATCTTCAAGCTAAACGAGAATATTTTTGTAATATATATATAATCAATCAACTAATATTATACAAACTAAATTTATAATACAGTTTTATTTATAAGGTTTAGTTAAAATGAGGTACACCTGTATAAACACCTCAGGTGGTCAAGGACTAAGCATGGCTTTAGGTATCTGATTTTCTGAACATCTCAGAGTTTTTTCATCTTTATTTAGGAATAAAGGTAT
This sequence comes from Elephas maximus indicus, assembly GCF_024166365.1. Lineage (NCBI taxonomy): Eukaryota > Metazoa > Chordata > Mammalia > Proboscidea > Elephantidae > Elephas > Elephas maximus. The sequence goes on from NC_064824.1 coordinate 106,700,320, forward strand.
GGTACAACTTTGGTGGGCTAAACTAGTAGACTGATTACTTACATATTTACAAAATCCGAAAACATGTTTCAATTGTTCAATGTTCAATAACTTTTAAAATTAAAACAATTCTAATTTTGCATGAAAAAGCATGTATTACTTTGGAAAAATACCTCAGTAGTGCTTTAAATCCATTACACATTAACATCGAATAAGGGAAGAATTGAACAACCATGCATGTTTTAGCAACCCCTTTCATTAAGTGAAAACATTATTTGGAACTTTTGTTTTCAGCGTGAATATTAATAAAAATTGGATGTAACTGATAATCATAATAATGAAAATAGTTACACTTATGTACACAAGCAATACACATGCAAGATACCTGGGAGTTACTAAAAAATTTATTTCTTTCGACATCATGTATACTCATAAAATAGGGCTAAGGTAGAAGGCTAAAAAAACCAAAAATCAAACCCGTTGCCATCAAGTCAATTCCGACCCATAGCAATCCTATAGGACAGAGTGGAACTGCCTATAGAGTTTCCAAGGAGCACCTAATGGATTTGAACTGCCGACCTTTTGGTTAGCAGCTGTAGCATTTAACCACTACACCACCAAGGTTTCCTAGGGTAGAAGGCTAAAATAAAAATTCTAGATGTTAGTATTTTGGTAAAGGAATCTCTCGAAGGGAGCAACACGAGTCACTCACGGGGGAAGCCAACGTAAGCCTCTAGCTTAGGAAGAGGTTAGCAATGTGCTGTGTTAAGCTCTTCTCTTGCATTGTCTCGGGGTAGTGGTCTGAGCAAGCTCTCCAGACTGCTCTGTGAGAAAAACTGAGGTGAAAAATGGGAGGCGGGGTAGGATGAGGTGGGGTGAAGAAGGGCAGAAGGCTGAGGGAACAGGTTAAGTACTGCTATTAGGTACTTTCTAAGTATTAAGGCTCCCCTGACTAGGTCTCTCTCTTTCACAGTGTTCTTTCAGTACTCTCTCATGGAACCCTGTGAAAGGACATGAGTCACCTTCCTTGTTTGCTGTTTTGGTATTTAAATCATCTCTGCCCCTAAACCTCTGGGCTGGTGCCTCTCAGGCACTAGATGAAAACCATGCTCCTCCCTCAGGTTACCTCAAACCTCGCTGTTGTCCCCTTTCTTGGCCTGTGTCTTCCCCACTGCAGAGGAAGATTTGCTTGTCTCTTTTCATTCTTGAGTCTCAAGTTTTTCTTTCCAATCATTGATGTAGGCTGCTTTCCCTTGTTAAGATTTTCAATTTACATTTCCTTTCTCTTCACCATCAAGGGTTCTCCTCCCAGAGACCGTTCTTTTAAAAGTGGGCATGTTAACGTCCCTCTTAAAGAAAGGCTTTAAGATACTTCAACCTCTCAATCCTCAAGGCCAAACTATATACCTTTCAGTTTAAGTCACTTCAAGTTAGTGGCTTCCAATGTTTCCAATGCAAAGTCTTTGAACCAGCCACTGGTTCGTTATTTGCAAGTTGGTTTATTTTGTTATTTGTTTTATAAAAGACAATCCCCACTTTTCTGTTTTTCACATGAATTAATAATTTTCTAATGCTATTGTTCCCTGTTATATCATCAAAAGGCTGTCGAATTCTTCCCGTAATTTTGGTGAAGACCCCTCCCCCTAACCACAACTAAAAGTAAGCGAGACTAGTTAAGGGTAGGTGGTAATCTTTTTTTTTTTTTTTAATTAATATTTCTTGGTGGGCTTTTACTCCCTTAAGATAGTTTGTGGGTCCCCCAAATTTCAGGGCTAGTGTTCTGACGACAGGGTGAGGCAGAAAGGGACTGCATTAGGATTTGGCACCCTGCCTTTCTCACTGGCTACAGATGTGGTGTTCAGCTACAGACTGGCCTCTGCAGGGACGCGGGAGTGTGTGTTTGTAGGGGTGGGCGTGATGGGCAGGTGATAGCTAAGATGCCCTCTAGATCTACAAAGGTTCTATGCTCTGGTATAATTCCAACTGAGCAACAACTTTTGTACAGACTGTGAGCTTCTATCTACTGCGTCTTCCTCTCTATTTTAAGTGCTTTGAAAGCATTAGAGATGAAACAGATGATTATTAATGGTGGTTGAAGATGGTATGTGCAGATGTTTCCTGATGCAACGCTGAGTGGTTTAACATTCAGAATTCTGAAGGCCTTAATAAAGATATGATGGTGTGCATTAACCCACTGCTGTCGGCGCTGAAATTAAAACAAAATGTGGTTTTTAAAGACAACTTTAATGAGGTATTATATCTGTACTCCTCTAATTAGGTTGATGGTAGAAGTCTCAAAATTTTGGAAACATAATTCTGACAAAACCAAGAGACTGCTGTATCTTTTGTAATTCTAAAGCATAAAGCAGTTCCTTTCAGAACATACTGCTCAGTCTGAAAAGTCAACATTTTTTGTATGGCAAGGTAAATACTCCTCCTCTTCTCTATTGTGTATTCAGGTTACTTATTTACAGTCCCATGGTGAAGAAAAAGGCACACACTAAAAATGACCTCAAAGATGTTCTGAAAATTAAGTTATCTGAGTAGCTTAGCAAAGTTCAAATTTTTGCCATCGTCTCTCTCCTGACGTTAAAGTCTCTATTGGCACAGTAAAACACGTCTGTCCCTAACATATGATAAGATGCTAGCCATCACTCAATAAAGTCACATGCATATCTTGGTAATGTCTCCTTACATAACAATATCCCTGAAATTAGTTTAAAAGCCATTTAAAGCAAAAGAAAATATGTTAATAACAACCGATTTGAAAAATTAAAATAAAGCAAACCTATCATTCATTCATTCATGAAGCATATACTGAGCATTCACTATGTGCTGTTCTAGATGCAGGAGACAGAACGGTGAGCAAAAGAGAAAAAGTGTTTTTCCTCACAGAGCTTATATGATTTCAAAATGGTGGACTGAATCTCAATCTGAATTTGCATCTTAATTCCTTTGGGTAAACTGTATCACAATCAGTCAACTTCGCTGAATATTACCAAACAGGCAAAGACAAAACGCTGAGTGATGGAGCCTTCTTTGTCAGGAAGCCCTTAGAGCAGAGCCATGTGCCTAGTAGGTAGGTCCAGAGGGGTGGCAACTTGTCAAAGGCCACACAGCAAGTTAGTGGCAGAGTTAATAATGACACCTGGACTTCTTTATTCCCAGTCCAATGATTTTTTCCATGGACTAGGTCCCTCAGCTTATTAAGTGCTCTCAATGATTTCAGAACCAATAATTTTTTTTTCCTGTAAGAAAGTTAACAGATTAAATGTGACTATTTTCCTGGTTCTGATAAAATGTGTGATACAAAAGCTGGATATAAAATTATCTATTCAATATGATCCTGATATTATTAAAATATATGCATACATATGTATAGAAAAAAGAATAAATTATAGAGGGTTTTCTCTTTATACGTTTGTGTACTTATCAAATTTTCTTTAATGAACACCAATTAATTTTATCTTACTACAACTACTACCTGTTGCTGTCAAGTTGATTCAGACTCATAGCGACCCTACAGGACAGGGTAGAACTGCCTCATAGGGTTTCCAAGGAGCGGCTGGTGGATTCAAACTGCCAACCTTTTGGTCAGCAGGCGTAGCTCACTGTAGCTCTAAACCACTGCACCACCAGGACTCCAATTTTATCTTAGAAAGTAAATTTTATCTTAGTAAAAATATGAGTTGAACAATGATGAGCGTTTTCCCCCGTAAACAAACAAAAATAAGGTTGTCTGAAATGTTTAAAGCAACAGATGATTAACACAATATTAACCAGACACCTAACTACAAGTTTGGTAAGAAATGTGTCTAGGTGGAGATGACAGTCATCTATTCAAGTAACTAAATGGCCTCAAAAAACAATGGCAGCCTCAACAGCTAGGATTGTGTTTATAAATGTGCCGTATTTATCAAGTGACTTAATGGTGTAAAGGGTCAGGTCAGCCCTTAGGGTTTCACAAAAGTCTTGTCTGTGTTAGCAGACATTCTGAAACATTTTGACATGTGAATATGGAAGCCACCAGGCCAAGGGGAAATGTTACTTACCAAGTTATTCTTTGACCAAAGTTTAAAAGCCAAAAATACTAGCATTGTGCTCAAGAGTTTTTATCAAGGAAAACCTTCACAGACACAATAAATACATTTAAAAGTACATAGTCATATGGTCTAAGAGTAGAATTCCATCTTCGTAAGTCACCACCCAGCTCCTGCCACTCACAAAATATCTGAGCTGTCTGGCCTTCAGTTTTTCCACCCCCAAAATGTTTATAGTCTCCACAGCCCCTCCCACCTGTTGGTTTATGATTCTAAAACACAGGCAGGAGTCTTAACCTCCAGCATCAAAGCCACCAAGAAAGTTCCTCAATATGCTTCTCTTCAATACCAGAGAGAGAAAAGAGCAAGAAGCAGACTGAAGCAAACAGTTCCTCGGAAAGGTACCCATCAGGAGGAGTCCAGATTCCCTCTAGCTGTTTCTAGGATCCCACACCTCATTACAATACTCACTGAGTGGCCGCCTCCCAAGAAAAGCCACAGAAAGGAAATATCATTAAAAAGAGTACATACGTTGGGGGAAGTTGTTCCCTCCCTTAAGCCTGACCTAGCCAGGGCTGTTGTTCTCCATTGTTGAACAGGATGTAACAAGGCTGCCAAGCGCAGCCCACAAACCTGCTAATTAGGTGCACTGACAGTGTTTGTTTTGGAACCATTTACCAACAAAGGAATGTGTCAGGCTGATTAGGGAGAAAGGGTATGTAATGTATGTGTATTCGAGTCCAGATGAGGGCATAATCCAGGTATTCACCCTGTTAGTGCAAGGACTGACAAAAATAAAGGCTGAGCAAATAGGCCACAACAGAAAACCAGCTTCTGAGCAGGGCTTCTCTCTCTTCCTCCACAGTTTTGTTTCTCCCTCTTCCTCCATTCAGCCCAACAACAACAACAAAAAAAAAGAAAATCATGCCTAACCATGGAACTCTCCTTCAAAAAATTAAAAACTACAAGTGGCTCCCCAGAAAACACAGAAAAGCCTTTATAAGGTTGCTGGGTTTCTTTCTAGGCACATAAGTAAGTGACAACAACTTTAGGCAAAGCTATCTCCATCCACATTTAGGCTTTACCCTTTCCCCAAATCAATGGGAAGTAGGGTAACAGAAAACACAGTGCTTACTGGGCTGTTGAAGTTATACTGAGTAAAAATTATGCCTCTTAGCATCTCCTAAGGGAAGAGATAATTCTACACTTTATAATAAAGCAGGTTCTTTCTCTCTTTTTAAACAAATTATCCATTTGAAAACTTCATGTGTATTTGAGGCTTAAGGAAAGGCAGAAAGTGCCAAGGTAAAGAAAAAAGTCCATGCCCCAACAAGTTCAGGTCCTCAGGGTGGCTGGGTGGTATGACTGCAATGAAATGCAAGATGACAAAGACCAATTCAAAAAGGTCAAGTGTGTTGGGAGGAGTCTCCATGTTCTTCAGTAAAATTTGGACATTTCTGGAGTTTGACCAGATGGATGAAACAATGGGGCTTGGACAATGTTCTTTGGGAGGCCTTTTTTTTCTGGAAATTAACCTGACAAAATAGATTTGAAAGATTAAAAAAAGGATAAGCTCTGCTAGAAACTCACTTGCTATGGACTTTCCCATGAGGCTAATGGTTGTTCTCAACAGACAGATGTAGGAAATATGTTTTAAACATGTGCAGATTGGATGTGGTGTCAGAGTACGTTCACTCAACTGGTAAGAGTTTGGCATTGATACAGTCAGGGTCTGGAGTACAATCGTTATTCCTTGGAGAAAAGGAAGGAGTGGTCAACTAGTTTTACACAAAGAAAAGCTGGCAAGTACTGTACAAACTGTACCCCTGAACCCCACAACTTCATAAAACAAGTAACCCCTTTAGAAGAGTAACCACTGAGTCTCAGATGCTCCACTAAGCCAGGAGTAACACTTCCTCTGATGCCTTCCCTAGGGCACGTGAATGCTGCCGACCAGGACAGGCTGATGTTCCTACCACAGAAATACCTGAAATGGTAGGTCAGTTGCTTCATTCTCACATATGAAGCTATAGTGTTACTTCAGAGTTTTACTATGCTTCTCCATCTTTGGAAGTATTTTAATTACTTTATTTAAAAAGCTTTGTCAGCATCCTGATGATTGTACATATACTTGGGAGAGCTGAACCAAACAATAAATACTTATAGAATGCCTACCACATGGAGGACACCAGGCTCAATGTTAAGTATGATCTTTTTCTTTTTTTTGCAATCATTACTACCATTTATTTCCAAAAATTTTCATCACCCCAAACTGAAACTCGGTACCCATTAAATAATAACTTCCCATTACCCCTCCTCCCCCAGCCCCTGGTAACCACTAAATCTACCTTCTGTCTCTATGCATTTGCCTATTATAGATATTTCATTTGAGTGGGATCATATAATATTTGTCCTTTTCTGTCTGGCTTATTTCATGTAGCATAATGTTTTGAAGATTCATCTATGTCATATATAGCATATACCAGAACTTCATTTCTCTTACGGCAGAATAATATCTGATTGTATGTATATAATCTTACAGTATGCCCATATTTAAATCCAGCTGAAAATGGTATACCAAAAAACACAAGCCCGTAGCCATCAAGTTGATTCCGACTCCTAGTGACCTTATCGGACAGAGCAGAACTGCCCCATGGGGTTTCCAAGGAGTAGCTGGTGGACTAGAACTGCTGACCTTTTGGTTAGCAGCCAAGCTCTTAACCATTGTGCCTCCAGGGCTCCAAAAATGGTATAACCCCAAAAATGGTATAACCCCAAAAATGGTATAGGGGTAGGAAAATCTTGAAGTGCAATGTTTTCCATTTTGGAAAAACTGTGGGGATGATTTGTATGTCACATGAAAAAATCAACAAAGCCAAATGGATTGGGACAGAAAGGATGGAACCGATATATGCTAGCTGATTTGTTCCGTTAGTCTCATGTTAAAACGCATGCTGAGTTTTCAAGACGAAGTGCTTATGTACTTGTGATCTTGAAGCATTTCAAGATTCAGGAATGGCATCTTCTCAGAAATGCTGAGAGCAGGATGATCTCCTTAGCAGCATTGGGAAGGTGTCCTTAGGAACCAGAGAAGGTGAGTAATATGTAGATATGCCAGCAAGAAAGCTGGATTGGAGGATAATTGGAAGATTTTTCCAGATCTAGGTTTAGGTTCATTTTATGGATTTAGGTGACTTTTTTTCTGCATAAATATTCATTGTTTTCCCTCAAGTTTTACAGCAGAGTCAACCTAATTATCTGACTTGTAAGTCTTAAAAGTTAGAGCCCTTATTTCTTATTCTCAATGGAGGAGGGCATGTTTTGTCATTTCTATTTCTTTAGGATGTGGGACCTTATCATTGTCTTAGCAGAAGGTTTATCTCTGGAAGCTGTACTTTAGTTCTAGTCCTCTAGGACGGTAAATGCTGGATTAGGCTTAAGTAAAACAGTCATGTAATTCAGGTTCTTCCTATTGTATTTAAATTTTGCAATTTGGGTTTTAGTGTTTTCCTACTTAGGTTAGGGAGAGGTAAGAATTTAATTTGTGTTTGAGAAGAAACACTATCTCAAGGTAAAACTGTCAGCATTATCTTCTGAAGGAAGGGGAGGCTGGTGTAGTGCAGCGAGCCGGGGTTTGCATCCTTAAACCCGATTGAGCTGAGTCCTCAGAATTCTCCCTTCCATGCAGGGGACCTGGGTTGATTTGGGGCCAATGCACCTCCTGGGAAGCCCCTGCCCATCTGTCAGTGGAGGTCTGCCTGTTGCTATGATGCTGAGTAAGTTTCACTGGCCCTTCCAGACTAAGACAGACTAGGAAGAAAGGCCTGGCGATCTAACCTGAAAATCAGTCAGTGAAGAACCCACGGGTTACAATGGTCTGACCCACAGCTGGTCACAGGAATGGCCCAGGGCTGGGCGGCATTATGTCCCGCTGACAGCAGGGTTCCTACGAGCTGGGGCCGCCACGAGTTGGGGCCAACTCGCACACCCATTGCTGTCGAGTAGATTCCAACTCACAGTGACCTTATAGGATAGAGCAGAACTGCCCTGTAGGGTTTCCAAGGCTGTAATCTTTACAGAAGCAGGCTGCCATATCTTTCTCTCATGGAGCGGCTGGTGGGTTCGTACTGCCAACCTTTCAGTTAGCAGCTGAGCACTTAACCACTGTGCCACCAGGGCTCCTTTGGGGCTGATTAGAGGGTAGCTAACACCACCACAACAGCTCCCATATGCGCACCTTCACAAACCTGGCCTGCCTAGGGATGAATGCTCCTGAGGTGGAAGCTCTGCTGTGGTCTCCTTGCCCCTTCTCCTCACAATAGCCCTTAGGCCAGTTTACAAAAGAAAGGCCTGTCTGTCATCCATCCCCATCTACCTATGGCTCATTGCTCCAGGGTAAAAACTTCCAGGGTAGCAAATCAAGGAACAGTTAGAAATACCATTTTAGGGGGAGACTTTTTTAACGATGGCGTTGTTGTTGTGTGCTGTCGAGTCGATTCCAACTCAGAGTTGGAGGTGCATAATTTTTCACATTTCTTTTAAGGCGTATACTGCAAAAAGGTTTGAAGACTACAAGTATAGAAAAAGCAACGATACTAGGGAAAAACACATTGATTTTGGAGTCAGAATTATTTGGGTTCAAGTTTTAAAAAGCCACAAGCCCCAGGAAAGTTAATTACCTTCTCCGAACCTTGGTTTCCTCATTGTTAAAATGGAGGTAACTACGCTCTCTCAGAGGACTGGCGTAAGAACCAGATGATGAAGTATGTGAACTGCTGGCACCAAAGACACCAGTACGTGTTATTTCCATCCCCTTACACTCAAATCATGTTCTCTAGTGTCTGCCAGAGATGGTGCCCTACAGATAAATATGACATGGACATTTTAAATTACAGATTCATTCTTCCTTCCTAATGATTAAATGAACAAGGAAAAAAAAAAAAGCCTGAAAAAATTGATGTCTGTTTGATGTGTGACTCCTACCATACTTTAACAGAACTGCCTAACTGCTTGTCCGTCTCTCACTAGACTGTAAACGACTTGTGAGCAAGGAGCAAAGCCTAGCCCAATGCAGCATACAGAGCACACTCAAGTCATTTGGTGAAAGAACGAATAGTTTTAATGCTTGTGAAATGTTTTACTGAATTGTAATTACGCCATTCAAATGATATTTGGGTCTGAAAGAGTATTAAATATATTTCTGAGGGCACAAGGGTGCTAAATTTAGCAAAATGGTCAAGGATACGTGGTAAAGAATCTACTAAATAACTCAGTTCTAAGATTTTATATACATATTTTTAAACATTTTTAATTATGGAAAATTTCAAACATAAAAAAAGTCGAGAGAATAGTATAATAAACCCCTGTGTACCCATCATTCAGCTTCAACAACTATCAACTCCTGGCCAATTTCTTTTATCTATATCCACCCTCTCTCTCTCGCCATCAGACTATTTCAGGCAAATCCCAGACATCACATTACTTCATCCATAAAGATATCAGTTACACAGATTTTAAAAATTTCCCTCACTATTCAAATTTATATCACATTTATTTATTCAACACATCTTTACTGACATAAGTTTTAAATCAGCAACTCAGTATTTCTGATTAAAGTTTTCCTTTAATAAATTTTTTACGAGTGGCTCTTTTTGCTGTTTGCCATTTTGCTGTTGTTGTTTAAAAAAAAAAAAAATTTTTTTTTTTTTTGTTGTTAGTTACCAGGAAATCAATTCTGATGCATGGAGACCCTGTTTGTGCAAAGCAGAACTGTCCCAAGGCTGTGGCCTTTCCTAAGCAGATTGCCAGGCCTGTCCTCTGAGGTGCCTCTAAACCTCTAGAAAGGTCTAAACTATCAACTTTTGGGCTGGTAGTCACATGCTTAATGGTTTACACCATCCAGGGACTCCACCATTTCCCATAGACTTGTATAAACTTCTCCCAGTGTTTACCTGGAAACTGAACACCAAGAGAAAGCTCATTGAGTTATTGAAGAGTATTGTTAACCTAGAATTCCAGGAAGGCTGGTCAGGGCTCCTTGCGACTCAGACATCTGTGCAAACTTAGAGAACCTCATCTGACCAAGGGAGGAACAGATTCTAAACAGCCACTCATTCTTTCCTGCTGGGTAAGGGCTCCTGTGAATCTATAGATGTGCTAATATAGTCATTTTGGCTGTGAGAACTCAGCCCCTCTGACTAGGACCACAGCTGTCTTCCAGGAGTGATTCTTTCTTCTGGTTGGGCCTTAACAGTAGCTGTGGATCCTTTGAAAATACAGGAGCTTCTGATGTGCAGCCAGAGGAGAAAATCTCTGCTCTACTCAAGGGTTGAGTCCTGGGACTGAGAGCTTTAAAAGTGTGTGTCCAACGCCCAGCTCTTAGTTCTTAATGTCAGTCTCCAATGAAAGGAACTAGGGCTCCTTGGAGAAATGGCTGATTCTATAAATCTGAAATTTATCTAATGAATAAAGTTTATTAAAAATTGAGGGCTCAGCTTTGATCTTAGAATCAACTGTCCAGTTGAATGAATTTTTAAATTTTAATTAATAGGCTTTATTTTGTAGAACAGTTTTAGATTTACAGAAAATGAAGCAGGTAGTGCAGAGATTCCCATAAACCCTTCCCCCCTCTCACCTACAAACAGTTTCCTCTACTATTAACATCTGGGAGCCCTGGTGACACAGTGGTTAAGAGCTCAGCTTCTAGCTAAAATTCGGCAGTTTGAATCCACCAGCTGGCTCCTTGGAAATTCTATGGGGCAGTTCTACTCTGCCCTATAGGGTCGCTATGAGTCAGAATCAACTTGATGGCAAAGGGTTATTAACATCCTGCATCAGTATGGGCACCCTTGTTAAATTAACAAACCAATATTAACTCACTATTATTTTTTTTTATTATTAACTGAAGTCCACAGTTCACATTAGGGTTCACTCTTCGTGCTGTACAAGAAAGTAGATTAGAGGTTACCAGAGGCAGGGGAGGGGAGGAAGGCGGAGTGATTATTTAATGGGCACAGAGTTTCTGTTTGGGATGATACAAAAATTTTGGAAACAGATAGTGATGATGGTTGTACAACATTGTGAATGTAATTAATGCCAATGAATTGTACACTTAACAATGGTTAAAATAGCAAATTTTATGCCAGATATATTTTATCACAATTAAAAAACAAAACAAAAACCCCATCACCAAACCCAGTGTCACCTAGATTTTATCCTATGTTATCTTCTAGAAGTTTTATACCTTGTATTTTACATTTAGGTCTAAGGTCCATTTTGAGTTAATGGTTGGTCTTCTGCAATTTGAATATGATATTCCCAGGTGAAGAAATATTGGTATTATCTTGCTTGTTCTTCTCTGAGCCTTTAACATATAAATCATAGTTATTTTAAATTTCCTAATAATTCCAGAATCTGTGTCATATCTGAGTCTGGTTCTGATACTTGCGTCACCTCTTCAGACTGTGTTTTTATTGCCTTTAGCATGCCTTGTAATTTTTTGCTGAAAACTAGACATGATATATCAGGTAATAAGAAATGAATGAGAACTTTTAGTTTGAGGTTTTATGCTAATTTGTCTAGCAGCTGGGCTGTGTTTAATATTGTAGCTATTAGTGCCAGAGTCTTTAGTTTTCTTTTTGTGTATGTGGATTCCTTAGAATTTCCTACATAAAAGATTGTCATCTGTGATTAAAGGCAGTTTTACTTCTTCTTTCCCAATCCAACTGCTTTTAATTTCTCTCTCTGTCACTTTCTCTTTTTGTCTTATTTTACTAGCTAAAACCTCTACAATGTTAAATAAAAGTGACAAAAGCAGACATCCTTGCCTTGTTCCCAGTTTTCCTGGGAAAGTATGCACTCTTTCACCGTTAAGTGTGATGTTAACTGTAGGTTTTTTATAAATCCCCTCCATCAAGTTGAGCAAGTTTTCTTCTATTCCTAGTTTAAGATTTTTTTATAAATGGGTGTTAGATTTTGTCAAATGCTTTTTATGTGTCTGTTTAGATAATTGTTGGGTTTTTGTCTTTTATTAATATAGTGTGATGGTTTAGGTTGTGTGTCAGCTTGGCTGGGCCATGATTCTCAGTGGTTTGGCAGTTATGTAATGATGTAGTCATCCTCCATGATGTGATCTGATGTGATCAGCTAATCAGTTGCAAGGGAAATTTCCTCGGAAGTGTAGCCTACATTCAATATACATATGGATGTTTTGGCAAAGCTTGTCCTGTATCTGGCTCATCATCATCTGACCTCTGGTTCTTGAGACTTGAGCCAAATGCCTGCCGTACTGTCTGCCGACCTTGGGATTTGTCAGCCTCTGCAGCTTGTGAGACAGCAGCCTGCTATCTTACCTGCTGATCTCAGATTTGTTGGCCTCCGAAGCCCAGCTAGCAGCCTGCCACCTGACCTGCTAATCTTGTGTTCATCAGCCCCTGCAGCTACATGGGTCAGGAGAAGCCTCCAGCCTGATGCCTGACCCATGGATTTGCGACTTGCCAGCCTCTACAACCACGTGAGCCATTTCCTTGAGATAAATCTCTCTTTATATCTATATATACACTTCACTGGTTTTGCTTCTTTAGAGAACCCAGCCTAAGGCATATAGAGTATTAAATTAATTGATTTTTGGATGCTAAATCAACCTTGCTTTCCTGGAATAAATCCCACTTGGTCAGGATATATATATATATTTTTTTATATGAGGCTGAATTTGGTTTGCTAATATTCTTTTAAGGATTTTTGTGTCTTTGTTTATGGAGGATATTGGTTTGTAGTTTTCTTGTCATGTTTTTATCTGGCTTTGGTATGTGGGTAATACTGGATTCATACAAGAAGCTGGGAAATGTTCTCTCCTCTTCCATTCTCTGAAAGAGTTTGTGAAGAATTGGCATTATTTCTTAAAATATTCAACAGAATTCCCCCAGTGAAGCCATCTAGACCTGGATTTTTCTTTATGAGAAGATTTTTAAATTACTAATAAAATTTCTTAACTTGTTATAGGTCTACAAATATTTATTTCCACAGTCAATTTTAGTAATCTGTGTCTTTCTAGGAATTTGTCCATTGCATTTAAGTTGTCTGATTTATTGGTATAAAGTTGTTTATAGTGTTCCTTTATAGTCAGTAGTGACATACTTTCTTTCATTCCTGATTTTGGCAATTTGTGTCTTATCTCCTAATTTCTTCATCAGTCTAGCTAAGGGTTTGTCAATTTTGTTGATCTTTTCCCGAACAACTAACTTTTGCTTTCATTGATCTATTGTTTTTCTGTTTTCTATTTCATTAATATCGGCTCTAATCTTTATTATTTCCTTCTTTCTGCTAGCTTTGGGTCTAGTTTGCTCTTCTTTATCTAGTTTTTAAGGTCAAATCCTAGGTTATTGATATAAGACCTTCCTACTTTTGGGATATAGGTGTTCATAGGTATAAATTTCATTCTAAACACTACTTTAGTACATCCTGATAAATTGTTTCATTTTCAGAGCCCTAGGTGCAGTGATTAAAGCACTCGACTGCTAACCAAAAGGTCGGTGGTTCAAACCCACCAGCTGTTCCCATAGGAGAAGGATGTGGCAGTCTCTTTTGGTAAAAATTTATAACCTTTGAAACCATTCGGGGCAAGCTCTACTCTGTTCTATAGGATTGCTACGAGTGGGAATCGACTTGATGGCAGTGGGTTTGGTTTCATTTTCATTCAGTTAAAAATACTTTTAATTTCCGTTTTGATCTTTTCTTTGACCCATGAGTTATTTAGAAGTGTACTGTTTACTTTCCAAATATTTTGGGGTTTCCCAGAATTTTTTCTATTATGGATCTTTAATTCCATTGTATCAGAGAACATACTTGGTATGGTTTCAATCTTTTAAAATTTACTGAGGCTTCTTTTGTGGGCCAGCATATTGACCTACTCAATTAGATGTATTTTTAAAATTGAATTTTATTTTTTTATTAAAAAATTTTAAATCGAGATATAATTTACATACCATACAATTCACCCTCTTAATGTATATAGTCCAATGGTTTTTAATGTATTCACAAGGTCAGGCAACCATCACCACAATTCAATCCCAGAACATTTTTATCACCCTAAAAGAACTTGTATTCATTCGTAGTTACTTCTCCTTCCCTTCTCCCCCCAAGTCTCTGACAACCACTAATCTACTTTCTGTCACTACAGATTTGCCTATTCTGGACATTTCACGTAAACAGAAAATACAATATGTGGCCTTATGTGGGTGGCTTCTTTTACATAGCATAATTTTGTCAAGGTTCATATACACTGTAGCATCTACCAGAACTTTTTCTTTTTTTTAATGGCTGAAATATCCTGTTGTCTGGATGTATATACCACCTTGTGTTTATCCATTCATCAGTTGATATACATTTGGGTTGTTTCCATTGTGTGGCTATTATAAATAGTGATGGTATAAGCATTTGTGTGGGATGTGTTTTGAAGAAGTGTATCCAAATCTCTAGGCTATGGGTCAAGTGCTTGTACTCAAGAAACTGGAGACTGCGGTGTGTGTAGGTGTGTGTGTGTGTTCGTGTGTCTGCATTTCTGTGTGTGTGGTCAACCCAAGTTCCTGGGTGTTTACAAATAGTCTTTGGGCTTAAGAAGAGGCCAGAATGGCTGAGTCAACTCTTAAGTCCTAGCTCTACCCTACATGTTTCAACTCTCCCTGGCTACATGCCTCACCTTCTGTTCTGAACCACAGCGTAAGTGAGCCCTGCAGGGTGGGAAATGAGCCATGACATTCATGCTCAAAGAATCCAGTGCACATACACACAAACAGTGGATATTTCTATTACACTTTTGGGATGAGAGGAAAAGTGATATGTATCATTTTGTGATTTAAGAAAAGCAACAGTAAAAACCCTGCTCTCAAGTTAGTGGGGAAAAAAATTATCCATCAATCAATGGATGTGATGATGCCCAAATATTACTGTTGGTCAGAAAAATAATCCCACATAAACTTCCACTCTTCTCTCCTTTGGGTCCTAAAACTTTCATCACTACACTGCAGCGCATCTGTGGAGACAAGCACGTGGTGAGCCAGACAGCTGTTCACCAGGGTCCTAGTTTTATTCCTAGAGGCCCATCCAATTTTGGCTTTCCTCCGTGACTGCCATTTCCCATTGCCTTTCACTTGGCCCTGGAAAGGCTGTGAAGATTCTTCCCCAATCTTCATTCAAAAAATGAATCTGAAGGCTGTTTACCTAAAAAGGCAGAGCTACAGTTTATTTCTTTTCAACTCTGTCATCTCATTCTGGAAAAAGGTAGCAAGGCAAAGGCTGAAATTAAATATAAGAAACCATAGGGTTAAAAAATGTTCTCCAAGTATAATGGAAACC
Organism: Elephas maximus indicus; assembly: GCF_024166365.1. NCBI lineage: Eukaryota > Metazoa > Chordata > Mammalia > Proboscidea > Elephantidae > Elephas > Elephas maximus. The sequence goes on from NC_064824.1 coordinate 106,715,691, forward strand.
TGATTCAGGCTGAGAGATGACAGAGATACAGTATTTGACTAAAAGTTGGCCTGCCTTTGCCAAATAAAACTGCATGTGACTTATTCAGGTATTCTTTTATGAGACAAGATATTCTGTACCTGCTTGTTGAAATATCCTCAAAGGGGTAGAGGATCTCTCCATTGTTACAGATTTCGCAGATGAACCCCTTCTGGCTGCACAGACTGCAGCTGTACACGTGTGAGGTGGCAAATTTAATGACCTTGCCCAAGAATGGAGCCAGCTTTCCCTCTATCACCTGCAGAAAGAGAAATGGGACAGGGAAGCAAATTCATTGAGAACAGAAATCTTTAAGATGCAGGAGGACTGGAATTCCTTTCCTTTACACAACAGGAAAACCTCTAATTATAATTTCTCAGCAAGTCACAGGAAGAAAAGACAAGTATTTTAGCTCTGAAAGAACTCTCTCGTTTAAACCACTGGAGACTGGAAAATGAAGATGCTGAAACTTCTTTTGTATTCCTCTTCCTTTGTAATGTGGTATAGGGGATTGAGGACCAAGAAATGGGGAGCGCTACTTCCACAGACCAAGTTCACGCTTACGGTGTGGTATAAGAGGAATGTGATAGATTTCCCAAAATAGATTCAAAACATAAGGGCAGATATTAATGTAGAATTTTATGTTGTAAATTCAATAATACCGTTTCGCCATATCCCCCAAAGAATATATAGCATGTGGAAAAAAAAAAAATTTTTTTTTTTTTTGGCTGTCGGTAAGTACAATAATACAAAGAGGGAGTAAACTGGCAGTTTGAGGACCATATTCAGCCTATAGACTTTTTTTTTCTTATACATTGTTTTTTAAAAAATGGACCAATTTGAAGATCAAGAGATTCCACAGAGAAGTCCAGATTTTGGCTTCTCTTGGAAGATAGAAAATTTTACAAAACTAGGCCTGAATTCCACCATGATAATGGAGCTGCTTGCTCTAGGTGAGGCACATTTCCTCTGGTGACAGTCAGCCCCACCAGGCCCGAGTGTCTTGCATCTGCTTGTCTCCCCTGTTATGCTGGCAAACATCCATGAGTTTGGGACCCATGGTCAGTCAGATCCCTCCTCACTTAACTAACACTGTACAGGCTTCAATCACTTCAGCAGTTCACATGCTAACAAGACAAAATTTGCTTTCCTTTCCCTTACATTAACACATGTGTCTATACATGCTGATTTTGATTTTTAAAAAAAGGACAAAATTAATTTTATTTTGGAAATAACTGAATACTTTCTTGCAAAAGGTAACAAAAATAACATCTGAGGGAAATGTAATAAACCAAATTACAATGCCAAGATGAGTAAGTAGTAGGAATGGATAATACAAAAATAAGACTACAAATAATGTAATCATATGTTCCTCCATAAAATAAAACTATACATTAATATGGGAGATAAAAACTGAGGTAGGTTTTAAAACATCATGGAAGAATCCCACGATGTTTTAAAAATAAACACGGCAGTGGTTACTTCTAGGGAGCGGAACAAGCTGGAGAAACAAATCTTTCACTTTGTATATTTTTGTGTTTTTTCCACATTTAATGTATATATTTTTTTGCATTAAAATGCAAAAAATGCACCAAAAAAAAAAAAATCAGGTTTACTGCTTTATAAGAGCGGAGTTTTTTTTTTTTTTTTTCCTTAAGAAAGTGGTATAAATTATCCTGGGCTAAGCAGATAAATTTTCCACCATCCTTTAACTTGCTCTCCTCTGTATCATCTTTAGGAAGCCATAGATTGACCTCTTTTATTTACGTTTTTTCAGGGACTGTTAACTCCAGTAAACCCCAGTAAGGCATGTTCCTAATACCAACACATAATACATGCTTTCCAGGAAATAACCACTACCAAATCATATACCCAACCGCCAGTAAACACTTTCCAATGTGTCATAGGGTTATTTCTAAATTGTGGTAACAATACTTCAACTGAGTTTGGTTTTCCTTATTTCACTCTGCCCTAAACAACTAAGGTTAATACCACAATTTAAAGAGAGGCACTAAAAAACTATAATTCATTTAGGGGAAAACAACCAGAACATAGAACAGTATAAGTATGGAAGTCAGATGAGTGAAGATTGTTTGAAGGAACTGAGGATAAGAAGACCTCAAGGAGGACATAGAAGCTATCATCTAGTATCTGAAAGATAAAATTGGCATCTGTGCATAAAGCTTGTCCTCTACCTAAGAGATGGGGTATGAACATTTTGAAGGCTGCTAAAATATTTTACCAAATTACACTGCCAGCAATGTATATTTATTCCTATTTAGAGCTAATTCTTATTTAAAACATGATACATATCTCTATTAAATCTTCTTCTATAATTGTTTGATAAAAATGTGTGTTTTTTTAACTTGCATAAGCCATGCACGTTTATTATTTAGGTTATTTCAAGATTAAATTTTTGGGTATAATGTTTTTTTATTAGCTACTGCCGGTATACTAGAAAATACCAGCACTTGAATATAGTATTGGCACATACTGATCTTTCATCAACGCTAGTCATTTTTAGGTGATTCTTTTGGGTTTTCTAGAAGTAACACCCTAGTCCCTTCCTTTCTAATATTTATACCACTTGTTCATGTGTCACGTCTTACTGCATTATCCTGCACTTCTAAAACAATATCAAATAATAATGCTGTTAATAGCCATTCATGTTATTTCACTGAGAATCAAACCGGAAATTATTCGGTCTATAATAAGTAGCTCATTATCTCCACCAAACACATCCTGTCATTCGCCATAGTTTTTTTTCTCTCTCTCTTTTAATATTAGTTTTATTGAGATATAACTTATACACTATACAATTCACCTATTTGAAGCACACAATTCAATGGTTTTTAGTATATTCACAGTTTTGCAATAATCATGACAATTTCAGAACATTTTCATCCCTCTCACCAAAAAAATACCCTGTACCTACCTATTAACAGTCACACCCCTTTTCCTCTTATCCCCCAGGACTATGTACCCATTAATCTACTTTTTGTCTTTATTGATTTGCTCATTATGGATATTTCATATAAATGGAATCATACAGTATGTGGTCTTTTGTGACTGGCTTCCTTCATTTAGCATATTTTCAGGGTTCATGTCGATTTTCTATTAAATGTCTTAGTATAAGTCTCTTTTTTTCATGCTCCATTACCACTTTCCAGGTTAATAATCTCCTAATTTCGTTCACTGATGCCAGTCTTTGATCCATCCAGCACACATACTAGGCAGTTTTAGATATCACTTTCATCATGTTATCACCTCTTTCCTCAAACCTTCAGTGAATTCTCATTTTATCATCAATAAAAATTCTTTACTCATTCATTCCATAAAATTTCATTGAGTTACTGTCTTAGTCATCTAGTGCTACTATAACAGAAATACCATAAGTGGATGGCCTCAACAAAAAGAATCTACTTTCTCACGGTCTAGTAGGCTGAAGTCCAAATCTAGGGCATCAACTCTAGGGGAAGACCTCCTCCCTCCATCAGCCCTGGAGGAAGGTCCCTCTCATCAATCTTTGTGTAGACTAGGAGCTTCTCTGAGCAGGAAGCCCAGGTCCATAGGAATTGCTCTGCTCCCAGTGCTTCTTTCTTGGTGGTATGATGTCCCCTGCTCCTCACTCCCCTTTCCCTTTATCTCTTGTAAGATAAAAGGCGGTGCAGGCCACACCCCAGGGAAACTCCCTTTACATTGGATCAGGGATGTGACTTTAGAAAGGGTGTTAAAATCTCACCCTAATCCTTTTGAACATGAAATTACAATCACAAAATGGAGGGCAACCAGACAATACTGGGAATCATGGCCTAACCAAGTGGACACATATTTTGGGGGGGACACAATTCAATCCATGACAGTTACTGTGTTTCAGATACTGAATAAAGAGTGAATTAGACAGAACTAGAGCTTAAATTTTGCCTGGTGTGCAAGCATCTCCATAAACTGATTCTAGACTACCTCTCCTGCTGTATTTTCCAGTTCCCAATATATATTATCTGTTGTGAGCAAACTTTTCCCTGAGTAGAATATGCTTACTCTTGCTCTTGTGCCTTCACCCATGTCATTTTCTCTCTCTGTGTTCTCTCTTCTTTTCTTAGCACTTATTTATATTTCACCAAGGCTTCGTGGCTCAGATCTACTGTGTCTTGAACTGAAAAGTCACCTTCGGCTTCTTCAGCTGTCACTGACCTTTTATGCTTCTCCCTAGTTATTGAAACCTTTACATCACATAATTTAATACAGAATTTGATGCTGTTTCATACTCTTTGTTTTTGTTCAGCAGGTGACTATATAACTTATCCGATTATATGTCAAACAGGCAAAAGTGGTATTCGGTAATTTTCCCCTATAAAAATAGAAATTTTATATAGGGGCAACCTAAAAGAATGTAAGTTGCTTGAGGGCAAAGACTGAGTCTCATAAGATTCTTAAATATCCTCTCTCTTCTAGGCCCCTAAGTTCTTTTATTATTATTATTCTTTTTATTATTGTACTTTAGATGAAGATTTCCAGAACAAACTAGCTTCTCATTAAACAGCACAGATATTGTTTTGTAACATTGGTTACCAACCCCACAACACGTCAACACTCTCCCTTCTTAACCTTGGTTCCCTATTACCAGCTTTCCTGACCCCTCCTGCTTTCTAGTCCTTGCCCCTGGGCTGGTGTGCCCCTTTAGTCTTGTTTTGTTTTATGGGCCTGTCTAATCCTTGGCTGAAGGGTGAACCTCAGGAGTGACTTCATTACTGAGCTAAAAGGGTGTCTGAGGCCATACTCTCAGGGTTTCTCTGTCAAGCCATTAAGTCTGGTCTTTTTCTGTGAGTTAGAATTTTCTTCTACATTTTTCTCCAGCTCTGCCTGGGGCCCTTTACTGCGATTCCTGTCAGAGCAGTCGGTGGTGGTAGCCAGACACAATCTAGTTGTGCTCGACTCTGTCTGGTGAAGGCTGTGGTAGTTGTGGTCCATTAGTCCTTTGGACTAATCTTTTCCTGTGTCTTTGGTTTTCTTCATTCTCCCTTGCTCCCAACAGAGAGAGACCAGTGGAGTATCTTAGATGGCCACTCATAAGCTCTTAAGACGTCAGTTGCTACTCACAAAGTAGAATGTAGAACATTTTCTTTATAAATTATGCTATGCCAATTTAGCTAGATGTTCCCCAAGACCATGGTCCCCACAGCCCTCAGCCCAGTAATTCCATCCCTCAGGGAGTCTGGATATGTCTATGGAGCTTCCATGACCTTGCCTTGGACAAATTGTGCTGGCTTTGCCAGTATTGTATACTGTCTTACCCTTCACTAAAGTTACCACTTATCTATTGCCTATTTAGTGTTTTCCCACCCCCATCCCTCCCCTCCCTGGTAACCATCAAAGAATGTGCCTTTTTGTGTATAAACCTTTTCATGAATTTTTATAGTAGTGGTCTCATACAATATTTGTCCTTTTGTTACTGATTTATATCATTCTGCATAATGCCCTCCAGATTCATCCATGTTGTGAGATGCTTCGAAGATTAATCATTGTTCTTTATCGTTGTATAGTGCTCCATTGTGTATTTATCCACTCATCTGCTGATGGTCATCTAGGTTGTTCCCATCTTTTTGCTATTGTGAACAATGCTTCAGTGAACACAGATGTGCATATGTCTATTCGTATGACGACTCTTATTTCTCTAGGATATATTCCTAGGAGTGGGATTGCTGGATCATATGATATTTCTATTTCTAGCTTTCTAAGGAAGCGCCATATCGTTTTCCAAAATGGTTGTACCATTTTGCATTCCCACCAGCAGTGCATAAGAGTTCCGGTCTCCCCATAGCCTCTCCAACATTCGCTATTTCCTGTTTTTTTGATTCATGCCAGTAATGTCGGGGTGAGATGGTATCTCATTGTGGTTTTGATTTGCATTTCTCTAATGTCCAGGTTCCTAAGTTCTTGTTGACTGACCAAGGGTAACCTTTCTTCTCTTTCCTTTGGGTGTCAGCAGTCATATGTTGGGGCTATCTTTGTGTCACAAATTTTGCATCATTTTGCTGTGTAATTTAGGGAGAAACATAAAGAGTGTATGAACCTTGTAGCAGCTCAGATATTCACAGACCCCTTTCTCCCCCCCTCCTTTTTTTTTTTTTTTCTTATTTGTGATTAATTGCTCCTCTCAATTGTCAGCTCAGGCTCATGGCCACATTACAAAGGGCTGAAGCTGCTTTGAAGTTTTTCTTACAAAAAAGTGAGGTAATATTCTGTAAGTTTATATTAATATTATGGAAAGGAAAACTTTATACTTAAAAATTTTCAGGGGTAGTGAGAGAAATTTATGTTTTAAATCCTGACTTTAGACACAACTACTAGCAGCACTGGGAAGAAAACCCAGCTATTCTAGTTTCTTATTCCAGAGGTTTCATCACTACTTCAGCAAATTACTTAACTTCTCCAAGTCTCAGTTTCCTCAGGTGAAAAAGTAGGATAATATCTATCTTGCAGAGCTGAGGACAGGATCAGATTTAATGTACTGAAAGCACTAAGTGTGTATGGCTTAGTGCAAGTGAACAGTAAATTTGTGTTGTTGGGTGTTGTCAAGTTGGCCCCTGACTCATAGTGACCCTATATCAGAGTAGAACCACCCCATAGGGTTTTCTTGGCTGTAATCTTTATGGAAACAGATCACCAGATCTTTATTCTGCAGAACCACTGGGTGGGTTCAAACTACGACCTTTTCGGTTAGTAGCCAAGTGCTTAACCGTTGTGCCACCACATCTCCTTGAACAGTAAATAGTAACTCAATATTAGCTTATCTTAAACTAAACAGAAATTTTCTACGACTTAGATTCATTTCTCCTTTCAAACACTTAAGATTTACAGCAGGGAGAAGAAAAACGGGCATGAAGTTCCTACGGCATTTTTTTTTTTAATAATTTTTATTGTGCTTTAAGTGAAAGTTTACAAATCAAGTCAGTCTGTCACATACAAGCTTATATACACCTTACTCCATACTCCCACTTACTCTCCCCCTAATGAGTCAGCCAGCTCCCTCCTTTCAGTCTCTCCTTTCATGACAATTTTGCCAGTTTCTAACCCTCTCTACCCTCCTATCTCCCCTCCAGACAGGAGATGCCAACACAGTCTCAAGTGTCTACCTGATACAAGTAGCTCACTCTTCGTCAGCATCTCTCTCCAACCCATTGTCCAGTCCCTTCCATGTCTGATGAGTTGTCTTCGAGAATGGTTCCTGTCCTGGGCCAACAGAAGGTTTGGGGACCATGACTGCCGGGATTCCTCTAGTCTCAGTCAGACCATTAAGTCTGGTCTTTTTATGAGAATTTGGGGTCTGCATCCCACTGATCTCCTGTTCCCTCAGGGGTTCTCTGTTGTGCTCCCTGTCAGGGCAGTCATCGATTGTGGCCGGGCACCATCTAGTTCTTCTGGTCTCAGGATGATGTAAGTCTCTGGTTCATGTGGCCCTTTCTGTCTCAGGGTCATAGTTATCGTGTGACCTTGGTGTTCTTCATCCTCCTTTGATCCAGGTGGGTTGAGACCAATTGATGCATCTTAGATGGCCACTTGTTAGCATTTAAGACCCCAGACGCCACATTTCAAAGTGGGATGCAGAACGTTTTCATAATAGAATTATTTTGCCAATTGACTTCGAAGTCCCCTTAAGTCCTACAGCATTTTTTAAAGGCACTGAGTTATCCTTCCATTTGGATGGGATCAGTAGAAGTTAGTGTAAAGCAGTCAGATCCATTGCCTTTGATATTGTTGTAAATGAGAATAAGGCTTGCCAAAGCATATTTACTTTTGCCAAGGCCAAAATGCTGGGGGAAGACATTTAACATGCTTCAAACTTGATTAGAACCACCTACGTTAAGGTAACACCTTAGCAAGAAATTTTCTGTCTTACTCCTTTCCTATTTGTAATTAAATCAGCCACAGGTTAATATAACACTATAACAATCCATCAAAAGTCAGAAGGCCACTTCATCTTTAGCATTAGAAGGCTGGTGGATTTAGTTAACCAGGTAGTCATTTGGATATGTTATGACTGATAGTGAAATGGACCTCTGAGATGAGGTTTAGCATATCCCTCTATTTATTCCCCCAAAGTGCATGTCTACGTGAACAAAACCATGACAAAGTAATTAGCAGAAAACATATGTAGCTCTTCCCCCATCTCCTCACCCCCCTGCACTCAACCTCCTTCACCTTCTCCATACACCAAAGTGCGCTATCCTCTTGAGAAAACGCAGATGTCCAAAATAGGGTGAAACAGTTTGTTTCTGTTTTCAATTAAATTTAATTTCTTGTACTAAGAAAGGTATTAGTATGATTTACTTACTTGGGGAGTGTGCAAACATACAGTGAATTCAGAGGTGCTACAAGGACTGGGTATTCAAGGAATACACACTTCCCTTTGTAACTTAAAATTGTGTGTCATTTTATAGCACTGTAGGACAAGGACAAAATGCAACTCCAAGCTGGTATCTTCTTCCAGATTTTGCTATTTTTCATTTTTGCAATCTCTCTAAAATTCTTTTCACTCTGTTATTTGTTACTTCTAGAACTTAAGGGACTATCAAATGTCATTTTTCATGATCCAGCCAGCTGACAAATATACTGAATAGGCTACCCTTCTTGTGTGAAGGCAGCCCACTAAAGCTGCCTGGTCGAACTTCCAGCTCAAGGATGCACACATTTCCCTCCCTCTTCTGTTCTGGTCAAGATGGTCACATTGGAATTTGAGGCCTATGGCTTTCTTGCAGACTAAGACAACAGGCTTTATTTGATTTACTTTCTTGCAGACCAATCAAAAATTACAATTAAGTTAAAAAATAACCTAGCGCTGCCTTCTCCAAACCACAGTTTTAGAAACAGCTGCTTATTACTCATGTGTGGCACCAGGAAATTGCAGTGTCATGTTCAAGGTCTGTAGCCAATAGCGATCTGTGGGATTGGGAGAAGGGCACAACTGATTCTTTTATGTCCATTACCTTCACTCCCTTGGCACTACCACAAAATTCATACTCTACAGGGGAGGGAGACAGAGAACCAGAAACTTGGAAAAAGAAAAGAGAGAAAAGGCTCTTTCTCATCGAATTTCTTTATGTATTGGCTAATTCCTTCCCCTTGATTTGTCAACTTACCTTCCATTTCAACACAAGTGTTCCTTAGCCATTATGTAACATATAGATTCTGGATGACTGTTGGGAATACTTTGATGAAGAGGCCTGCTGCACTTGACAAATGGCTCCTCCTCTAAAAGTCTAACCAAGAGACCCAATTCATATGAACAAAGCCACTTGCCACTCATTTGTAACAGTCTAGCTTGATGGAACGGGAGAAATAAAACTGTCACACATTGTAAATGATTTCAAATATAATCTACCTTGCATTTGCTCAGCCCAGGACCATGAAAGGTTGTAGTCACTATTCCACTCCAAGCGTCATTCCGTGGCATTGACTGGGGGTAGAGTGAAGCCCTGATACTCTAGTGACCTACGCCAGGTGAGTCCATGGGAAGTTAGGATCAACCAGCCCGTGTAGTCTGCTCAAGCTTGAAAACCCTAACACACAGTAAAAATATTCTAAATCTTCATTCAATTTTATTTCTTTTAATTGTAACTCTTTACAAATAGGAAAAAAAAAAAAAAAAGCACACCCCCCCCAAAAGTATGAGGGACTTTCCTATTTCAAAAAGTTTGTTAAAACTCCATTTTCCCATAATTAACCTTTGAGCTCCTTATCAGAGCTCAATTCTGGGATGTTTGTAAGTAAACAAAAAACTGTCTCTTCTCTAATTAGCTGCTCTTCCCCAGTCCATTATGGGACTGCTCTAACACGACTTAGTTTTTGGCTAATCAAGCACTTCACTGAGGGTGGATTATATCACCAATTAGCTCTTATCTGATTCTCTCACAAAGGTGACAATTTCTACTTAGATTTTGGAAACTATGTGATAATTTAATCTGGATTAATGTAATTGGGTAGATTTGTGAGTGGCCACCATTGTTCCTACCAAATTACTTTTTGCTTACTGCTGGAAAGTTAAGTCTTAGGGAATAAATGAAAAAGGAATTTTAACTTCAATTTTCTTCAGCGGTGACAAAAGGAACCCAAACCAAAAAACACATTGCTGTTGAGTGGATTCTGACACATAACGACCCTATAGAACAGAGCAGAACTGCTCCACAGGGTTTCCAAGGAATGGCTGGTGGATTCAAACTGCTGACCCTTCGGTTAACAGACAAGCTCTAAACCACTGTGCCATCAGGGCTCCAAGATGAACCCAAGAACACAAACTTGATTCAGAAAAATATACAAATGGGGCCCACTTCAGGCAGTTTTTCTGCACTGAGTAAAATGCCTCAAAGGGTACAATCTGGTCAAGCCACGACTCCATGGAAATTTGGTGGAGCATTTGCAAACAGTAATTACAATTATGAGGCCCAAAGATCCTGAGCCCCAAATCAGGCCACACAGTCTGATATTAAACCCATTGCCATCGAGTCTCATATTAGTACATAGATATTATTTATATAGCAACAATTGTGAGGTTGGTGCAGGACCAGGGAGTGTTTTGTTTTGTTGTACCTAGGGTTGCTATGAGTTGAAATTAACTTGATGGCACCCAACATAATATTATTTATGGGGAAAATAGATAAAAATATTTTAAACTGAGACAGTTTCAGAAAAGCTCCATGGTATGGGTAGCAGAATTTTACTTCTCTGTTAATTAATTACATGTCTGAAATAAATCTGATTTGGGTCTCTACTATTCATTCATTTTAGCCCTAGTTATGATACCACTGACTCATCGAAAAGTAGGCCCGGAAAGGCCCCAAGAAGTCTTTTTAACTCTGCTTCCTCATTTAATATATGAGAAAACTGAGGCCCAGAGAGGTGATATGAGCTGTCCGAGATCACCCAGCCAGTTAGTGATAGACCCTAACTCCCCCTCTTAAGCCTTCTTCGCTACTCTAGGAGGGGGCTTCCTGAGGTCGTGTGGTATCAGAGCACAGCCCCCAAGGGTTTGGTTCAGCCCAGGAATTCTGAGGTTGCGCTACACCTACTGACCCTCCATGTAGAAATCGAGGATTTCTAAAACAGGCTCAATCTCTTCAAGGAAGCAGGATGTACAGTCTAGGTTGGTCCAGGGCTTGAGCCCAGTTTTGATTTGCATTGGACTTGTCTTTGGTTTACAGAAATATTTATGTATTGTCCAATATATTGCCCTTGTACAAAATTCTCTTAAATGGACACATCTTGTATGATTTTCCGAATATGGAGTGTGATCTTCAATAGCACCTTACTGGTGGTCAAACTACTGGAAAATTCATAAAGTATAGCAACACAAAATTCTGTGATAAAAATGAACTAAACATCAACTTAAACCCTATGATATTTACCAAAAACAGAAAAGCAGCTTTTTTAAAGGAAGAAGAACTACAGCTGGAAAAAGCAAAGCAACTCCTCGTACACTGTATGTGAAAGAAATGGAAGAAATATCGCTCTTTGAAGAGGACTTGAATAGAGGTCAACATGAGACATCTTAACAGAAAACAACAAAAGATCCAATATTTAAAACCCAAACCAAATCCATTGCTGTTCAGTCGATTTGGATTCATAGTGACCCTGTAGGACAGTGTGCCCCATAGGGTTTCCAAGGCTGTAAATCTATGGAAGCAGACTGCCACATCTTTCTCCTGTGCAGCAGCTGGTGACCTTTCAGTGAGCAGCCAAGTGCTTTAACCACTGCACCACCAGGGCTCCCTTCCCATATTTAAAGGGATAGAGAAGTAGAGAGGGAGAAAAAAAGCAACATTACCTGATCATATAAGAGCATAAATCATTAACAGTTTAAAAAATAGAGAAAGGCAACATAGATGTTCACGAGAGAAAAAAGGATGGAGTTCATTGAGATCTGAAATGAGCTAGAAATCTTGGTTTCTATTCCCAACTGAGTCTCCAGTAAGCCCTAAGACCTTTTAAAAGTCACTTAAGTTCTCCATGCCTTGGTTTCCTCATCTATAAAATAAAGCGATTGTACTAAGTGATTGGTAACTAGATGATCACCAGCAGTCTCTTTCAGTTTGAAGATTCTATGATTTTGTGATTAACCAAAGAGAAAACATCAAAAGAAGCTTGCTGACTATCCCAGGAATAAAGAAAGGAGGTATCTGGGGAGATAGATAAAAGGTGAGTTTGGCTAGACCAATTAGAAGATATCCTAGGAAATTTTCAACAGAAGTGAAATAATGCCGCCAGCTTTTCATCCCCCCCGCTTGCTGAGTGCCATTCAAAGAGGGAGTGAATGCTTTTGAGGAATCATCCTCTCACAGGTGTGCAACCAGATTTCAGTTTTCCTGAAGACCTCTGCAAATACCTTCCTTTCATCAGTGTATTTAATTAGTTAATGTGGAGACAGCTCTTTAGAAATGAAATGGACAATATAAGTGCTGAACATTATTATTACTTAACAGCTTTTATGGGACCAGCAATGCCTGAGCTTATATGAGAAACTAAAGTGAGTTCCTGGCTGGAAGGCTGCGATCTAATAAATTGTCGGGGCACTGATGGGGGGAAAACAAACGCTGCGTATAAACTGAAATAGGTGCTCTTTATTAGCTTGCATGCCATTGTCTAAGATTGCGGGCAATTTTTATTTTTTGCCTCAGGTGTCAACAAGCAGTAAAGCACCACTCACTACACAGCATGGATTATCATTTCACACATCCTGTTTTTCAGGACTATTATCTGCTGCGCTTGTGGCATTTGTATGCCTGGGTGTCTGTATAGCCAGGATATGGATTCAAATACATACGAGAATTTAACATATGATAAAGGTAGGGAGAGAGAGATTATTTAATAAATGATGTTGAGTAACTGGTTAACCAACAGGTGAAAAAAATTAAGCTGGACCCCTAACTCATTCCACAACCAGATAAATTAATATTTTAAATATAAAAAGAAAACCATAAAAGTATTTTAAAAACTATAAAATAGTATTAGAGAAAAATATGAGAAAAAGACTTTTGCGGGTCAACATTTTATAATCTTACAAGCCATAAAAATGATAAATCTGTATAATACAAAACAGAAAATTTAGCACAACATAAAATAGCATTTTCAAAGTCAAATGACAAACAAAACACTGAGAAAAATGCTCCCCATTTAAATGAAAAAAGTGTCAATTTCTTTTATATACAAAGAGCTCTTTCAAATTAATTAAAAAAAAAAAAGACCAACAATACACTTTAAATACAGGTTAATTAAACAAACAGGCAGTTTACAAAAATTACAAATGACCAATAAAGTTAGAAAAAAAGATGCTCAACCTTAACTGACAATGGAAAAGAATGCAAATTAAAACAACTGTTATTTTTATTTATCAGATTGGCAAAATTGATCCTACAGTTAATGAAGAAAATTAATGTAGCTATATAGGGAAACAGGCACTCTTAAGATACTGTCAATGGAAGTATAAATTGGTTGCACATTTTCAGAGGGCAATTTGGCAAGATCTATCAAACTGCAAAGCATACCCTAGACCTAGCGACCTTGCTTTAATGAATTTACAATACAGACACATTCACGCAAGTGCACTGGGAAATATACAAGGGTGTTTACTGCAGTATTGCTCTCAATAGAGAAAAATTTTAACTGGTACAGGTTAAAAATTAAGGTATACCTATACTACACTTTTTTTTTTTTTTTTTATACTACACAGCTGATAAAAAGAATGAGGTAAACTTTTATTTGTACTGAATGTGCATATGTGCCAAGACATCCAGGGTATACTGTTAATTGGAAAGGTTATGTGTGGGAAAGTAATATAGTTGGATCCCACTTGTGAAAAACAGAAAGAGGAAACATTTATACAGGCATAGAAATGTCTAGAAGGACAGACTAGCTACCGAGTAACTGAAGCTACCTCTGTGCAGAGGGATGTGGGGGAGAGAAAGGCAGACTTGTAAAATATAATTCTGTATTCTTTGATTTTTTAATAAATGTTTAAATTATTAAGAAAAAAACAACGGCAGCTCATGAAGCTTCACTTTAGAAAAATCTAGATGCGATATGCATATGCATACATGCAAACATTATAAAAACATGGAAAGCCTTCTTCGTTTTTTGTTTTATATGACCTGTGATCTCACTTGTCCCTAATAACTTGTTTATTTTCACAAAAGTTCTTGAAAATTGCCTATTGGGGCACCTGTGATGACAGAGCACCAGACTTGATGCTCGTATCCAAGGAGATCCCTCTGCCTAATCAGAATGTTCCCTCATGGGTTTTTCAGATTTGGAAGTAACACTGCCCATTCAATTAGAATGATTTATAAGATATGCAGAGTGTCAATAGCCATATCTAATACAAGGCAATTTAAGGCTGGCTTTTGTTTACATGATTATCATTGAATTCTAGACATTTAATCTTATCTCTTTAAATACTTAACTGGGAGTTAGTAAGAAATCAGTTAAGATGCACACTGCATTTTCTAAGAATCTCACTTAAATGTTTTAATACCCTCTTCCATCTAAGACCCATCTCTGCTTGGGCAGGTTTTTTTCCTTCCTGCCCTATCAGAGATAGACCTGTCCTCACTGGCTCCATCCTCTGAGGAACATAACTTGATCTTGAGTACCTGGTTGGTCAGTCAAATTGGGAAACTTTCAACTGTGTTTTGTAATCAGTAGGAAAAGGAGGAGAAACAGCATTGGCATTTGACTTTTTCACCCATTCCCTATCCATGTGGAAGTTACAATAATTTCACACCACTCAGAGTATGTTGCGGGGGAAGTACGTTGCCCAGTCTGAAGGTTTTTACTACTTAGTTTGATGTCAATCCAAGGGAAAGTCAATGCACTGACTAACCTGCTTTAGACTTGGCCATAAGAAAGAAATGAAAACCATGGTTTTGTAACAGGAGGACATTCAAAGGTAAGATTAGGTTCTAAGGGAAAAGCCTTTGGAATGGCATGCCCACCTGCGACATGCCGGGGGTCTGGTAAAATCTAAATGGAAATGGGAACCAGGAAAGGAAGTCCATTAATGAGCCAGTTTTCCAGAGAGCTGTCTGTGATCTGGTCCAGCACTCCACATCCTTCTCCACACCACCCCATTCGTTTGCCTTCCCCCATTCTAGCATATCTGTAACCACAGTTTCAGAAGAGAGAGAGATGACTCTCGTCTAGATTCATTTGCTACTGACAGTAACTCTAGCAAAGGGAAAACTATCAACCAAGACAGAATATTTGGTATCAGCTATAGAGGCTTCAGTTTTCCTTGGGTTCCCTGCCCTTCAATGAGTATGGGTAATTGAAAAAGGACTTTACCTCAAGCCCTCTAAGTCCACTTTCTTAGTTAAGAAAGCTCAGCTAGTTGAAACTCCAAGCACTGGTAGACTAGCTTATGTAAATTGGGAGAAGTTTTTTCTTTTTTTGTCAAATTACTCTTTATTACAATTTTTTTTATAACTGTTGATGCTTTTTCCTATAAATTTCATTTCATCTGGTTTTAATATGATTAAAAAAAAAAAAAAAGATTACACCAGCCTAATTTGTTTATATTTGCCTATGTTTCCCATACCTCCTACTTTATTTTTTTTTTTAATTGTTCTTGAGAACATACACACCAGCAGATATACCAATTCAACAATTTCTACACATCATGTACAACTCAGTGACATTGATTACATTCTTCAAGTTGTGCAACCGTTTTCATCTTCCTTTTCTGAATTGTTCCTTTCTCTTAACATCAACTCCTTGCTCCCCAAGCTTCCTATCCGACCTTTTAAGTTGGTGTTGTCAATATGATCCCACCTGGATAGTTGTTTAAAAGAGCATGATACTCCAGGCAAACATTCTTTACCTATTATTGTTTGGTTAAGGAGCCCTAGTGGCACAGTGGTCAAGAGCTTGGCTGCAACCCAAAAGATTGGCAGCTTGAACCCCCCAGCTGCTCCATGGGAGAAAGCTGTGGCAGTCTCGGCTTCTATGAAGATTATAGCCCAGGAAACCCTGTGGGGCGGTTCTACCCTGTCCTACAGGGTCACTACAAGACGGAATTGACTCTGTGGCAATGGGTATTGCTGGTTTAAAGTCTTCAGAGGCAGGAGAAGAAGTTTCATTGGTTATAGCTTGTCTTTCCATACTTACTGCTAGTCTTTATCTACCATGTCTCCACCTCCTGCTCTCACGACGCCTGCCTACTCATCATTCCCTGCAAAGTTATGATCAAGATAACTATCATTTACTGCTATCATTAGGTATAAAGTATTGTACTGTTTGCTTTCAGTATTTATTTCCACTTCTTACTGCAACTGCCCAAGTATTACTATACTCATTTTATAGATAATTAAACTGAGGCATAGAAAGAATAATGGACTTGTTCATGGTCAGAGTGCTAATGTGCATCAAAGCTAGAGTTTGAACTCAGGCCTGTCTGATTCCAGTGCTTGGTTCTTTCTGTTGTTAGCTGCAGTAGAGTCAGCCCCTGACTCATGCTGACCCCATGCACAATGAAACTAAATGCTGCTCCATCCCATGCCATCCTGATGACTAGTTGGGGATCAGACCTCTGAGGTCCAGAGTTTTCACTGGCTGATTTTCAGAAGTAGATCACCAGGCCTTTCTTCATAGCTCACATTAGTCTGGAAGCTCCACTGAAACCTGTTTAGCATCATAGCAGATACAAGCCTCCACTGACAAACGGGTTGTGGCTGCACACGAGGTACCCTGGCCGGGAGCCGAACCCAGGTTTCCTGCGTGTGTGATGAGAATTCTACCACTGAACCACTGGTCCTTTCTACTCTACCACGACTCCTCTCAAGTCACATGCTCTCAATCCCGGTTCACTTTTCTAAGTCACTTTTTATTGCTGCCACCACATTGCCCCCTTTTGCTCTGCTGCCTCTCACAGGTATAAATAGATCACTTTAGAAGGAAGAATGACTCTTACCCTTTTCCTATTATAGGCATTTTCAAGTGCCTTCAACCTTAGCATTCAAAAAGCTGAAACTAAATATTTCTGGAGTATTCCTGTCACAGGCCCTGGATCCAAACATTTAAATTGCAACACAGTCCAGACAAAATGGCAAGCCTTTGAGGAGATGGGGTTATGGTCTGATGGCATGAGCACAGAGGGCAAATGGAGAAGTTGCTGCCAATTAAGAACCGCATGTCCTTCAGAAGAACCTCTCGGGGATGTGTGATTCGTGAGCTCCTGGGACACGCACAATTCCTGAGGACTGAGCTGGCTGGCTTTCCAAACACGAGGACAATGGAGGATGAACTTTGTGGGCAGCCAGAAAGGCCATAATGGGCAATTTTTGAACTGCCCTTGAAAAGCATTTTATCATTGGAATAGCTAACATTCTTGTTGATTGTGTAGAATAAAAAGGACCCAAGCATTTGACCATTTGGTAGACATTAAGGTCCTTGTTCTGTATGTCCAAAGTGGGCATTAATGTGCAATCTGTAGAAGTCTCACAACTTGACAGGAAGATGGCTGGCTCTGCAACTGCTTCCTGACAAGCTTTGGCATCATTTAGTTGTGATCATTCAATCTTACTTGTTTTTAAGATTATAAAATAAGTTATTTAATTCTTTAGCTTATCATCCTTATTAAACTATATATATATGGTTTTTTTTTTTGTCTCTAAAACCCAAACTAAAAATTCTTATTGTTAAGAAAAAGTATAAAAATTCAACTCAGAGTAAACAAATATTTAAAATAATATAAAAAGTGAATTGGGACAAAGTGATTCTAAAGTTCATCTGGGAGAAAAAAGGATGGGTATAAATAAATTTTCTAAGACAAGAATATGAGGCTGTGTTTGTGCTACCAGACATTAAAACATATCCTAAAACTCAAATAATTTCAAAGGTTTGGTACAGGCATAAGAATTGTTTTTGAGGAAAGAGAACTGATTGCTCAGAAACAGACCCTGGGATACACATGTAATTAGAATATGGAATTAAAGTCACCTCGGAAAGGATAGATTATTTAAAAAATGGAACTGAAATGACTGCTTCGCCATCTTGAAAAAAAAATCAAGATGTATCGTCACTTCATACCATGAATTCAAATGAATTCCAGAAATGTACTAAATTATTAAATAGACAAAAGAAACTATAAAAAAAAAAAAGCTTCTGGGCTCATCAGGAAAATACAAATGATGATTTATTTGATCTGAGGATGGGGAAGGGCTACATAGATCTTACAGCCATGAAGAGATCACACAAGAGAAAATAAATGGGCATATCTGAACATATAAGAGTTTAAAACTTCGGTTTATTAAAAAAATCATCTATAAATTGAAGGTCAAGCAAAACTGGGAAAATATCACACATAAAGTGTTGACAGCCTTAATATATAAGACACTTATACAAATTAACTGAATAATTAGCCCACCCCCAAATGGGCAAAAAATATGATCAAACAATTCATAAAAAAATACAAGTAGTGACAAACACATAAAAGTGTTTAGTCTCATAAATAATAATAAAAAAAAGATACAGAAACTAAAAAAAAAAAAACCTTTTACCTAAGAATTATTTTTGTTTTTTTAAACGACAACGCTTAAGGCTCTAGAGATATGGAGAACCTGCTTACACTGTTGGTGGGCATGGATAAAGTGACGCGTATCCAGAGCTTTCAAAAAAGTTAAAATCCTCTGACCATAGTAGTTCCTCCTCTGAATTTAACTTAAATAATCAGAAACCAAGGGATTTTTGCAGAAAAATGTGCATCACAGTATTATTTATAACACAAATTGGAAACCCCCTAAATGTCCGATAAAAAGGAGCTTAAACTATAATGATGGGATCTTATACAGACATTCAAAATAGCTATTTCTGAAAATATTTAATAAGTTAAAAAAGTAGGATTAAAACTTATATACTGTAAACATGAGCCACGTTTTTTACATTTAAAAGAACTAGCTGGAAATGTATCAAAACGTTAACTATGGTGGTAGGCTAGCAGTAACCCTAATGACAACAACACCTGCCAGGATACAATCTCACTAAATCCTCAGCACATCACTGTGAGGATCGGGTTATCCACATTTTACCAGAGGACACTGAGCACTGGAACTGGACTCAAACTCAGGTCTGCCAAGAGCTGGGATCTGGATCTCTCTGCCAGGCTGCCTGGATGGTTATCTTCTCTTTTGTAACTGTCTGTTCTTCCCAAATTCTCTTTAATGAGCATATTTTTACGATCAGGAAAAAAACAAAAAACAAAAAAAACCCCACAACTTTAAAAAAAGTGAACTGGGGCTAACAAGGCCCTTTGAGGTTCTGTGTCCTGCCCTGTGACAGTATGTGGTATGGGGGACGATACTATCGCTGAGCCCTCTTACCCTTCCCCATTGCTCTGGGTTCCCTTTCTTCAATTTCCCTTCCTTTTCTCCCCTTCTTTCCAGTGTAAATCATGGGGCCACTCACTGGCCTTGTGAGGGAGGGAGGCCCTGTGTGTGGAGGTGCCATCAGGGCCGGTGTGGCCTGCTCACATTCTTTCCTCTGTCTTCCTCTTTTCCTTCCCTCCTGCTTACCCTGAGGCTTTCCAGCACCCCTGGGAACAAGCCTGGCTCAAGGTTCTGGTTTAACAAAACAAAACAGAGCTTCCTGGGGTTAACTCTGGGTTTGGCCTTTCACAGTTCTGTGATTAAATTGCATTTTTCAGTGGTTCTGCCTTTAAACTCAAACCCCTTTAAAAAGAAATTTAAGGAGAGCAAAACATAGGAAACAGTGCCAAATGCCAATAACATACTTTAGTCATTTGGGGAATGGGCAGCTTTAGAAACCGCAAATTCCCACTTATGCAAGGGCTACTTGAGCTTTTTTCTTTATTGCTTAGTGACAGAGGCCCGGCTCTTAGAACATGGTCAGAGTTAGGTCTCTCTTGTTTGTTTTCTCTCCTAACCCCTGCCCCCCGCCCCCAGTCTGTCTCCCTTTCTCTCTCTCTCTGTCCCTTCTCTCTTTGAAAATAGTTTAAAAAGGTCTGGGTTATGACAATGGGAGTTGGCTGATACTACAGCTTTAATCAAATAACAAAAATCATTTCCACTTATGATGTAGTTCATCAGACTAAAAGGCAGATTCAAGTCTATACCTTGGTACCTGTTTAACAAACTCAATTACATTGAACTACCCATTCTAAACCTGGGAGGCTCCACATCTGTGACTGTGCCTTCAGGTGGCAAGGTTTTGGTACTATGTGTTCACCTGTGGGTTCTGTTTCCTTTTTCCTAAAGAAAGTGTCTGGAAGGGGAAGATAAGATGCAAACATTAATTGTTTTGCACCTATGCCTTCCAAGACTATGGCTGGCCCAAGACAAAATGGAAAGAATACCTGATAGCTCTCTTCTGGGCCTTAAATCTATTTTGACCACTAGGGACTAGGCATTGAAGCATCAGAGAGTCCAACAAGGAGGTTCTCTTTCTCAGGCCTCCACCTTCAGAGCTAGAGTAAGGTGTGGCCTGGCTAGCCCTGGGGCACAAACTGGTAAACCATACTACAGTATCATTGAGTAAACTGGAAAGAAGGTGCTAATGAGCTCAGGTTCCGTAGCCACTCCTTAAATTACTGGCACTCAAGGATAAGTAGATAAAAAAAAAAAAGTAGATAGCAGTGAACAATTTAAAAAATGTCTCTTTTTCTTGAGTACTGAGCATTTTGGTGGTGAGCCTATGTCAGGTGCACAGAGCAACGATAGGGCAGGGAGGCAGACCCAGAATCAGACAGCTGATAGTCATCTGAATTAGCAGTGAACAAACATGAATGTGAGAGATTAATTTTACTGCTAAAGGTTAATGTTGACTGATTTGGTAAAAACTACAAACTAAAACTAGAGAGAATAAGAATCCTATAAAAGTCTGAAAAAGAAACAAAAATTCTCAACAAAATACTAGCAAACCAAATCCAGCAGCGTACAATTGAGATCTATCCCAGGAATGCAGGGTTAGTTTAACATCTGGAAATCAATCAATGTAACAAACCCTATTTAATTCTCTTTTTTCATGTGGGAGACCTGAGTTTAATTCCTGACCACTGCCTCTCATGCACAGCCACCACCCATCTGTAAGTGGGGGCTTGCATGTTGCTGTGATGCTGAAAAGGTTTCAGCAGAATTTCTAGACTGAGGCACATTAGAAGGAAAAGGCTGGCTATCTATTTCTGAAAATCGGCTAATGAAAACTCTATGGATCACAATGGTCTGATCTCCAACCAATGACGGGGATGGTGCAGGACCGAGTGTTTCACCTCATTGAGCACGGAGTCACCATGACAGGGGAAGACTTCACAGCAGCTAACAACAACAACAACAACAACAACAACACACCTATTAACAGAATAATGAACAAAAGTTACAAGATCATCTCAACAGATGCAGGAAAAGCATTTGAGAAAATCCAACACCTTTTCATGGTGAAAACATTCAATAAACTAGGAATAGAAAGGACCTTCCTCAACTTGACACAGGGCATCTAGGAAAAACTCACAGCTACCATCATATTTAATAGTGGAAGACTGAACTTGTTCCCTAAGATCAGGTACTAGACAGGGATGTTTGCCCTTGCCATACCTATTTGGCATTGTACTACCCATGGCAATTAGGAAAGAAAAAGAAATAAAACTCCAGTCAGAATGAAAAAAGCAAAATTATCTCAGATGACATGATCTTGTATATATAGATGGGGGAAACATTTTGACATCAATGTCAGAAAAAAAACAAACTTTTAAATATATTTGAATAGGATTTTGTGAGTATATCCATGTATGTTGCTTCTACTCTTGGAGAGAGTGAGTGAGTTTTTACTCATTGCCGTGGAGTCGATTCTGACTCATAGCGACCCTATAGGACAGAGTAGAACTGCCCCATAGAATTTCCAAGGAGCGCCTGGTGGATTTTCACTGCCGACCTTTTGGTTAGCAGCCGTAGTACTTAACCACTACGCCACCAGGGTTTCCATCTAATTAAGAGCTATGGAAAAACTTATTAGACTTTCCATTCCAAATAAGTTAAAAAGGCAGTGTTACTGCCAGAGCATGTAATAAATTCTTTATTTTGGAAATAAGGATTTTCAAAAATAAGGATAAACAAAAAAATCCCAAACCTATTGCCATTTAGTCGATTCTGACTCATAGCGACCCTAGAGGACACAGTAGAACTGCCTCATAGGGTTTCCAAGGAGTGCCTGGTAGATTTGAACTGTCAAACTTTTGGTCAGCAGCCATAGCTCTTAACCAGTACGCCACCAGGGTTTCCAAAATAAGGAGTATATATATATATATATAAAATCAATTTCCCTTTCCCTATCTACTAAATGGAGCCCTGGCAGTGCAGTGGTTAAGAGCTTGGCTGCTAACCAAAAGGTCAGTAGTTTGAATCCACCAGCTGCTCCTTGGAAATGCTATGGGGCAGGTATACTCTGCCGGACAGGGTCACTATGAGTCGGAATCAACTTGACAGCCACAGGTTTTTTTTGGATCTACTTAATATATTTCATACTATTTGAATATATAATGAAAAAAACATTTATAGAATATCAATGTGTGGGATGCCAAATTATTGGCCTGCCCGTGTATTTCAGTCTGGCCTTGCCTGCTGAGGAACTCTGGGTCATGGCTACTACCAAGAGAATAAAAATGATTTTAGTCTTATAGGCCTGTTCCAGGTTCCCCCAGGCTGAATCATGAAAAGACTCCATATAGACATGGGGCTTGAAGTCAGACCAGAAGACAAGCCATCGCTGTCTGTTGCTGAAACTGAGCCCCTTGGCTAGGTGTCTGGCCACAAAGAACCTTTAAAGCACAAAGAAAGCCATGTAAAAGACAAGACGGCTCAGAGGCCTTACAGTTAGTAAAACAGGAGTTCAAAGCAAGCCAGTAACATTCTTCCAGTCCACAGAGTAGTCCAGGGGCTTGAGAATGTCTTTTTATTTTTTTTTAATTTTATTGTTATTCTTGTAAAAATATATGTAACACAATATTTGCCAATTCAACATTTTTCAGATGTACAATTCAGTGACATCAATTACGTTAATTATGTTGTGCAACCATCACCCAGAATTGTTGCCAAATTTCCCATGCCATACACAGAAACTCACTGCTTCCTAAATAATGACTCCTCCCTTTCCCCATCCCACCCACCCCGAGGAACCACTAATAACCCTTTGGTCTCTATACATTTGCCTATTTTTATTACTTCATATAAGTGAGATCATGTAATATTTGTCCCTTTGTGATCGACCTAGTTCACTCAGCATAATGTTTTCAAGGTTCATCTACGTTGTAACACGTATCAGGCCTCCGTTTTTCTTTATGGCTGAGTAGTAGGAAATGTCTTTGTGCGAGAGCCCTCTGTTCAGTTTCTACTGCTTCTTCCTTAGAGCAGTGACCACAGCGATCCTGCTGCTTTGGGTTCGCTGACCAATGCTGGCCTTAAACTTGCCAGATTTTCCCTGGCTAGCTCAGATGACTACATATCCTGACAAACTGCCTTAAACTTTGCTGCAGTCTTTGAACTTTACTTTTTGTTTGTGATTTGGTCCTAGAATTCACCCTCCTAACTCTAGTCTTCTTACCACCGAGCAGTTGGTGCCTCCTGCTCTCCCTGTGGAGCCCTGGTGGCACAGTGGTTAAGCATTCATCTGCTAACCAAAAGGTCGGCAGTTTGAATCTGCCAGCTGCTCCTTGGAAACCCTATCGGGCAGTTCTACACTGTCCTAAGGGGTTGTTATGAGTCAGAATCCATTTGACAGCAACAGGTTTAAGTTTTTTTTTTTGCTCTCTCTTTAAAGGAGTCCTGGTGGAGCAGTGGCTAGGAGCTTGGCTGCTAACTGAAAGGTGAGTGGTTCAAACCCATCAGCGGCTCTGCGGGAGAAAAGACCTGGCGATCTGCTCCCCCTAAAGATTCCAACTCATAGTGACCCTGTAGGACAGAGCAAAACTGCCCCATAGGGTTTCCAAGGTTGTAATCTTCCTGGAAACAGGTTGCCACTCCTTTCTCTGGCAGAACGGCTGGTGGATTGAAACTGCTGACCAAGTACTTAACCACCGCACCAGCAGGGCTCTTTCCCATAAAGGTTATAGCCTAGGAAACCCTACGGGGCAGTTCTGCTCTGCCCTGTAGGGCTGCTACGAGTCAGAATCAACTTGACAGTGCATAACAACGGCTCTCCCTTTTGCAAGTCTTTCTCCACCCCCAAATGGCCTCTTTCTACACCAGCTCTGAAATCCTATGTACAATAATGTGTTAGATAAAGCAAGAAATGAAGAAGCAGAGATGGAAGAAATAACAACCTTTTAGAAAATTTTCTTACATGTGTGCAAGATTTTAGCTTTTCTATTCTTTTGAGTCCCAGAAACAATAGCAGTAACATTAAAGAAAAACAAAACAAAAAACCAGTGACTGTTTAAATATTCCACAATCGTTCTCTGAATTTTCCATTTTGGAAGCAAAAGCATATCTTAACATATATTTCAATGGGTTGGTTGCACACCATAATTAGTTATTGCAAATAACTCATCTTTCAAAAATTATTTTATTAATAATTACGGTTGTAGTCTTCAGAGGAAAACCTAAACCTAGAGAATATAAGAGAGTTTCATAAACAGCAGCTCTTTAATAATTTCCCTGAGGAAAAGAGGAGCCCTGGTGGTACAGCAGTTAAGAGCTTAGCTGCTAACCAAAAGGTCGGCAGTTTGAATCTACCAGCCGCTCCTTGGAAACTCTGTAGGGCAGTTCTACTCTGTCCTATAGGGTCACTATGAGTCAGAATCCACTCGACAGCAGTGGGTTCTGAAGAAAATGCTTGAATACACTTTAGAAACAAAGACTGGCATGATTACACATCACCCTTCCTGTAATACTTAAGACTGCCAGGCAACTGGGAGGAATCATGCCATGAATAGATAGGGTGATTTGAACTGTGGCACCCAAAATTTGTGATTTTTGGATTAGAGCAATTAAAAAAATTTTTTCCAAACTTAATTTGCCAAACAAGGATGGTAAAAATAAAACAAAATCTATCATTTGCTATCACCATTATTTTACAAAATGGGAAGGTGATTTTAACACCAAAAAAGTAGAAACAATATGATTTCAAAATAAAGAAGTATCTTAAATGGAATGTTTGGTGTTATTAAAAACTCACTGCTCTGCATTATTTCTCTCCCTTTCTGTAAGCCTAGTAAAAACTCCATTGCAAGTGAGTCCTCAAGTCAGGTAGCAAAGTTGAGAATCTTTGTGATAAGCACACGAGGGATCTCAATCCTTGCCAAAGCCATTGCTTCAAAGTGAATCTCAAAATGAAAGAATTGGCAGTGTGTCTCCCAAATTTCAGTCACGTGAAACACCTGCATAAACGTTGTCACAGCTGCATTCCACCTGCATTATTAAACTACTGTTTTTATTTAAATTGACTCATTTATTTATTAAACATTATTTCAAAAGGAAAACTTTATATCAATACCATAAATGGAAAACCAGGATCCTTTGTCACAGTCTCGATAACATAAATGCTGGAAGGTCCTGGGCCTGCAGCCACCTCTCTGTTGAAAAGGGGGGATTAGCAAGTGTCAGACCAGCACCAAGCAAAGAAATGAGGCTTTCTGTTTGATTCAGCCTGAAGGACAGAAAAAGAATTGAAAAGGGAGTACACCTACTCTTTTCGGCTCTCTTGTTATCTGACAACATTTCTCATTTAAGACAATAGTAAAAATTCTACTCTCTGACTATGTTGCACATTAACGACATACATCTGGCAGCAAGGAATGCCAAGGTGTGAGGCGAAAGTAACCCTGGCTGTGATGGTTAAGGTTATGTCAACTTGGCTGGGCCATGATTCTCAGTGGTTTGGCAGTTATATAACGATATAATCTGGCAGTTATGGAATGATGTAATCTGCTAGTTATGTAATGATGTAATTTGGCAGCTATGTAATGATGTAATTTAGCAGTTATATAATGATGTCAGAAGCCCTGGTGGCAAAGTGGTTAAGAGCTACGGCTGCTAACCAAAAGGTCAGCAGTTTGAATCTACCGAGCACTCCTTGGAAACCCTGTGGGGCAGTTCAACTCTGTCCTATAGGGTTGCTATGAGTTGGAATCGATTTGATGGCAGTGGGTTTTTTGGGGGGGGGGGCAGTGATGTATTCATCCTTCGTTTGGTGATGTGATGCGGTCATCCTCCATTTTTGCATAACGTTGATTTTCACATAATGACCCGGTCTTTGGAAACTAACCATGTTGGTAAGTGAGAAGTGGGTATAATTGTCTCATGTAATTCAGTGTCATGTAATGCCAAGTCCATTATCTCCTGTGCCAACTAATATTGTCTTGGTAGACGTCTCATGGAATCAGAGGCATCTTTGCATGGTAGTCAAGAGCATGGACTAAATCAGCCTTCCTAAATTCAAATTCTGACTTTTCCATGTAGTAGCTGGTGACCTTGAACAAGTTATTTACTTCTCTCCCTAAATTTTCCATCTATATGAAACAGGGATAACAATAATATCAGCTTCACAGGTTTGCTGTGAGTATCAAATGAGTAGATACGTGTAAAGCTCTTAGAACAGTAAGTGGCACATGTTAAGAGCTCAAAAATGTTAGCTATTATTCTTATTATTCCACACTTTGGGAAACACCAGATTAGGATTTTGGTCTAGGCCTGTGTTAGACTGTATCAGGCATACAGTAATATAGTAACACATTTCTAGAAAGAACATATACAACTCTATTACTAATTCAAATTAAAATGAGTAACTTACTATACATGCAACTAACACAACTTATTGTTCATTTGGTTTACATTTTCTCCCATGCCCTATTTACTTGGCCAAGAGCAAATCTGAATGCTATACTTTTGCTTTTAAGGCAGAGCACATAATGCATTTGAAACCAAAAGGTTACACCACAGAAAAACACTTTTAGGGTCGTAACTGCAAGTCACTGCTTAGGTAAACAAGGACATCTAAGTATATTAATTTCATTGATCATGAAATCAATGTTCCTTCTATTTAGAGTAAGCAACAGAATTATCATAGGATTTGCCCCTCAAAGAGGCTACACATGTTATGATTTAATTGATATTATGAAATGTAGTAAGGGAGGACTCTCTCCTCTGCAAATCACCAAATAAACAAGCTAACATCAAAAAGCAGTAATTCTAGGGGGCTCCTAAGATGGATTAGTTGGTTCTGGACAAGAAAGGCATATATTACCATATCCTAAGCTGTTGCCTTTCATGTGTCTCATCCCTTTTGTCCCTGGAACTATATTTAGTACAGAGAGAACAACGGCGCTGCCAGGACAGTCAAGTAGAAAGAGAGGGTATTAATTCAGTAGGCCTTGGTCAAGGTTAGTGGACAAGTGCATATTTAGCTTATTAAACTATAAGATAAGGTCATATTGGAAATTACAGCAATATCTAGACCTTTCATGTATTGGGCCTAGTCTCTGAATGGTGTAAATGGTTAAGTGCTTGACTACTAGCTGAAAGGCTGGTGGTTTGAACCTACCCAGAGGCACCTTGGAAGACAGGCCTGGAGATCTGCTTCCTTAAGGTCACAGAATAGAAAACCCTATGGAGCAGTTCTACTCTGTGCACATGGGGTTGCCACAAGTTGGATATGACTCTAGGGCAACTACCAACAACAACAACGCTGGGCCTACTTTGATGATGGTCTCATTTGAAATCTGGATTTTTAAAATAGCCGTCTTCCTCCATCTCTGCTCATTCACTGTAGGACGGTTTCTTCTATCCATACAACCTGCTTCTTGGTAGCATCTTTACCACCTCTCCTTCCTCTCCACTCAATTTTTGCTGTTTCTTCCTCCAGTAGGTCAAGTTGAGCACCTCTGCTTTTCCTTTTTCGCTGTCATGATTCCCTATTTGTAGCTTGGCTACCTTTTCTCTATATCAATAGGCTTTTTCTCTTCTGATTAGGCCAAGTTATCATCCTCACTTGCTTTGCTTTCTCAGTCATGTCCCTCAACTTTTCTATTGAATTCTGCATCAGACATTAACTATTCTTTCTTTATAAATGCTGTCTGTCCCTTTCTACTTCTCATCTTCTTCCCACACTGTTTGGAGTATTTTTTGAAAACATCTTCACTCTACCCCTACGATGTCTATAAGCAACAAAACATTCCGGATCCTGTAAGTGGAACCACCTTCTACTTCCCTTACCTAATAGGACATACCTTTTAATTTTCCTCTGCAACTTTTCCCTAGAACCCACTTCTTCTGAAAGGCTTAGCTTGAGTACTTTCGTTGTTAGTTGCTGTTAAATCAATTCTGACTCATGGCAACCCCAAGTGCACAGAGTAGAACTGCTCCATAGGGTTTTCAAGGCTGACCTTTAAGAAGCAGATCACCAGGCCTGTCATCTGAGGTGCCTCTGGGTGGGTTTGAACTGCCAACCTTTTGGTTGGTAGTCCAATGCTTAACCATGGGACTCTTTTTGAGTACTACAGGGGATCAAAAGGAGAAGACAAACTTCAGAAGCAGTGTAGTAAACTCCGTTTTCCTATCCTTTACTGTGTCTGGAGTCCCTGAGTGGTGCAAATGGTTAATATGCTGAGCTGCTAACCAAAAGTTTGGAGTTTTGAGTCCACCCAGTGGTGCTTCAGAAGAAAAGTTTGGGAATCTACTTCTGAAAAGTCAGCCATTGAAAACCCTATGGAGCACAGTTCTACTCTGACACACATGGGTCACTATGTGTTGGAGTCAACTTGATGGCAAGTGGTTTTTGGTTTACTGTGTTTGCAACTGGACTAGCTGTCTAATCAAAAGAGTGCCCAGGATTGGAATTTAATAACTCTGAACTACTATCAGTGGCTCTAGCCTTTAGTGAGTTGTATACCTTCTCTATAAACGGCCTCTATCCTCTGTGGTAAAATAACTCTTTCCGATCTGTCCAGTTATTTTACAATGATCTGAATGTCATTTATCAAAGTAAAATAATGTCTGAGAAGTGTCGCTTTACCACCAGAATAAGCAGTAAAATCTTCATACACAATTTTGGGGATCTGGCACTGTGCCGGGCACTGTTTGAGGTGCTGGTGATACAAGTGAACAACCCAAACAAGGCCCCATTCTTGTGGAGCTATGACTTCCTACAAGTATTTAAAAGCCAAGGAAAATGATTGCATAACCACTGGTCAAGGAAACTAGGTTAAAACCATCCTAGTAATGGGGAGGGGATCAATTAGTTGGTGGATGAACCACTCTGTGAACAAAAGCTCCACCTCTCTAAACTGGGATACACATTTAACAGTGGGCAGGAGGTTTAAAACAACAACAACAACAACGAAAACGCTAACCCAACCCAAAAGATAATGGGAATCATCTGTTCTGCTCTCATGTGCAAACCTATAATTTATGGAAAGCCGGGAAAGAGAAAGTCCCTGAGGAGGCCTAGCCAAGTTCTCTGTGGTGAAAATTCAACTGCACACAGAGCTCAGACTGGAAGAGGTGGGGGTAGGAAGGAGCAAGAAGCCACAGTAAAAATAACACGTCTTGAAGCACTCAGCTCCTGTTTTTCCTCTGTGTTTCCAATGCCATTCCCAGGCGAGGCTGCCTTCCTCCTGCAGCCCCTACCGCCAGCCCTTCCCCATTCACAGGTTATTACTTCCCTCCTTTACCTCTCATTAGGAAACCCTGGTGGTGTAGTGGTTAAGTGCTACGGCTGCTAATCAAGAGGTCAGCTAGTTCAAATCCACCAGGCACTCCTTGGAAACTCTATGGGGCAGTTCTACCATTAACGTTTTTTCAAATCCCAAACTGGCTACAGTACCTGTAATTCCTTTCACCAGGTGATATCAGAAGGATAAACTATAGCACATCCTAAGCAACAGACAGTTAAGACCAAGTTAGACTGTGTGTTAATAAAGCAAAATAGAACTACCAGGAATTTTTTAATTACGTAAAGGAGACCATTTTCTTAAATACATGACCACGTATACTATATGTTTACATATATATTTGTGTACACTTACTTACATACTACTAAAGAATATGGTATACAACTTGATAATAGAAAAGACCATCATTTAAAGGTACAATATTACTAGCAATATCACCCCACCAAACTCTGATCTTGAATTACAATTCTAATACATGATGGCTACATACGGTCCTTTTTGGAAGAATAATTGGGCTAAGAGAAGAACTGGGCTACAATCACTCAGCTCTAGAATACTGCTTTCATAGGGTATGTTTACTAAACAAGTAAACTACTTTTTCAGTGTATTTTTAAAAATGCCAGCATCAATAATTTCTGCTGGGACATTTGAAAAAGCACTTTCATTACACTTAATAATTTGCTAAAGAACTTCAATAAAATTTCAGTATGTATTTTATTAGTTTCCTTATCAGTCATGTGAGGTAAATTATTATCCATGTCAGAGATGGAGAAATTGAGGCCATTTAACTAGAAAAGGCTGGTAGTGGTGGTGGAAATAGGAAGTGAAATAAATGTCTCATTGTCCAGGTAGGAAATCCCCTCTGTGACATTTCAGATAACGTCTAGTGTCAGTTAAGGTGTTCTTGCTATTCATGGATACCTTTAACTGCTAGTCAGAATAAGAAATATAGGGAAAAAAAGAATTTGGGGTCAAAGAGGGCAAAATAAAGCCTCATTACAGTGTCAAAAGTTGATTGAACTTCATTAATATTACTGAGAGGGATTTTCAATAACGGCACTTACTATATACCAAACATTCTACTAAATACACATTTGTAAATCACTTAACCTCACAATCTTGTGAGGTAGGTACTTTAATGATCCCCACTTTACAGATAAGGAAACTGAGGCATAACGAGATTAAGTAACTAGCCCAACATCAGGAAGCTGGTAAGTGTGCAGCCAGTATTAAACCCAGGCTGTCTGGCTCCATACTCTATGCCTTCAACCATTATGCTGAACTGGCTTTCGGAGGGCATGTTGAAGTTAACCAACAGACCAGGGTTACTTAAAGATTTACTTGAAAGTCAGTTGTTTGAGCTCAGGACCAAAAGTCCTGAAGGAAAAAAAAAAAAAAGAGTGTTGGTGAGGTCTTTAGTTCACAAAAGCTCACTTCTACAATAACATAAAAACAAACAAAAAAAACCATTGCCATCAAGGTGATTCCGACTCGTACTGACCCTATAGGACAGAGTAGAACTGTCCCGTACAATAATATAGCTTGAATTAATGTATAGTCTATTTTGAGTTCGTTCTCATCCTCATCCTACATTTCCTACAACTGATTCATTCATTGACCCCATATTTACTGGGTACCTCCTCTTAGGGTCGCTATGAGTCAGAATCGACTCAACAGCAATGGGTTTCCTCTTGGCCAGGCACTGTTCTTGGCAACAGGGTCCAGGATGGCTATGATAATGACTTGCACTTAAAGTGGAATCTTTCACTTACAGATTATTTAAAAAGGCTCTTGCAAGCCTGGCTAAGAACTAAGTAACTCAGGTGATATTTTATTGATAAGAGTGTATACTGTAGTCTTGGCAAAAATCATAAAAACACACTCTTCCAAGCCCCCAGCCTGGGAGGGCCAATGTAGACCCTGGCAATGAGGGGCTGACCATTCTCTCCCAAATGTCCTCTCCTCTCAGTTCAGAAGACTTTTTCAGCACGCTGCTCAGCAAGAATGTATGCTTCCTGAGGGCAGCCATCTTGTCTTACCCATATTTTGAATTCATTCCATCACAATACATACTACCCAGCACTTAACAAATACTTAAAAAGGAGTAAAAAATTGTCCACAGGTCCCTGGTGCTCACAATCATTTTTGATTGGTTATACGCTTCACTCATTACTTTTTTAAACACCAAAGCTGTTAACCACTTAATGGGTAATAAAATAGCAATCCAGACAATGAGCTGGTTTTCCTAACTAGCAAGGCTGACCATGTTAGTTAGTGAGAAAGACTTGAGCTTCTTCCCTAGAATGAGGTGACTTCAATTCTCTCCACCCTGGATGGATTCAGAAGCTAGTTCCGAGGTCTGAAGTTGCCTTTGCCTCCCTCATCCTAAGCAGCTGAATCAACTTCTCTCTCTACCCCTTTCATTATCTCATTCCATCCGCCCTATTGCCATCAGCTGGGTGGAGCACATCGCTTATAAGTGTGTTCAAGAAAAAGGCAAAGCAAGAAACTAGAATAACTTGCTCCTGCTAACAAAACAAACCAGAAAACACAGTAGGGGCCAGGACCTCACAGTCGCTGAATTCCAAATCCTTTCCTTATCCCAAGGAGACAGACTGCCTGCCTCTCTATTCTAAGCCCAGGCAATGTGGCTTAAGCAAACTCATAGAAGGAATTCAAGCCTCAAGATCCATTTTCAGCTTCCCTCAGCTACCCATGGGCCTTTTTATCCATACTCCCTCTTGCCCAGCCAAATGTGAAAGCCTCTGCAAAGACCATTACATGTCTCACTTTAAAAGGACTTGACTGCCCTTATGAACTAACTCCTGGCTGAAATCATTGGCCGCGTGGAGACAGAGAAAGCAGCAGCCAGTTGGAAGACAAAAAAAAGGGTTGTTATCTCTATGTTAAATTCAGATCTGCTTAATATCCTGGCCAATTTATGCCACAACTATTTTGGCCCCTTGTGGCCAAAATGTACCATTGTACTGTTGCTTGACACTGCGTGCCAGGACTCTATGCAGAGCCAAGTAACACCCTTCCTTCTTTGGGTTTTGGGGTAGCAGGGGAGGGTTGCTAATTCCTTTTGTGACCACTGACTAAGAGCTGAGTGGTTAACAATTTGGTAAATTATATACACACCTAAAATGTCAGCTGCATCAGAGATTTTTGCTTTCTATCCTTCCCGCGGCTGAACGGAACTTTTAGGCTGATGGCAATCTTAGAAGAGTTGGTTTTCTAACCACACCCTGTGGGAGGGATGCTAACAGAGCTCCAGGCATGCCAGATCCTGAAAAAAGCCTATATGCCAACGAGCCACACCAATGGAAGGGGATACGAATTAAAATCACTCACAGTTACAAATATCTATATTTGTATATATAGACATATCCATACAAATAGAAGAGAGTGAGAAAGATGGAGAAGCTCCACCTCAAAGTCCTTTTTGGAGTCAGAATCAGACTGGCTATAACTATGTAAATGTACAGTGGCATAGGGCAGCCATAGCTATGAATGTGCTAGCCCCCAATTTTTGAAAAAAAAAAAAAAAAAGCAAATTCAAAGCATCTTAAATTCATATGTAATTAGCCTGCTTTCCGTTGTAGGCTATAAATTAATATATTCTATGGATTATCTAGTCCCTTCTAGAATTTTGCAGCTTATTAGGTTAGAGAGGATATAAATATTTTGAGTACCATGGCATTGGTTAACACTGGCTTGTAGATAATTTTAGGGGTTATGGCCTATTTGGGGGAACCTGAGCAAGAAGCTGGGCCTGATCACTATCATCACAATATCTACACTGAGATTCTCTGGGCACTGGGTTATTTGCCATGCGTGGTGTTCGTACCCTTGGGGCTGGTGACTGGCGCAGTTACTTAGTTCTATGGTGGTGCAGTGGTTAAGCGCTTGGCTGCTAACAGAAAGGTTGGAGGCTTGAACCCACCAGCGGCTCTGTTCATGGGAGAAAGACTTGGTTATCCGATCCTGTAAAGATTATAGCCTAGAAAACCTACGGGGCAGTTCTATTCTGTCACATGGGGTTGCTTTGAGTCAAAATCGACTTGATGGCACCTGACAACAATATTCCCTTCTTAGAGTCCCTGACTGGTACAAATGATTAGTGTGGCCAGCTGCAGACTGAAAGACTGGAGGTTTGAGATGCCCTGGGAGAAAGGCCTGGAGCTCTCCTTCTGAAAAATCAGCCACTGAAATCCTTAAGGAACAAGGTTCTACTCTGACACACATGGGGTCGCCGTGAATTGGAACTGACTTGATGGCAACAGGTTTTTTTTTCCTACCCAATAGGAAGACTTGGAGCCTCAGAAATGGTAGGGCTTCCCCTCACTGCCACATGGATCTAGGTACTAGTTTGCCTCTAGAAATATGGGACGTTAGTGCTAGAAGGAAAGAGTACAATGTAGTGGCTCAGAGCGTGTGCCCATTGTAGAACTTCATTTGCAGGAGTGTTCATACAGGTGATGGTGGTTATTGTTAGGTGCTGTGGAGTTGGTTCCTACTCATAGCAACCCTATGTACAACAGAACAAAACACTGCCCAGTTCTGTACCATCCTCTCAATTGTTACTATTTGAGTTGCTGTAGCCACTGTGTCAATCCATCTCGTTGAGGGTCGTCTTCTTTTTCGCTGACCCTCTACTTTACCAAGCATAATGTCCTTCTCCAGGGACTGATCCCTCCTGATAACATGCCCAAAGTACAGGAAAGTCTTGCCATCCCCCCTTCTAAGGAGCATTCTGGCTGTACTTTTTCCAAGACAAACTTGTCCCTTCTTCTGTCAGCTCATGGTATATTCAATATTCTCCACCAACCTCATGACTCAAATGTGTCAGTTAGGCAGCTGGTGGTATTCATTATTCCTTATATGTTTTGGTAAGTCTAAAACATTTTGTACTAAATTAAAAAAAAAAAATCAAGGTGTGTGCTGGAATAGGAACACTTGGGTTTGAATCCCAGCTCCTCCATTGTAGCTAGATGACTTTGGGCAAGTTAATCGCATTTGTAAGATGTGGATAATAATAGTACCTATTTCAGAGGGCTGTAGTGAGGATTAAATGAGATAATCCACATAGATTTAGAACAGAGAATCGCCTAAAGTAAACACTGAATAATAAAAGCATCTAACATTTTTGAACATATAACAGAAAGTAGCTCTTGTTAATATAATCATTTAGTATGACCATCTCATTTTACAAAGATTTTAAGCGCCAGAGATATTATGTGACTTGGTGAAGGATAAACTGTTGCTGTCATCCTGGACTGAGGGTTTTCTGACTGTCCCTTTCTCTCCCCTTGACTACCAGTTGCCCTCAAGCCTTATGATGACCCTATGTGTGCCAGAGTAGAATTGTGCTCCATACGATTTTTAATGGCTTATTTTTGGAAGTAGATCACCATGCTTTTCTTCCGAGGTGCCCCTGGGTAGACTCGAACCTCCAACCTTTCAGTTAGCTGTGAGCAGGTTAACCGTTTGCACCACCCAGGGACTCCCTCCTTTGACTAAGTGCTATGAAATAAGAGTGAAGCTAGCAGGCCTCCTGCCTTCAGTGAGATTACGCCTTAACAACTCAAGGATGGACAAAGCAGCTGAGGGGAACTCTGACTCCTTCCGCCTGGCTGCCAGAGGATCATTCCGTCTCCAGCTGACAGTAGGCAGAGAAAGGAGACAAAGGTGAAACTCAGATCAGTAGCTTTATTACCCGCTATTGCCTGGCCTACTTTCTCTCTGTGCCCCTGACCTCTGCCCCAGCCAAGAATCCTCAGTTTATCCTTTACCATTAGCCTTCCCCTGGTTTCCGTTTGTCAGCTCTGAACCTTCCCTGATGATGCCCATTCCTTTCTTGTCCCTTTTCTCAGAAGTCCTCAAATAATTCTACATCTTGCCCTCCTGAGTTGCAATGGGCTCTCTGCGATTACCCCATACACAAACGCCAGCTTATATGACCATATAACCTTAAATCGTGCCTCCCCTTTTAGTAGGAAACCCACTAGACAGCATATTATCTCCCGTGAATTTTTATTGGCCAGCTTTTCTGTGCCAGGCGTTTTTCTGTCTCTGGAGTGACATTTTACCTGTCTTTTAGGAGCATAGAGAATCAGTATATTTAACTTGTTTTTGTACATTTGTCATTTGGATCATATTTGTAAAAATGCTTGAAACTGCTTTTTAATGACAAAAAGTAGAAATATTGGGTGAAATTTGGCAAATGGAAGTCTTGCTATTTGTGAAACAGAAGTAGAGGGGCTGAACCTACAGTCAGAGATTTGGCTCTTATTCCTTGTTCCTCCCTGTGCCCAGAAGCCAGCCTGCTTTATGCAAATTGGCTGGAAAACTACAGAAAGTAGGCATATATGGAACCACTTTCACAATTGAATCGCTCCTCAAGGATCATAAAATCATGGAACCAGGGCCCTAGGCTGGAAAGGGCTGTAAAAATTACTCAACCCCTTCTCATTTCACAAATGAGTAAATTCAGGACCCGAGAAGTAAAGTGAAGAAGACTGTTTCTCTCCAAATACACCTATAATTTTCCTCTTGGCAAAAGATACAATAAATACAAAGCAAAAGCTGGGGAACAATATGGTCCAAAGCTGGATGTATTATATGTAATTGTCATTTTAAAATGCCATGTATCTTTAATACTGGGGTTAACAGAGTTGAAAATAATCCCTATCATGGTTAAGTTAAAAATCCATTAAAAAAGAAAATAAAAAAGGAACTTGGCTTTTGTGAAGAGCCAAGAAATGACAGGGATGGGAATATCTTCAGACGTCAGCTGTGTTTCCACTCCTGGCTAATGGAACACATGTATTCAGGGAGATGCATGGAATCTGAACACAATTCAACATCAGTTAATTCTTAAGAGTAAAGGCCCTTCAGTTCAGCTCCCTTCACCTCAACGTTAAAGGAGGCTAGAAAGCCAATTACACTCACAGTGGGGCCTCTCCCCTACTGCAAGGCAAGAATGTATGGCAAATTCTATGTGTGCTTTACAAGCTAGTAAAACTATAATTGCAGGTGGGAAGGAACATGACTTCTTTTTGTTTCTGCCAGCATTTCAGTCCTGGTAAGCCTCTCCCTTCTATAGCTGCAGAAATAGTATGGCTCCAATATTTTTCTTTAAGCACAGAAAATTTGTGTTCTATGATTCTACAAAATTTCCAGAAAGATTGCTTTTTGTTAAATTGAAAAGTTATCTGTGCACAACAGGGTATGCATGTTTCAAAGAGACAGGTGCTGAAGCTGCCTGTCTTTTTTAATAAGCCAAACCCCTGGTTCAAGCTCTGAACATCTCTTGGCAAAGGTGGTGAGGCTCTGAGGTTGGTACCCGACTCTCTTAGCTAGCCCTAGAGAGATCAGAAAGGAGCCCTGGTGGTGCAATGGTTAACTGCTTGATTGCTAACCCAAAGGTTGGTGGTTTGAATCCACCAGGGGCTCTGCAGGAGAAAAGACCTGGCGATCTCTTCCCTTAAAGATTACAGCCTCAGAAACCCTTTGGGGCAGTTCTGCTCTGTCATATAGGGTCACTATGAGTCAGAATCTACTTGTTGGCAACCAACAACAGAGAGATTAGAATGCCTTAGGTGGTGGGGGGAGGGCTCAAGGTGCAATTCCCCTGCAGGACCACTGGGGAAGTCTAATTTAGAACCATCCTAGAGGCAGGAGGAAGTCGACTTAGGGTTTTTTTGCTGCTCCCTAGGGTGACTGTCCAGCTGTTGCCTGCAGCAGGTTCCTGTGGTCTGGGATCCCCTGTAGAATCCAGGAGGCAAAGCTGGAGGGTAGCCAGCATTACTCCTGTGGTGACAGCCTGGCTGCAGTCTAGTGCCCACAGATGCAATGGACATTGCAGTGCAACAAGAGCATCTTGGTGACATTGATGAAAGCAAGGAGCCATTTGTGAAAGGTCCATGTCTCACAGCAGCATAAGACCAGTACTTGTACTACCACCAAAGCTCGTATCTTCTAAGCCGTCATGTGTAAAACAATCTTCTAACTGCTTTACACATTTTAACTCCTGTTAGCCTCGTAATAGGAGTCTCTGGGTGATGCAAACAGTTAACACAAGCACTTGGCTGCTAACCAAAAGGTTGTTGGTTGGAGTTCACCCAGAGGTGCCTTGGAAGAAAGGCCTGGCAATCTACTGCCAAAAAATCAACCATTGAAAACCCTATGGAGCACAGTTCTACTTGACACACATGGGGTCACCATAAGTTGGAATAAACTCCACAGGAACCGGTTAGTGGTTAGCCTCACAGGAACCATTTGGTATATCAAAAGCCCAAAACCAAACCCAGTGCCGCTGAGTTGATTCCGACTCCTAGCGACCCTATAGGACAGAGTAGAACGGCCCCACAGAGTTTCCAAGGAGTGCCTGGCGGATTCAAACTGCCAACCCTTGGGTTAGCAGCTGTAGCACTTAACCACTATGGCACCAGGGTTTCCCCATTTGGTATAGGTACTATTATTATCCCCACATAGATGAAGTGCTTCAGGCACAAAGAAAAGCGACTTGCCCTAGGTCACCTAGTGACTACGGGATGAACTGGGATTTGAACATGGGCAGTCAAGGCTTAACTGCTGCACCCAGCCCTACTGCAATGCCCACCTAGTCCCTTTGTAATGCCCAAAGTGGTGTATCATCACTCCTTTAGAGACCTTTGTCCAGGCAGAAACTGCACCCCAGTTTCATACCAATTGATTGGTTTCATACCAATCTGCTGGTCTAAAAGCTTCTGAGAGCCTTCTTAATTTTGATTTCTGAATTTTGAATTTTCCACCTCACAAAGCAGCGCCAGAAAGAAGGAATCTGGTGATATGTTTCGAATATGATTTATTAACCAACAGCTTGAGGATCTGTAGGGCTTCTTTGCTGCCACATGATCTTCGTCTTCGGCCTTCCGAATGTTTGCATTGCTGCCCTGACCTTGCAAAGTGACCTGAAATAGCTTGCCTGCTTCCTTGTGTGTCCACTTTCAGAGCCCAGCTGTCAGCACATGCAAGTCTGTCAATTAGTGTCTCAAGGGTTTGGGATGGGGTCCACAGCCTTTTGAGGAGCACAATCTAACACTAACCTCCAAATTCCTTCTCATAATTGAGCATTCATTAGTTTGACGGAACAAAAGCCGGCATTCTCTATTATAAAGCAGAGGTCAAAACCAGTGGCCATGTTTTGTTTGGCCCGCGGAGTGTTCAAATATTGAGAAATTTCACATAAAAATACTGATTTCCGGCTTCTCCTGAAAAATGGGAAGAAAGGACAACTCTGGGGCTGCTGAGTAAAAGCTGCCTCTCCAGATGCAGATGCCCTCTCTGTTCATCTCCATGACCTGGAGTCTCACCCTGGGTCTGCTTTGGGCACAGATGCCACTTGCCTGGCCTCTGCAGTAACCTGAGTCAGCATAACCCTGTTTTAAAGCTCTATTTCCCTCCTGTAGAACGTGGAATGGGTTGGATAGGCTGCCCCTCCAAGGTGCCTGGCATACCAGCACAACACTGAGAGAGAATTCATTCTGAGAGGGCAGGCATTGTGCCTTTTCTACCGTTACATCCCTAGTACCTGGCACAGTAAGGGCCTGGTACATAATAGATGTTTATCATTTTCTTCTTATATGGATGGATAAATGAATGACTAGCTCTCAGGAAGAGAGTGAATTTCTGAGGGACAAGAGACTGAACAGCTACACAAGTCCAGGCTTATGAACGCTTGGGCAGCTTTTTGAATCCCTGTCCCGTTTCTTTATCTGCTGTGCTATAAAGATCTTCCCTGCTGTCACAACTGATCCCGAATCTAGCTTAAAATTCTAGGAGCAAATGTGTTGAAGGTTGACTAGGATTTAGACAGAAATAAAAACAACAATACGAAAAGCTGCCCTAGTCAGCCTTCTAACTGTTCCTCAGAAAGTTTCCAATGTAGACAGAACTGCAGGCTGCGGTCGCATGCAGCCGATGGGCTTTGGCTGAGACACACGTGTTAATGCTGTCTCATTAGGCTGCCATACTTCCTGATTCCGTCTCTGGAGTATTATCAAGGCAATGAACTTTGTGAAAGTGATGGAAACTTCCTCGGCCCTCAACACCTGACGACATAGGGCATTCTTATCACCCTTCCATGCCCTTTAGACCAACTGCAAATGTTGTAGGATGATGGGCATGAGGCATTAGGGTGTAAAATTCCCCTGGACATCACTAGGTTGGGCGGCCTCCACTAGAAGTTCTTGGCACACAAGTAGCATGCAGGAGTTTGGCCATAATCAGTAGCAATCACTAGTCCTTTTCTGAGAAAAAAAATAAATAAATAAGCCCTCTTAATTTCAGGGCTAGCATTGTTTCAATCAGGAAGCCGTGGTGGCACACTGGTTAAGTGCTCAGCTGTTAACTGAAAGGCTGGCAGTTTAAACCCACCAGCCGTTCCATGGGAGAAAGATGTGACAGTCTGCTCCCGTAAAGATTTACAGCCTTGGAAACCCTACGGGGCAGTTCTGCTCTGTCCTGTAGGGTTGCTATGAGTTGGGATTGACTCTATGGCAACAGGTTATTGTTTCAATCGCCTCATATGTATGTGGGAAGTAGATAATGACTTACTTACAAGTAAGTAAGACCAAAGAAGAATTGATGCCTTTGAATTATGGTATTGGAGAAGGATATTGAATATACCATGGACTGCCGGAAGAGCAAATAAATCTGTCTGGAAGAAGTACAGCCAAAATGCTCCTTAGAAGTGAGGATGGTGAGACTGCGCATTGCTTACTTTTATCAGGAGGGACCAATCCCTGGAGAAGGACATCATGCTTGGTACAGTAGAGGGTCTGTGAAAAAGAGGAAGACCCTTGACAAGAAGGACTGACACAGCAGCTGCGGCAATGGGCTCAAACACAGCTACCACTGTGAAGATGGTGCAGGACCAGGTCGCGTTTTGTTCTGTTGTACATAGAGTCTCTATGAATTGGAACTGACTCAATGGCACCTAACAACAACAATAACATTGTTCCTGGCACAGAGTATGTGCTTAATCAATATTTGTTTAATGAATAAATGAAAGGGGGAAAACACTGAACCAGGGATTTGGTGATAGAGAGAGTTGAGCTCCTGTTTCTGGGAAACAGGTGGGATGTTAGGATTGAAAACTCTGCTTCTCACTCTGGCTGGACTTCTTTGCAGCTCTAGACATACAACAGAATCTTTATTTCTAAGGAAAATGAGGTGATACTATCATTCCCATTCTGTGAATTTTTTTTTGAGATGAATTATCAAAATCATCCTGAAGCATGGAGGCAGATATTCTTTAGAAATATCAACATCTGTAATGAAAATATTCTCCTGCTTACATTCATGACAGAAACACAGTGAATTAGCTCACTGAGGGGTATGAGGCTACCATGGCCTGAAGTCCTCTTCCCATGTCTGTTTGCTGGCTCACTCCTATGGTCCTTCACATCTTAACTCAGAATCACAGCTTCTTAGAAGCCTTCCCTGACAGCCAAGTTACTAGGTGTTCCAGTTACTAATGCTGCAAAACAAACTACCCCAAAACCTGGTGTGTAAAAAATCATTTTATTACGCTCACAGATCCTGTAGGTCAGGAATTCAGGCAGGATACAGTGGACACGGCTTATCTCTGCCCCATATCTGTAGCCTCAGATGAAAAAGCTTCAAGACTAGGGGTTGGAATTATTTAGAGATGTCTTCACTCACACACCTGGTAGTTGATACTAGGACTCAGCTGGACTATCAACTGTATCAACTACATGTGGCCTTCTCCATACAGTCTCTGCATGGGATAGTTTGGGCTTCCTTACAACATGGGAGCTGAGTTCCAAGAGTGAGTGTACTCAGAGAGCACCAGGTTGAGGCTGCATCACCTTTTATGAGCTAGCCTTGGAAGTCCCATAACATCATTTCCATGGTCACAAGCCCACCCAAATTTAGGCAAGGAAACATAGATTCCATTGTTTGAAGGGAGGCATGTCAAAGTCATAGTATAAGAAGGGTACATGGGATGGGAGATGCCATTGGGGCCATCTTTGCAAAATACAATCTACCACACTGGGGTAGATGTATCTCCCGAGTACCCTGCATTCAATTCCACTGAGCCCTTATAAAATACCTCTCTCAGACTGTGAGCACAGTAAGGAAAGAGACTGTGACTTATCTACCCTTTCTCCTCTGTTCCTAGCGTAGTGCCTGGCACACAGAAGGCATTCAATTGAACTGAATATTTGTTCAATTGAACTGAATAGAAAGGAAGAATCAGAGGGGCTTTTGGGCCCCCTTTCATCCTGGCTGTTGGTGGTATAAAGGAAGTTTGACTAGAGCAATGGAAGAAGAGTGAAGAAAAGTGTCCACATGCTTTTCTAGGCCCAAGGCTGTTCCCTGTGAGTGCATCTTACGTGGTAGAGAAGCTTTTGCTTTCTGATGTCTCTCAAGTTGTGTACAGGAAGTAAGTACAAGAATCATGACAGGCTTCATATTTCTTTTTTCTTGAGCTTTCTAAAAAGTATTATTTTCTTTGATTGCTTAATATCTCTGTGCCATAAAAATGGCAAACCTGAGATTACCCAGGAGGCTGGCCGTTTTTATACATACACACTCATGTGGTACAGCAGAAACAAGGAGTCAGAAAACCTGGGCTCCAATCTTGGTTCAGTCACTTAGAAGTTGCCTAGCTTCAGCAAGACAGCTGATTTTTCTAAATCTTAGTTTTCTTGCCTATAAAGTGGGTAGAAGAACAGGCAGGCCTGCCTCCCTTACAGAGTTGTTTGGGAATGATGCTCTTTACAATAAAGCAATATATAAATATGAGGTGCTATTATGACAGGATATGGTGGTTTTAAATTACGTCCACACAGTCTTTGACTTGCCTCCTTTCAAAAGGTGGCATCTAGTTCCCTTCCCTTAAGTGTAGCCCAGACTTAGTGACTCATTTCAAAGGAACAGAATGTGGCAGAAGTGATACTATCTGACTTCTGAGGCAAAGTTATTACAACAAGGATGGCCTTGCTTGGCTTTTACTCTCTCAGATGCTTTACAAGCCAGCTACCACGTCATGAGGCAATTAAGCAGCCTGTGGAGAGGCCCAGTCGGGAGGAACTGAGGCCTCCCACCAACAACCAGCACCCACTTGCCAGCCATGGAAGTAACCCACTTTGGAAGCAGTTGCTCCAGCCCCAGTCAAGGTTTCCTCAGATGACTGCAGACCCATCTGACACCTTGATTGCACTGTTATAAAAGACCTCCTGCCAAAACTGCCCAACTAAACTGCTCCCCAGTTCCTGACCCACAGGAGAGCCAATTAATGTTTCCTTTTAAGTTCTGAGGCAATTTGTTACACAGCAGTAGATAACTCATACAAGGAATATGCCCTATTAACCAGCCAATAGTGTGGTAGGCACTTGTGTTTCTCTGATCATGTGAGGGGTTAGTTTTGATCCCAACACTCTTCTACGTGCTCCATGTTTCTACTATCATTCATGTGTGAGGTGGCAGGCTGAGGGGCTAGGCGAGGGAGAGCCCAACCCACCATCTGTAAGATCAACACTAACTTTATTCTATATCTTTGAGTAAGTGTTCTTCGGAAAAACAGGCCCTCAACTAGTCAGCGGTATGATTTTTTTTTAACAAATGGAAAACAGACAGACAAACCCGAAACTAAAAAAGGAAAAAAAAAAGATGATTGGAAGCTAAAGTAGAAGTGGGGCCAGCAAACAGGACTCCCAGAAAAGTGATTTTAGACTAACCACCGTCCAATTTTGTGGCAAAACCCTCGATACTACTATATTGTCTCTACTAAAGGCGATTAGGGTTGGCTTCTGAAATCTTTCTCTCAATTGAGCTGCTTCTCACTGGACAATGGGGCTCTCCATCCAACACTCAGAACACATGGTCGTCTCTCTGATCCGATTTACCAAAAAAGGGTAATAACTTTGCCCTTGTTGTTGTTGCTGTTAGTTGCCCTAGAGTTGGCCCCTGACTCGTGGCCTCAAAATACCAAGCACGACAGGATCGGGCCGTTGTGATCCAGAGGGTTTTCACTGGCTGACTTTCTGAAGTAGGTTACCAGGCCTTTTTTCCTAATCTGTCTCAGTCTAGAAGCTCTGCTGAAACCTGTCCAGCATCATGGCAACACGCAAGCCTCCACCGACAGACGGGTGGTAATTGCGCCTGAGGCGCATTCGCCAGGAATCAAGCCTGGGTCTCACGGAAGGTGAGAATTCTACAACTGATCCACTACTACCCTCAACTCTGGACTTGAAAAAACCAAACCCATTGCCGTCGAGTTGATTACGACTCATAGCCACCCTACAGGACAGAGCAGAACTGCCCCACAGGGTTTCCAAGGAGCGGCTGGTGAATTTGCACTGTTGACCTTTTGGTTAGCAGTAGAACGCTTAACTACTATGCCACCAGGGCTGCAACTCTGCCCTTAGTTATCCACATTTTTTGCCACAGCCCTGCCTGCCTCCCCTCATTCTTTTAATGCATCTGCAGGCCAGGTGTTTGGTTGCAGTTGGGCACGGTGATTGGGTCTGCAAAACAGAAAGCGTTTTCTCTGGGCAAAAACTAACCAGTTTGCATAAAGAACAACCTGTACCATCACCTTATTAATCAGCTGCTATAACCCACTTGGAGCCCTGGTGGCGCAGTGGTTAAGTGCTCGCTTGCTAACCAAAAGGTTGGCAGTTTGAACCCACCAGCTGCTCCGCAGAAGAAAGATGGGGCAGTCTGCTTCTGTAAAGATTTATAGCCTTGGAAACCCTATAAGGCAGTTCTGCTCTGCCCCACAGGGTCACTGTGAGCTTGGTTTTTTGCTTTTTATAACCTGCTCAGCTAACTGACTGCATCACCAAAACACCAAAAAGCCAGTAGTCATGATCAGCAAGATTCTGAAGTCTGAAGGCCTCTGAGAGGGGTCAGAAGACCTGGCTCCAGTGCTGACTTGGTCACTTCACAGTAGCTGTCACCCACCACCCCCACCCCAGATTTAAAACACCCTGAGGGCCTGAGCCTGAAGGCGTGAGCTGTT
This sequence comes from Elephas maximus indicus, assembly GCF_024166365.1. Lineage (NCBI taxonomy): Eukaryota > Metazoa > Chordata > Mammalia > Proboscidea > Elephantidae > Elephas > Elephas maximus. The sequence continues at coordinate 106,760,405 of NC_064824.1, forward strand.
TAGCTGCTCCAGATACACCGCTATCCTGAGAAACGGCTTCCCATTTGCTCTGCTACCAACCTGCCAGTCCTTTGAAGAATCACATTCATCCTCTTCCCTGAAAAATCTTCTAGGAAACACTCGCAGTCAAAATCCACTTATTTAAAAGGCTTGATTTGGCCCTCAAATAACTTACACTTCTCTCTCCTAATTCATGAATTGGTTGGAACCACCCTGGATAAAGTAGCTAACAGAGATTTAGTGATGTTTTAATGGAGGCCTCATTCCCGCTGGCCCCAGATTATGCTCAGGGGTTTCTGAAGGCAGTGCCGGCCGCAGTGGACACAGGCACTGGCCACAGAACAACACAGGCGAGCTGTCACGCTTTGTTTTTCTGCTTGTTAAATCTGAAAGGTCCTAATTAGTTATCCTGCCCGCTAATGCCTGGGTGGACAATGGCGGGGGGATCAGGGGTGCTGAGAGGCTATGAATACAAGTTCTTTGGGCTCCTGAGCATGGGGACCGGTGACTTGGTTGTGGGCACTGAGGCGCTGTGTCCCTGTGGGCTGAGGATTCAAAGACGTCAACCCCCATGCGAATAAAGGTCATCACCTGTTACTTCTTCAGTTAAAGGGCAGCCGTGCTGGGTGCCCACTTAGGCTCGTCAGCCTTTGTCTGCTGACTCTGTGAACAGCGCCCACAGAGAATAAAATTGTCTGATGCTGTGTCTGCTTGGTGGGGCAGGGCTATGGAAAATAACTCACATATCTTCCTTGAAGAAAAATTCAGCCAAGTATGTTTTTAAAAAGTGGTCCTCAAATGCCTTAAATATTGCCTTTTGATGACTGCACGGGCTGGCTAGAAAGGCTTTAAGGCAGGACCACCATTTGCATTATTTCTTCAAGGGCTGATTCTGACAAATGATTAGGTCACACTGATAATTACTAAGGTCTGAGGGCTAGAAAAAAGTTAACAGACAAGTTAGCTGTTCAGGAATGTTTAGTGAGTGTTCAGAAAGTTTGCAACTTTGAAGAACTCACCATTATCCTGACATTTAAAAAGCTGAGATTTTTATTTGGTTTTAGAATTCTGTGCCTTATAGATTGACATTTCTAATTTTGTTTTGTTTAGGGGTGAACATTAATTAGTTTGCTTTTTTTGGGCAGGAGGAGAGAGAGCTAGTAAGGCAAGGCTAGTTAGTATATGTATTCATCCGCCCATCCACCCATTAATTCATCAAACATTTACCTGCCCCCATAAGTTATGTCTGTTGCTTAGTTGATGTGTTGTTGCTTTAATATAAAACAAACCGTCTGCAACTAAAAATGCAGCATGCCTTTGAGTGCTGAGGGTCCTCGCCTCTGGCATCCTTCCCACTTCACATCTCTTTAGTATTTCAAATCCCAGACTTTTCATGAAAATTTATCTGTTGAAATCTCCCTCTCCACCAAAGGTCATGTTGTGTTTCATTTTGTTAACAAGACAAATGAATTTATGTCAAGATAATAATAATTTATTCTTCTCAGATAATATATTTCACATTAACTGGGATTTAAACTGCCTTAATTAAAGGTAGGGTCTACTTTGGAAATTTAGGGCCCATGGAAGATAACAATGAGGAAATGAGTTCCTCAGATTGTCCCACTTAAGGGAGCAGGGAAGTGGGTGTGAGGTGGAGTCTGTGGGTTGGGAGGGGCTACTCAAACCAACAGCCTCACCCTTGGGATCATCCAGTATCCTTTCTCATGAATCATGTACAAATAGAATCATTCAATGATTAACTTACACATGCCCCAAAGGTGAGTAACACCAGAAGCGTTAGTCATTAATATACATTTTAGGTTTTGTCACAAGAGTACAGGTAGCCAACATTTAGAAGTCAAATCTGACCTTTTCTTTCAGCAAGTGAGAGGAACTTCAGAAAAATTCTCCTATCACTTACATGGCCCAAGGAATGACATATTAAACCAGGCTTCTGATTTGCACCTTAAGAGCAACTAAGAACTCCTGAGCATTAACTTACATATACTAATGAATTCTAACTGGTAAAATTTGGAACCTTTTTATCAGCGTCTTAAAAGAGGCAAGAGTGAGTAGGGGATAGCTTGTCACACACTTAACAGGAAAGAAGGGAGTCATAACATGTAAGATTAAAAAAAAAAAGATAGAGCCAAGTATTCTTCCTGGCCTAGTAGGAGGGCCAAGGAAAAGGGGGCATAAAATGAAGACAGAGGCTCTCCGAATCCTAGAAGCTTCAGCTAAATTGATGAACTGAGTCTATCTGCTAAAACTTTAGGGATTGTTACTTCTAAAAAGGAAACCAGAGAGTGACAAGAAGGTACAAATTTTTTGGTTCCAGAATTCCTTCAGCATCTTTATTTTCAGTATAATTTATATTTTGTGTACTATATTATTTTTAAATTATACATGATTAATTTATAAATTCCCTTTACCATGTTTATTAAGTTCTTTCCTTTTTTCTTTGAGAGGAAAATGTCTATGTTTTGTTTTTTTAAATAAAAGCTAACGGGAAAAATCAACTTCTCTTAAGAAAAATTTGTGGAAAAGCATCTGTGCCGTTAGGAAGGATATTTTTAGTATTATCATTATTCAGGATACATAACTCTTTGTTCACCTGTTTTAGTTTATCTGCTTTTCCCTGAAAAATCTGTAAACTGAAATTCAATTTTCTATAGTTACTTTATAGATAGATCTGCTTTTATAGAAATCTCTGTTTTAGGAGTGAGGAGGGGAATCAAGCATGGAGAAAATAATTTACTCAGAAACCCCTGAAGATGACATGAAACAGGAGGGTAGAGCAGCCAGGGGAGGCCAAAATGGCGCAGAGGCCAACATGGGGGTGGCAGTTGGGTCGGTTAGGAAAGGCGGACTTTGCTGGTACCACTGACACAGTTTTTCTACAAAGCAGTAGTATATATATTTTACTTTCTCCTTGTGTTCGCTTACCTTTTATATTTGCAAGAACAGATCTAGAAAACGTGCTTGACATTTACTCAGAAACTGAGGGAAGATGGGGTGGGGGTGCCCTTCTGTGTTGATAGCCAAGATGCAGACAGATCAAAAGCTAAATCCAATTTAACCCACCTCAGGCAGAAAAAGTAATTGAATTAAACTTCCTCTAAATATGATAAGTTTGGGGCTCTTAAAGCCAGGCACAAAGAACCAGGTTGGAGTGAGCTGTTAAGTAAATGGATACATTGAGCTCTAGCCACCCCGCCCATGGGGAGCTTGATAAGCTGCTGATTGCCTCTATCACTTTACTACCAAGGCTGAAAACTGATTAAGCTGCTCCTGGGGCTTCCGGACTAATGGCCTGGCCCACCAAGAATACTGCAGCCACTGATTCAAGTAAGCTGCCTGGCATGTATGGTTTGATTATTACAAAAAAAAAAAAAAAAAGAAAAGTAGAGGGAAAAAAAAGACAGCAGGGTTTGGAAAGCTTTAAAAAGCAAGCTTTATTATGCCAAATGGAAGAACTACTTTGACGCCCTAAAATGAATATGGAATTACTCTGATTCTTTCTCTTCATCTGATATCAAAACTCGTTTTTGAAAGGCATCCTCAAAGAGAACTCACTTTGGAGCCCACCCATTCTATTTTAAACCACCTTTACAAGAACGGTCTGGGCCTTTAAAGGTACTTCTCAAGTGATAGAGTCTGGGTCCTCAGATACTATGATCAGGAAGAGTCCTAGAAACTAGATAAATGTATAGTGGGGGTTTTAACAGATTCTTTTCCTTAGACGCTATTCGAAAATCATAATTAAAAATATACCCCTTCCCACCCTAGCCAGCAGGTCACTGCCATTTGACTATGCAGTAAAGGGCCCGGGAGTTGGACTGAGGGGTGGGGCTGCTAAAAAAAAAAAAAAATGTGCAAATAGGTTTAAGCTTGACACTAGAATGGAAATTAACAGCTAGTATAGGAAACCCTGGTGGTGCAGTGGTTAAGCGTTCAACTCTACCAGGCACTCCTTGGAAACTCTATGGGGCAGTTCTACTCTGTACTATAGGGCCGCTATGAGTTGGAATCAACTCAGTGGCAATGGGTTTGGGTTTTTTTTTTTTTTGGTTTTATTCTCTCAGACCTCCCTAAATAAACTCTGCAGAACTACTTCTGCCATTTAAAATAACTTCTCTACGTCCAGGGTGACAAAGAGAACACAAAAGTTTTAAGTTTTTAAATAAGAAAAACACCTTGAAGTGTAATGTAATGACTGAAGGATCTGAACACATTTAAGTTGATCTCATTTTCTCTGGGCAAAACAACCAAATACGAAACAATTACAGAACAGAATACAACAGTTTGAGATACTCGGAAAGTTGCCACATTTATTTTTAAAACTGTCTCTAGAAAGAATTAATAGATATCTAGAGAGGAAAGTAATGTTTTTATTTAGTGTCTAACAACTCCTTGGGGAGTTAACTGTTGATTTAAATGACTCACCAAAGCTTAACACATTCAGCATTTAGGACTGAAAAGACAAAATGGTTTTATTCCTGGCTGCTAACCTGGTCAATCATTAAAAGGACACACACTATTAAAAGTATAACAAGATAATTTTTTTACTGTTATACGCTCTGCCATATTTTACTAAACTTTAAAAGTCATCCACCTTTTGGCTTCAGAATAAGTCAAAAGGCTTAATATATTTGTTGTCTTTTATATATTTTTTCTCATACAACATTTTTACCGAGATGTAATTCAAATAGCATAAAATTCACTCTCAAAGTGTACAATTCAGTGGTTTTAGCATATTCACAAAGTTGTGCAAACATTACCACTATCTAACTCTAGAACATCTGCATCACTCCAAAAATAAACCCGCACCCATTAGCAGTCATTTTTCATTCCCCAGCTCTCCTCCGATCTCAGTAACCACTAATCTACTTACTGTCTCTATGAATTTGCCTATTTTGGGTATTTCATATGAACAGAATCATACAGTATGTAGTCTTTTGTGACTGGCTTCTTTCCCTTAGCATGATGTTTTCGAGGTTCATCCATGTCGTATCATTATCAATTACTTCATTCCTTTTTAAGGCCTAATACTCCACGGTGTGGATACAATTTATCCATTCATCTTGATACATATTTGGGTTGTTTCCATTTTTTGACATTATTTTATGAATAATGCAGCTATGAAAGTTTGTGTACAAGTTTTTGCATGGACATGTTTTCAATTCTCTTGAGCACACACCTTGGTGCGGATTTGCTGGGTCCTGTGGTAAATTTTAGGGTCACTGTGAGTGGGAATTACTCAATGGCAACGGGTTGGGTTGGGTTGGGTTGGGTTTTATGGTAATTCCATATTTAACTTGTTGAGGAACTGCCAAACTGTTTTCCACAGCAGCTGAACTACAGCAATGTAGTCCTCACAACATTTGTTATTGTCCTGTAATATTTTTTCTATCAATTTGTTTTCCAACCTGAATAGAAATTAACTGAATATCGGGACTTGTGGTGAAAGCTATCTCAAAGATCGAGAATTCGGGTGCCCAGAACAAAATCAGCGAACAGACTTCTCTAGAGGGAAAATGAGATGAAATGGCCCCTCCAAGCGCTTACCTGCTGCAGGTCGGCGAGGGAATACAGGTGGATCTGTTGGAGGAGGTATTCTCTGGGGAAAATTCTGAAAACAAGGGCAAATACACAAGTGAATTGTAGTGCTGCCACAAAACATACTTTTGCTGATAAGTTTCTAAGTCTCATTCAAGAATCCCTCCTCTCTGCTCTCCCCCATCTAGACCCCCCCCCACAACCTCTGTGAAACATGTAATAAATAGTACCCTTTTCTCAGATAGTCTTCTTCCTAACATAGATATCAACAGAGAAGGAAATGCTTGATCTGTAATTTCCAATGTAATCTGAGATGCTAGGAGTGCCATGTCGTGGTGCAGCCTGAGGGTCAGAGCACTATGTTTTTTTGTCTGTGTCTGTAATAAGCTATGAGATCTTTTTGGACAAGTCCCAAAACCCATCTGGCTTCAACTTCTTTACTGTAGAAGGAGGGTGACTGAACTCAATGTCTCTGTCTTTCCAGTGTTATTACTCTATGGCTACATTAATAGATTTTGGAGTTGAGAAAAAATAAATTGGAGTGGCACCCTGTGTGTCTTTGTCTAGAGGCTCCTATGGCTCTTATTAATGGGGACAGTGGTACTGAATATCACATTAATTAAAGTCCAACATCTTTGGCTGTCAGTTCACAGCATCTGGATAGATGAACAGGGGGTAAAAAAAAAAAAAAAAAAAACCAGCCAACAGGTACCAAAGTGCCCAAGCCCACCCAGCGTAGGTGGTTAGAAAATACTACCAAAAAACCCCATAAAACAAAATGAAATCCATTGTGCTAGCATTTTTTCTCTTTGTCCCAAGTGGTACTATGCAATTGTCTTGTGTACTATGTAATTTTCTTCTCTAAATGAAAGAAATAACCAATTTATTCAAGTAACATTTGTGTCTGTCCACTGTGCCAGGCACTAGGAAGACATCTATGAATAAGACAGTCCCGGTATCTGAACTCAAGGTGCATACAGTCAAGTGAGGGAAAGATACAAACTAATAATTACAGTACAATGATCAAATGATAAGAGATATGCATGAGCTACATTTATTTGGAATGGTCTAAGATGGTGGATCCCAACCCTGGCTATTAGAATTACTCGGGGAGCATTTAGAAAATAACAGGGCATGCACATGGATAGACCCCAGAAATCAGTGTTCCACAAAATAAAATAAGACAAAAACAGTCCTGGTGACTAGTGTAGCCAAAGTCAGAACCACTTGTCTAATATCTAGCTCATTTGGAAATTCATTATTTAATCTTTAAATTAAGCCTTCATTACTTGCCAAATCCTACAAATTATTCATTCTTCCTTCCTTCCATCCATTCATGCATCCATCTACTCACCCATCTCACACTGTGTGCCAGATCCTGGGTCGTAAAAAGGGTTAACACGCTCACCAAAAGGTTAGAGGTTCGGGTACATGCAGAGGTGCCTTAGAAGAAAGGTCTGGCACTCTACTCCTGAAAAAGTTAGGCACTGAAAACCCTATGGAGCACAATTCTACTATGACACACATGGGGTCGCCAAGAGTCAGAACTGACTCGACAGAAACTGGTTAACTAGTGTGCTAAGCACTGTTACTAGGCCAATGAAGAAAGAGCAGTAAACCAGTTAGGCAAAGTCCTTCACCCATGGAGGACTGTGGCAGGCATATTCTATTTTGGAGCTTTTCTGGGAAGTAGGACAAGTATATTTGTAGTATTTTACTCAAAGTTCTTTCCACTCTAAAATTCTATGACTTTTATGACTGGGAGTATACAGGCTATAGGAATTATTTAAAAATATTCCCTAATCATATTGGTATACCCTTACTAGAGTGCTATACCCAGTCAGTCAGTCATTCAATCAACGAACACTTACTGAGTGCCTAAAATAAGCCTGGCCTTGTGCTAAGTGCTGCAGACAGATTTGTTCATGAACAAAGTTGATGACCAACAAAGAGAATTTTTAGTTTCTCCTTAGTAGGCTGGGTCCTTCTTGCTTCTGAACACTGTTCATTTTTCTCCTTCTCATGATAATAACTAATAACTAACTGACTTTGGTCATGCTCATCTCTAATATTCTTTCAACATTATGCATACAGCTAAAGCTAGCTAGATATTTGTTTCTATGTATCTACATCTATTTCGCATGTTTATTTTTCTCTCTGGCATTAGAAGAGATTCTAAATCCCCCCAGAAGCACTTTATCTACTGTCTCTGCTCTATCACTTTTCAGGGTCTAGTATTATAATTTACATCAGGTCAGTCATAACAGCAGACACAAAGAACTGGAAAATGTAATATATATACAGGAAAGATAAAGAACTGAGTTTGTTGTGTCTGGAGAAGATGTTGTGTCCAGGAGATTTAGTGGTGGCCATAAAAAATACAGACTTTTAAGGCAGATAATGTCAATCAGCTTTTCTCCCCCAAGGCTGGAAGTTACAGCACAAAAAATACGAGATGACACTTCTTGAGAGGGAAAACTGTGAGGTATAAAAATGAGTATCTTATATTAATGCTTTTTTATATATAAATAAAGGAGAAAAAACTTTCCTAGCTATTTAGAGGTAAGGACATGCCCTTCTGCTTATAGGAGATTAAGAGTTTTGAAGGCAAGGCCAGGTAATTAAAGGCTCACTGCTCCTGTGGATATTGCTTATTCTTCCCACTGCCTATGTATGCAAGGCAGACTGAATTTGAAAGACATTCTGTGAATATCTTCTTTAGGCAGACCATCCACAGGGAAAGCACAGGTTAAGTAAGGACATAAAAGCCAAGCCCAGGAAAGCTGGGCCATAGCAACTTCTCACTTCCGTAAGGCCAAGGGCTTTTCCCTGCTGTGACTTAGGTCATGCAAGTTAGTCTGTCTGATAGGGGCCCTTTAGGAAATGGAGGGAACAAATGGGGATTTCTAAAGGCCACTTCCCCTTAAGTTTTGATTTGTAGAAGAGGTTATGGAGAATTTGTATGCCGAAGGCACACTCAGGTAGCATTAATCTGCCTTAGGCTGATCTGACTAGAGAAGGCAGGGTCCTGCAGAGGACACAGAAATGAATTTTCACCCACTTCAGGGACTGCTGGGTGAGCCGTTCATGTCTAGAAGGCAAAGGTTGGTATTCCCTTAAGACAGTCACTTCAGCATTAATTTTACTATTAACATATCCAATAAAAAATGGCTGACTATTTGGATTTTTTCCCAGAAAACGTGACTTGTGATCTCTACCGTGCATGAATATAATGCAAATGAAATCCAGTCCTATGAACTTTGTGACTCAGCTACAGTCGTGGAGACAATATTTTCAGAACCTAAAATCAACACACATTTCATTGTAATATGTAACTGCTGAGTACATAACATGTGCCAGGCTTGGAAATATGCAGAAGACATAGCTTTTAATATCAGAGAGCACGCAGACAAGTGGGATAAACAAGAAAATACAGTAAAACCTGCGAAAGCTGGAAGCTGTGCAAGGCGGAAACCTGTCAGAGAACGAAAACTCAAATATTTTCCACTAAAATGAGTGATAGAAAATGGTAAGACTGAACCCTTTCAAAGGTGGAAAACTTGCAAGACCTGGAAAAACAAGGCAGTCCCGTCAAGTTCCGGCTCTCACAGGTTTCTCTGTAGTTGCAGTTCATGAGGAGTGCTGAGATAGAAGCATATGAAGGGATGAGGAAAATGTGCAGGCTATTTGTTTAGGAAAGGCTCCCTGGAGAAATGACAAGTCAGAGTTAACCTGAAAACACAGAAGGATGGGTATTCCAGATAGAGGGAGTAGCATGGGCAGGAGCATAGAGGCTATAGAGCAAGTATGCTGCTTTCAGAGAACTGGCTGGATGGGTAGATGAAGGAGCTGAAAATGTGCACATGTTTGGGAGGGGGGAACTGCAGAGGATAGGTTAGAAAGTTAGGCAGTGGCCAGACATGAGGGATCTTGAATGCCACAGTAAAAGTTTACCCCAAAGGAGAGGGGGTGCCATAGACGTGCCTTAAGAAAGATAATGACGTGGTTAGACTTGTGACTTTAAAAGATCATTGACAGAGGAAGAGAATGGGAGAAGAGATGGAGAGATATTTTCCTTGGTAAACTAGGTGAGAAATGATGGGGGTCTGAATAGAATTAAAACAGTTGCACCGGGGTTGGAGAGAATGAGCCTACTACAAGACAAATTTCCTTAGCAGAATCCACAGGTCATGATGACTAATTTGATATGAAGACCAGGAAGGAGCCTGGGCTTATTCACAGTTTTTCAACTTGGCCAAGTAGATAAATGGCTGTTCCAATTACTGAGATACGAAATAAGGACACAGAGTAGCCTTTTCCGGGAAAGGGGCAGTTCAGTTGTTAGGACAAAGAATTGTCTGTGGAAGGTCCAAGTAGAGTTGTCCAGTGAAATCCAGTCAGAAACTTGTGAGGCCTCAGTCTACACGTTTTAGGTAAAGCCATGAGAATGAATGAAAACCCAAGACAGCACATACTGGGAAAAGAGAAAGAATTGGACCCTGGCAATACTATTTAAGGCATGCATGTGGGGAGAAGACTGAGAAGGGACAGTTTGATAGGGAGGAGAAAAACCAGAAAAGCCTGCGTCAGGGAAGTCAAGGAAGGAGAGAATTTCAAGAAGGAAGAAGGGGGTCAATGGCATCAAAGGCAGTGGAGAGGTCAAATAATATGAGGAAGACTCTTAAAGAGTGAGGCCTGAAAGCGCCTGCCGGATTTGGCAGACAGGAATTCATCAGTGACCTTGCAAAGAGTGGTTTCAGGTGAGGAGGGGAGAAGCCAGACTGCAGAGGGGTGAGTGGATTACTCTTTTAAGATGCTAACCTTAAGGAAATGAGAAATTGAGACGTTGCTACAGAAGAATGTAAAAATAAGAAAGGATTCTTGATTTAAAGGTGGGAGAGACTTGGGCATATGCTAAAAGATAGAAGCTAGTGCAGAAACAGAAGCTGAAGTTAACAAGAGCAAGGATAACTGAGGAAACCTGGCCCTGGAAAGACTTAGAGGAAATGGCTGTGGACCCAGCTGGACGCTCTTGGGTGCTCTCACTCTCTCTCTCTCTCTCACACACACACACACACACACACACACACACACACACACACGTACTTTCTTACTTTAAACGCTTCAAGTTTCTACTAAAATGTTACATAAAAGGTAATTAGTAATTTCATCCAAAACTTCAACTTTATCAGGAACTGAAAGCTACAGCCTAACTGAAGGATATCTGACTTAGCAGTCCCTTGGTAAACATGATCCTTGCTACAGGAGGGTGCTGCCTTTTGTTTTCTGATGAGGCTGCTGCGTTTAGGGCTTTCTGCGTATTAGGAGACCTCAAGGCCCCAGAGGTCTATTAATCATCAGGTCTGCCAGCACGTCTACTATAGCGGGCCAACCACATAGATAGCCCTGCTCACGCCAATGCAAGTTCATCTGGTCGGCCCTGACACCCAAGCCAAAGGACAAATGTGATAAGAAAAGTCAACTACACACTTCACTCACCCATCAAAGGAAGCCACATCAGCTGGCAGGTAGTATTATCAACTTCTCTGGTACCAGAGAACACTGAAGAAATCTGCTAAAGGACCGTGGACATCAACGAGCACTATCGTTTCTGGTGCCAACATTTCACATTTTATCATCTTTAGAACTGCCACACCGGGAAGGTAACTGAGGCTTCACTTAACAGATTGTTCCAATGAGAAAGGCGAGAAAAGATGAGAATTAAAAAGGAAAAAGGTCATATATGACCCAGAGTTCTTATATTATACAGCTAGGGTAAAAAATGCAGAGATAATTGACTAAGAAATCAAAAAGCAGCAGTCTTAACAGAAAAGGTAGGGGGCCTCATCCCATTTGGTACCACTACAGTAAGCCAAATAAATCAAGACTTATTTAAACTGACTAATTTCTGAGGACTTCTACTCAGTTTCCACCACACTGTGATGCTTATGAGAGAAAAAGGCCTGGGTCAGGCTCTGAAGGAGGCAGACCCTTCGCAGGATTTTGTTAAATTTGATAATATTGCCAGTTCCCTGAAGCTCAGTCCTTAGAAATGCACAACTGGCATTTAAAAACCCAATGGTTAAAATGTAAAAAAAAAAACTGAAATGGAAATATTTCAGCACATACAAGACAGGCTTTAAAGAAGAAGAAGAAAAAAAAAAACCACAACACACACACACACACACAGAGATAACACCAAAGGCAAACCTCCAGATTTTGATTCTAAAGGAGCAGAGTCTAAAGGAAGAATAGGTAGAGGTGCATAAGAAATAATTTAGAAAGGGAAACCATTTATTCATGTAGTACCACTGTGTTTTCCAAGAATGTGCTCCAGGGTAGGTAATTTTTACTGAGGTGAGACAGCCACACTGTCTTTCCTTTGGAGGGCACATGCATCCACGCTGAAATAAGCAAAAAGCACTGTAAAGCATCCCTAGGCAGAGATGCAATTTAGTGTTCTTGATATGAGCTGCGAACTCTTCCTGAAAGAGTTCCATTAGGCTGAATCTGGACAGGACTCATACTTCCAGCTAACGGAAAAACAATGTTAAATCAAAGGCAGATATTTTGATAGCAATCCATGGGGAAGAAACAAGCGTCCATCATTTCTCTAGGTTCCTCATTTTGCTAATCTCCTTGGCTGAAAAAGTGGCAAGATTGCACTGGATATTGTATCTTGGCAGATAGTTATGGGAAATAAGAGTTTCTCTTAGCCGTTCACTCAGAAATTGAGTTGAAGTTTCTTAGCAACAATTTAAAGCCTAGAGTAGAAATAGTTGGGAAGTAATTTTGGTTGTGATTATTCTGGGGTCTGATGATAAAAGTGACAGATCATATCACAGCTGTTAATCCTTAGCTCAAATTCTTAAGGCATTTTTTAATGGTTGCAAGGATGTAACACTTTTCCTGCAATGAATTTTTGTTGTTGTCTTTTAGGAAATTATTTTAGACAATTAATGTATATTTCATCTAATCCAGGAATAAGATACAATCACTGTCTAACAGTCTGAAGGATTTCTCAGTAAATAAAGAGCTACATAACATTATAGCAGAGAAAAGCTAATTGGTTAACTTTCCAGAGTTCCTTCTTCTAAGTTTATTAATCTATTTAGTTTTGAATGACACTGTCTTTTGCGGACAGCCTGTAGCTCCTTTTTAGGGTGCTGATACTGGTAGTATTACATACATATAAAATTTGCTGAATTTGATCTCTGGAGTAAATGAAGAAAGGGGGAGGAGGGACTAGCAGATCAGGAGGTTAAATGACTTGAAAATAAAAGTTCTAGAAGTCATTCAAGGGAAAAGGGACTCTTGACGTAGGATGAGAAGAAATGATTTCTTAAAAAAAAAAACTATTGAAATGACATAATCTATTTTAGTAGTTTCTGAGTCCTGACAGATTCATGAAGTTAATCCGTTATGGCTAAAGTCCCAGCTGCAGCTAATGACACTTTTAATTAGCTAACCTGAAAACTAGCCACAAAAGTCTGGCTAATATTAAGTCTCAAAAAGAATACAGAGTTGTATTCATTTACTGAGCTTAAAGAAGTGTTATCAGCACACCTGAAGTGCTAATAATTACTGGTCTTGAATGAGACTAATTTAGTGATAATATTGTTGTAGAACAGGCTTGTTCTTCCAAAATTCAATATTAGCCAGACTTTGTTGGCTAATAATTAGCTGCAGTTTAGATCTCAGGTTTTTTAGTTATAAGATATTCCTTATACGTGGTTCAGAGACATAGCAAGTCCAGTCTGTGTAGACTCTGTTTTAAGAATTAGGTTGCCCACAGAGATATACCTTAAAAAGCTAGCTTCCAGCCTCCTAAATTAAGCTTATTTGATTCACAACAGCATGTAATCTTTTCTTTCTGAAACAGATAATCAATACGTTTGACTTTTTTTGGGGGGGTGGTGGTTGCCACGAAATGTCTATTAGCCCATTATTATTAACTCATGCAATCTTTTGTTGAGCACACTGTATAATATCTTCATTCACTTCTTCCAAGATTAATCGTATGTAGGCATGCTCACACATCAAAACACCATTTTCTCTCAGTGATTCGTGATGCTGTAGGCAAATATTTACTGGCGTAAAAAGATATTTACAATATACTAAGTGTCAAAGACCACACCCTTTAGGATGGATTGCACCTCACCACACAAAAAAAAAAAAAAATCCTCACAACTGTACTAATAAGCAACATCATTATAGAGAAAAGACTGAAGTTGTCAAGGATTTCATTTTACTTGGATCCACAATCAACACCCATGGAAGCAGCAGTCAAGAAATCAAAAGACACATTGCACCTACTGCAAATCTGCTACAGAAGACCTCTTCAAAGCGTTAAAAAGCAAAGATGTCACCTTGAAGACTAATGTGCGCCTGACCCAAGCCATGGTGCTTTCAATCAACTGATATGCATGTGAAAGCTGGATGATGAATAAGGAAGACCAAAGAAGAATTGACGCCTTTGAATTGTGGTGTTGACAAAGAATATTGAATATACCATGGACTGCCAAAAGAACGAACAAATCCGTCTTGGAAGAAGTACAATGAGAATGCTTCTGAGAAGCAAGGAAGTACATCTCACATACTTTGGACATGTTATCAGGAGGGATCAGTCCCTGGAGAAGAACATGTTGCTTGGTAAAGTAGAGGGTCACCAAAAAAGAGGAAGACCCTCAATGAGATAGACTGACACACTGGCTGCAACAATGGGCTTGAGCTTAATAACGATTTTGAGGGTGGCACAGGACTGAGCAGTGTTTTGTTTTGTTGTCTATAGGGTCACTATGAATGGGAACTGACTTGATGGCACCTAAAAACAAGTGAAATAATTGGGTTACAAATAGTACATATAGAGCACTAAGAGTGAGCCCTAAGGTAAACTATGGACTTTAGTTAATAATTATGTAATCAAGATTGGTTCCATAGAATGTAAGATGTTAATACTAGGCGAAAGTGTGCAGAAGGAGAGGGGGTACATGGGAACTCTGTACTTACTGCACAATTTTTCTGTAAACCTAAAACTATTGTAAAAAATAGTCTATTAAAAATAGTATGTAATCAGTTTTTTTTTTTTTTTTTTAATCTCTAATTGAGAAGACTAGGGCTGCAAGAAAAACCAGAGAGGAATAATTTGGAAAAGGTTAGTGAATATAGTTTCACAACTTGAAGAATAAAATCAATTATCACTGAACTATACATGTAGAAATTACTGAATTGGCATGTGTTTTGTTATGTATATTTTCACCACAAGAAAACAGAAAAAAAAAAAACAGTATGTACAGTATGAAACTATTTTTATGGGGAAAAATCATCTGTAAAGGAAAAGGTCTAGAAGGATACACACAAAAGTGATAGAATAATGACTTTATTTATTTATTTAAAATGATGAACACTATCAAAATCAGTTTGACCACAATCTAGATGTTCATCAACAGATGAATTGAAGGCGAAGCAGCCAGGATTTGCTGAAGGGTTGGATTTTGAGTGTGAGAGAAAGGTACCTGTCCTGACTCACTGGAGAGATGAAAGTGCTATTAAGTAAGAATGTTGGAGAAGTAGTTTGCAGTGGGAGTTGGGGTGGGTAAGGATATTAGGAACCCAGTTTAGGATATACTAATTTGAGATGCTATTAGACATCCAAAAGACATTTCAATCTTCCGGTTTAGCCTCACCTTCTGTGACTTTAGGAGAAAGCCTGACACTTTTCCTGGGAAACTGAGAAGGAGTCTTGGTAAGTCAGATGGCATTTACGGGAAATGGTCTAAGAGCTGTAAAAACTGCTAAAGTTTGCCTGAAGACAGAGGAGGCAAGGAGAGTTCTGACAGAATACATACAACATGCACACCAAAATAAATAATGTTGCTAATCAAATGGCAATCTTTATTTATGATAGAAATTTCTCACTGGTCAGAAAAGCTAATATTTCAGTAGGAACTAATGCTACATACGATCATAATTTCAAGAAAAAGGTGGATTTAGAAGGTGGAAGAATCATTTCTGGTATTCTCTTGAGACTCCCGAGTCTAGAATGGTCCAAGCCAAGGACTAAACTTGACAAACATGTAGAAACAAATGTTCCCCAAGAACAGACATAATTCTGCTCTAAGCAACTTTGATAATGCTTTTAATATTGCCTATTGGCCTCAACTAGTGTTGGGTGGAGCCCTGGTGGTACAATGGTTAAGTGTTTGGCTGCTAACCAAAAGGTTGGCAGTTCAAATCCACCAGTTGCTCCTTGAAAACCCTATGGGGCAGTTCTACTTTGTCCTATAGGGTTGGTATGAGTTGCAATCGACTCGACAGCAATGAGTTTCGAGTGTTGGGAACAAACTAGTTTCAAATTTATATAATAATGTCAACTGTGGATTCATCAGGTATCCCCAGCCCCTCTGCTGATGACAGGAATGGGGAACACTCATGTATACATGTAAAATTTCTAGACCATCTTCCCCTGGGCTGTATGATTTCATTTCAGCACTCAGAAGAAAAAATACGGTTTAATTCAGGATTTCTGAAAAGCAAGAACAAAAGACTGGTATCAGTCTGGTAATGTTTTTAGCAGTCCAAGGTAAAATCAGAATAGCAGAATGAGTTTTAAATCTATTCAATTTTTAAAACTGTTCAATATTCTGAGGCTGTTTACTTATTTTTTTAAGCATTATTAAGTTCATATCTGAAATGACAGTAAGAAGTAGAAAGTAATGTTTTGTTTGCTTTTATGTCTTTTTTGACTAAATAAAGACATATATAGGGCAAATCTATCTCCACATCTTTGTTTTAAATGTACAGGTTCATGATATGTAAAGTTCTGGCAAACAATGACCTAGAGAAAATGTACTTGTTAGCGCTAAGCCAGTAGCCATGGATGGCTCTCCACAGCTGACTATGCCTGCAGTGAGCACAGAATGTGTGTCAGAATGCCCATCTCCCTGGGGTTCAGGGGACATCACTGTCTGCCACCTCCCTGCTTTCCTTGACACTCTCCTACATGACTTCAATCAAGTCTGCAGGAGAATTAAGAGTCTAGAGACCTCCTGACAGCACATCGCCAACAGCAAATGTGATGGGGAAAGCAGGAATGATCTAATTATCAGAACACCTGGGTTTAGTGCGGGCTCTGCCGCTTACAAGCTTTGTCGCTTTGAGCAAGTTGCATAGCACCTTAGGGTCACAGTTCCTTCTCCTCTCTCTAAATACCACCTGCTTTACCTACTTAACAGGGTTGTTGTGAAAAACAAGTAACATGTTTATGGGAAGGTACTTTTTAACTGATAAAATCATACTTATCTTACAAACAGTAAGCTATTGTACAAATGTGAGACGATAGAATTAACAAACTTTTATTGCATGGCTAGCATGTGTTGTCTTCTACTGTAGATTACAAAGAATAGGAAAATTTGGCCTTTAGGATACTTGTCTAGTACCTGAGACACCAGCAAATTCTATTCTTACTATTTAATTACATGTATTAGGAGTCAAAACTTCAAATGCCTGTGGCCCCAGGCACCACCATGAATGAGTGGAATGGGCTGTGGATAAGAAAAGCAACAAAGTGCCATATATTATATGCCAGTGACACTGGGTTTGGGGAGACTATAGGAGCAGTATGGTAAACCAGAGTGCCCAAGCCCCCTATCTAAACCTGACTGCTGCTATGTGGGAATGAGGGAAGAAGTACTGTGTAATCAGAGCTTCTGACTTCCCAAGAGAAACCAGAAAGCATCACTCTCTTTCTGTGTGCGTGCGTGTGTGCGTGCGTGCGTGTGTGAACACTCCTGATTATTAAACGCTCGCAACTATTTCAAAATTGCAAAACATGGTGGGGGCCATTCTTATACAGGCCAAACAAAACATGTCTGCAGGACAAACCTGGCCCTGAGGTACCCACTGTTGTTGGTGTTAGCTGGCACTGCACTGGCACCCAACTTATGGCGACCTGATGCACAACAGAACAAAATACTCCCTAATCTTGTATCATCCCCATGATGCATTATAGATTACACTGTTGGGATCTGTAGGTTTTCACTGGCTGATTTTCTAAAGTAGATTGCCAGGCCTTTCTTCCTAGTCTGTCTTAGTCTGGAAGCTCCAGATGGAGGCACAGTTAGTGACCTTTGATTTATACACATCCTACTGTTCCTGTGTTCAGTGGCATGTGGAGGGCTGAGGCCCCTTCTCGCTCTTCTTAGGTTCCTGCTCAAAAGCTCCGCTGATGACTCCTGATCCGGATGTTTCCTGACACTGCCCTGCATGACAATATTTTCCACGGAGTTCTTCATGCACCTTCATGTGTGGACACTGTAAATAATTCTTCTTGTGAAAAGTTAACTAGCTCCTGAACCGATTCAGCTGGGTAGCCATCTGGGATTCCTCAGAAACAGTGAATTGTCAGCACTATAAACATTTTAGGCTTCCTGGAGGACACTGACTTTCTAAACTAATCACCCCTGCCAGTCAAGATTTTCGGTATGGGTTCAAGAACAAGGCGTTCATTTAACAACAATAACAAAAACAGTGAGGATGAAAACCGGACAGTCATCATAATGAAAAGCCTAAAAGCAAACTGTGACTTCCCTAATAAGGCAAAGACCAAAGTTGGCTCCCTGGTGGTCAAGCACCAATACAATTAATCAGTCTGTTTTCAGTTTTCTCACGACAGCAATATTAACAGTTTGTTTTATTCTGTTTATATGGTGCTGACAGGTCTTCAGCATGTTGAGCCTACTTGCTAGAGATTAATGGCCACTCTTATACTGAGGTAAAAACCAGGCAGGGAGAGAATGCCTTTTATAACTAGATAAGAACTGGATTCTTTTTTTTTTTTTCTCTGTTCCCCTACGGCACATCAACTCTTCCTTCTTTTAATTTCTATCAAGAATTACAGGATTAGTAGCACTCGGTGGGTTCACCTCACTGTCTAAACTCCCCCAGTTCAGCTGTTATATCCCTAGGTAAGACAAAACCTCCCAAAAGACCAAACTCACTGCCCTCAAGTTGATTCTGACTTATAGCGACCCTAAAGGACAGAGCCGGACTGCCCCGTAGGGTTTCCAAGGCTGTAATATTTACAGAAGCAGACTGCCACATCTTTCTCCCACGGGGCAGCAGGTGTATTTGAACTGTTGACTTTTGGGTTAGCAGCTGAGCACTTAACCACTGCACCACCAGGGCTCCTTCAGGTGAAACAAAGGAAACCTTTAATTGCATATTGATTTGGGGTAAATTTATCATCTCTAAAGGCATGTCGGCTAGTTTTGTTTTTAAAAAGTCAGATTCCATCTAAATAGGAAAGATAAGTGTGAGGTAGCCTTCGGCAACAGGAATTTTGCCATTATTAGGTGGGCGCGGTTCCTCCTTGTAGCTCTGGTTATCTTTGTAGACACTGAAGAAGGTAGAGAGTTAAGTATAGCCCAGCTCCTGAAAGTATGGACATCTCACAGAAAATCTCTTAGAGATATTTTACTAAATAGTCACATTTCAAAATTAATTGGAAAGATTTGAAATCTTACAAGACCTGACCTTTTCTTCTTCCCCACCTCCCTACCTCCCATGAAAGTTGTAAGAGTACTGCTTGTTACTGGTATAGTTTTCTCAGCCCCAGATTAGAGAGAAACGGTAACCCCAAAGATTATTTGAACAGTATGTAATTTTATGGAACTCTAAATCACAGAACTATACTGTGGGAACCCATCCATGTGCCTCCTCTACAGTTCTGTAGGAATCATTGTCTTATGTTTGTTCTTAGGGAACTTCCCTCTCTGCCCAATTTATGTAACAACGGCATGGATAAGTCCCCACTGGCACAGGACTGGGCAACGTTTCATTAGGTCATACATAAGGTCGCCATCAGTTGGAGCTGACTTGACAGTAACTAACAACAGCATACCCAGGAACTGCAGGTTAGGGGCCCTGGCTAGCTTTTCAGCCCACTTCCCCTTGCTCACTCTTCTCTTGAAATAGTAGCACAGAAGAGAAAAGATTGTTTTCAGTAAAGAGGACATCAGGAGGTGATGTTTAAGTGGAAACCTTTCAACAAAGATCTTAAAAACCAAAGACAAGAACATCCTAGGATAAGAAAGCAGTAATAACAATAGCACCTACTATGTAAAGGCACTGTTGTTCGCACTTCAGTTGTATGGTGTTGTGTTGCTGTGTGCCATCAAGTCAATTACAGTTCCTAGCAACCCTATAGGACAGAGTAGAACTGCCCCATATGACTTCCAAGGCTGTAATCTTTATGAGAGCAGACTGCCACATCTTTCTCCCATGGAATGGTTGTGGGTTTGAATGGCTGACCTTTTGGTTAGGAGTCAAGCACTTAACCACTGCACCACCAGGGCTCATTTTGTATAAACCTTTTGTATTGAAAGAAGAGTTAAATAATGATTTGTGCTTGAAGTACAGGAGATTTGAGAGAATGAAGCAATATATTAGTCTAGATTTTGGTAGATCTTGAATTCCATACTTTAATAATTTATCTGATGTGAAGGTTAGATTAGAGAAGGAAGACACCAGAGTTAGAATAGTTGGAAAGATACTGCAATAGTCCTGAGACTGAACTGGGGCGGTGCACTGGAAATAAAAAAACAAACCAAACCAGCTGCTGTCGAGTCAACACCAACTCACGGCAACCCTGTGTGTGTCAGAGTAGAACTGTGCTCCACAGGGTTTTCAATGGCTGCTTTTTGGGAGCAGATTAACAGGCCTTTCTTCCAAGGTGCCTCTGGGTGGACTTGGGCCTCCAACTTTTTGGTTAGCAGCCAACAGTGTTAACCATATGTACTATCTAGGGGCTCCACTGGAAATGAAAAAAGGGGAAAGATTTGAGAGTTAGCTCAGGAACAGAACCAATTAAATTTTTTTGACTGATTAATTTGTTCTTTATTTGTTCATTCATTCATATGTTCATTTAACAACTATTTTTGAGGGTTTAGGATGGGTCAGACACTGTGCTAAATGACAGGTAGGAAAATAAGGAAAAAAAAAAAAGAATTTGAAGATGACTCCTTCCCCCAAATTGGACTACCAGCCATTGCTCAGTCATCTAAAATGACATCCGTTCATCTATTCCGTCTTCCCTCCCTCCCTCCATCTATTCATCCAATACTTATTGAGCATCTACCCTGTCTCAGGTACTATGCTACACAATGGTCATGAACTAGTCCAGAAAGAAAGAAAAAAAAAAAAAAGACTGCTGTCTTTATTCTTACAGCATTGGGAGTGCCTTCTTTGTAAACTTCCATTTCTTTCCTGGTGGTCTGGCCATAAGGCCCAGTACATGGTGGTAAACCACTAAACTGCTGGAATAGCATAGGTATTCTTAGTCATCCATATAAGGAGAGGACCTCCTATTTAATTTCTAAATGTATGCCCTGATTTGGCATATTTTAACCAAAGTAAAATATTATATAGTATCTAAAATGATTCCCAAGTATAGATTTTAATATCATCTAAAAATATAGGCAAAGAAAAACAAGCTCTGAGCAAAGTCAAAAGGCACTGAAAATAATAGCATAAACATACTCTGAATGTTAACAAAAATCTTATACCTAGTATAGTTGGTAAATTGGTTTGAGCCATATGATTCTGTTGCCTTACAGGAAAAGCTATGATCTTTTAAAATTAAGATATACCTAGATGTTATAAGAATAAATCCTGACCACTTTCTGAAAAACAATTAGGTAATGGAATGACTACCGCCAAGAAGTATTTTGCTTTATGGCAGCTGCCTTTTCATTATTATTTTATGAGAACCAGTCTAGATATTATGCATCCTTTACTATCTACATTTGGCTCTTTTTTTAAATGTCTTCTTCGGATGCCTGGGGTCATTTCAGTTTCTTTGGATCTAGTTGGATTTGAAGCTGCAAACTACATCACTTTAATACTTTCCAAAGGTTCTCAGGCACCTTGGTTTACCTCCAAAAGATTCAGTGTGAATAATGTATACTGCTAGTCATTTCTATTAAAACAAAAAAATTAAGAAGAATTTTTAGGGACTTACGAACACCATCAACAGATTCTTTCAAGTATAAGTGAGTTCCTCTATGCCAAGGGTGTGAATTTAAATGCCAATAAAATCTAATGTAAAAGAAAGAGTTTGATGAGAGCAGACACATTCTAACTTCCATCTTATTTTGAGGATTTGAGTCTCGTTTGGACTTGTGTGCTCTATGAACTCCGGTTAGTGATGGAAAGAGCGCCTGAGCCAATGGTAACATGAAAGGCAGTATCCTGGGCTGAGCATGTAAATCCCAGCTCCATGTTCCAACCAGCAAATAACCAAGTTTGGGTTATTTGTTTCTATATAGAAAATAAGATTTGAATAGCTACCTACTTATTTGCCATGGAAAATGGTTTTCGGTTATGAAATACTTCAGACATGCTTATTTTTACTGATGGGAAATAGGAATTTATATTGGGCAAAGTATTAAACACTACATAAGTGATCAATAAAGTCAATATTTTGATTATCTCAAGTTAGCCTATGTTGTTGTTGTTATTAGGTGATGTCGAGTCTTCTTCTGACTCACAGAGACCCCATAGGACAGAGTAGAACTGCAATCTTTAAGGAAGCGGATCATCAGGTCCTTTTCCCCAGGCTTTCTATCACGGAGCTGCCTGCTGGTGGGCTGGAACAGCCAACCTTTTGGGCAGCTGAGTTCTTAAGATGCGCCACCAGGAATCCTTCAAGTTAGCCTACAGGTAAGCCCTTTGAGGGTAGGGGCTATATCCTTCAATGTCCTGGGCACCTGATCCACGAGCTAAAGCCTTTAGTTATGCTGAAGTGTGATTTTCATTTTGCTTGACTCAACAAAATACAGGACCTCAGAGGGAAAAATCAAAAATAGGAACCCAGAGGGAGCCAGTGGTGGAAGGTGGAGGGACAGCCACAGCATTAAGAGCCAGACTGCGTTGGAAAGGCCCTTGGAGATCATCTAACCGCCCTCCCAGGGTGGGAAAGAAAAACAAACCGGAGCCGTCTGACATTTGTGATTCTTACCTTCTGCGCAGATCCTCGGCCACTGCCGCCCGGCAGCTGAACAAATAGGCCCGGAGTGATTTGAGCTGCTGCCGCAGGCGCACCACTGCGGCTAGTGGCTCAGCGTGCAGGTACAGCATGGGGTTCTCCTGCTGGATGTCGATCAGTGGCTCCTCATACACGTACTCCAGAAACTCTTTGGCCTGCTTGGACACCTACAAAACAAGGTTCCTCAATCAGTTCTGTCGAATCGTACCGCTTTCTATGCTAAACCACAGCTAAATTATCAAAAATATTACTATTAGTTTCCAGACACAGCCAAATGAAAAAAACCTACTGTTTAACTAAACATAAGATTTGGCTTCTCCTTCTCTTTTCCAGAATCTCAACTGGTAAAAGTAACCTTGGCATGAGAAGGAATTCATTAAGGTAATACCTTGATTGTGGTGGCGGTGATGGTGGTTACAGGAATCTACACATGTGATTAAATGACACAGAACTATACAGATGCATTATATTAACATTAATTTCCCGGTTTTGATCTTGTACCTAAGATGCAACCAATGGGGGAAGCTGGGTGAAAGGTAAGCAGGACCTCTCCGCACGATCTTTGCAACTTCTTATGAATCTATAATTATTTCAAAATAAAAAGTTTTATTTAAAAAAGGAGTTCATTAAGATCCTCTTAACAGCAATGCTGATTTTAAAAATTAAATATATATATATATTTACACACAAACCTGTACATCTCTGTCTATATCTATATAAAACCAAACCAAACCCACTGTTGATGAGTCGATTCCTGTTCATGGAAACTGCTCCATTAGGTTTCCAAGGCTGTAAATCTTTAGGCAAGCAGACTGCCACCTCTTCCTCCCACAGAGTTGCTGACAGGTTTGAACCACAGACCTTTTGGTTAGCAGCGGTACACTTTAACCACTGCACCATTACGGCTCTTTGTGGAGCAGTGGTTAAAGCAGCTGGCTTACTAACCAAAAGGCCAGCGGTTTGAACCCACCAAGATTTACAGCCTTGGAAACTGTATGGGGCAGTTCTACCCTGTCCTACAGGGTCACTATAAGCCAGAATCAACTTGATGGCTATGAGATATCTACATAAATATATATATATATATTTCATAACACTTTTAAAAAGTAATCATTTTTTTAAAATAGGTAAAGCACGCACATATAAAATTCAAGAGTAATA
The DNA here is from genome assembly GCF_024166365.1 of Elephas maximus indicus. Lineage (NCBI taxonomy): Eukaryota > Metazoa > Chordata > Mammalia > Proboscidea > Elephantidae > Elephas > Elephas maximus. Next base: position 106,784,169 of record NC_064824.1, read on the forward strand.
AAGGGATATTTTCAAAAACTTTTTCAAAGTGAATAATATGACTGCACAGAAAATAGTCGCAAACATATTACTTCAATGCCGGAAAGAAGTTTCTTGTATTAGAACAACTCTGAGCTTGGGCTGACTCTGGCCAATATATTCACTCAACTGTATATCCACTTCTGGGTAGTAAAGGACAAGACTACAAAAGTTGATTACAGAAAGTCACTATCATCAGGTATAAACAGTGCATTGGAAACAATGCATCAGAGATACAGAAGAAGTAGTTTAAATAATGCCTAACATGCAGGTAATTTTTAAGGACTCTACATACCAATTCACTGATACTGAGATGTGGACTGGCTGATGATAAATAGTTGGCTCAGTTTATACTTACAGAAGGTAAAACCTCTCCAAGAAGTTTCTACCAAAACCTCTCCAGTACTGGGAGCAAGACTGCAGCTCAACATACAAAAAGTAAAACTTCACTTACTGAAAGCAAAATTGAAAATCTACTCTGCTTCATGGTGTGGGCTAAAAGCTTATTAATGAAGATAAACAGGACACAGTTCCTACCCTCAAAGGGCTCACTGTTTAGTATGACAGATAAATATTTAAAACAAAGACTGCACATAGCATGTCAGCTACTACAACAGAGGTATGGATGAGGCCTACTGGTAGCTTAAAGGAGGAAGAAATCAACTCTCCCATGGAGAGGCCAGGGGCCAGAGAAGGCCTCGCAAAGCAGGTAACACTGGATCTGGGTCTAGAAAAATAAATAGAAATTCACTTGGTGGACAAGGATGGGACAGAGGAGAGTACACCATACAGAAACAACCACGACAAGCCCTCAATATATTCATGTAATACTAAATGTATGGCTATTGTGTATTGATTAAAAACTTCTTATACACATTTATGTAATTCAATATTTTAATTTTCTTTTATTGTAAAGCTTATACAAAAGTTTATATTCCTTATAGGGATTGGGTTTTTTGGTTTATAGGGATGCAAACAAATGTATCAGTTTCTGTTTTCTAATAAAAGTCTCTTTTTTTTCCTTATTAGTATTTATTTTTGAAGTATCTGTTGCACTGTGTGATCCTATGGGGTCCTGCAGAGTTACAAAGAATTTTAAGTAGAGAAGCTTAGTCTCTGCAAATTCAGGTCACAAAGAGGCATCTAGAATTAGCCAAAACCTTTGAATATTTAGCCAGACTGTGAATCACAGCTATCCCAAGTATATTTGAGGAAGACACAGGTCCATGCCAGACACTGTGGCAGGCACTAGGCGTTCAGTGGAGAATACACAGGCATGGCCCTGTCCTCATGTAGCTCACAGTTCATGGGGGAAAGACAGAATTGGGTTTAAATGTTTTATTTATCATGTCTAAATATTTGTTCTATTTAAATAAATGAGGGAAAAAAAACAGATGGTGTTTTGGGAAATGAAGTACAATCCACTTGAAACTGTTGCTGAAAAATGATGTATTGTGCAATTCAATTAGTCTTTCTGGCTCCACTGGGCAGTGTTTATACTGAGTCAGGGCCCTGCTGAATTAGGTTAACAATGCTACCTTTTAGTAGGTGAACAGAAGGACAAAGGGCACTGGCCAGTCTCCCAGGTCTTAAAAGGCTTCTCTTTTCAGGTGGTACTTAAGCCCAAAAGGGGAAAAAAAAAGTCTTTTACAGAGACAGTAAAAGCAGAGAGACAAGTGGGACAGCAGCTACAGACACAGTATTCATAAACAGACATTACAAAAAACTGGAACAGAGTTAGCTTCAATAATGACTAGGGTGCTGTCTTCACAAAGCCCTTAACTAGTGTTAAGTATATACAGCATGTCAGTACTGCTCCTACCAGCCCTGCCATGGTGAGCCATTTTTGGCAGCAAGGCTGAGTACATGCTCTAGTTTCTGAGAATCAACCACTTACACCTGTGAGGGAATTCCTGATAGACTCAAAATTTGGCATGAAATGCTGTTTTGTAAAATAGAGCAGTGTATCCTACTTGGTATCCTAAATTCTAAATGATTCTCCATACTGATCCAGGTCTTCCAGCCAGTTCCTTTCCACCCCAGATATACTGAATCATTTTAATAAGATCCCCAGGTGATTCTTATGTATAACTTCCTGGGAACTTGTTAGAAATGCAAATCCTCAGCAGGGGTTTGAACTGGGAACCGACTGGTTAGAAGCTCTGTACTGATAATGAGGATTCCACTTTCAAGCTCAGTTGAACTGAAAAAGCATTTTTAAAAAAGAAAATGTTAAAAAAAAACATATATGGTAACTTAGGGAATTTTTTTTTTTTTTTTTTTTTTAGGGAAAGACTCATACAGGGTTGCTATGATTTGGAATCAACTCAATGGCAACAGGTTTGGTGTTTGTTTTTTTTTTTTTTTTGAGGGAAAGAAGCCACTGATATTTTTTGGTGACAAAGTTTGTGGAAGAAAATTTCTTTCTTATTAATATAAATATTACACAAATAGTATGTGAACACCAAACATAATCCAACTAGAGCTACTGTCCTTCCCAGTTAATTGGGGTAATATCGTTTTTAATGCCCTAGTGGTGCAATGGTTAAGTGCTCAGTGGCCAACAGAAACGTCAGCAGTTTGAACCTACCAGCTGCTCTGAGGAGGCAAGATGTGGCAGTCTGCTTCTGTAAAGATTTACAGAAACCCTATAGAGCACTTATACCCTGTCCTACAGGATCACTGAGTCAGAATCAACTCGATGGCACACAACAACTTTAGTATGTAGTGCCTGAGGTCTTAAAAGCTTGCAAGCAGCCATCTAAGGTAAAACAATTCGCCTGGAGCAACAGAGGAAGAGTCAGGAATAGGAGGAAATGGAATGTGTCGCTATTTCCTCCAGGAACAACTGCCTCCTTTGCCATGAGACCAGAAGACATAGATGGTGCCTGGCTACCATTACTGAACACTGATCAAAGATTCTATGAAAGAGTCTGATCAAAAGCGGGAATAATGCAGAACAGAATTCCAAATTCTTGTAGAATCTAGACTTTTGGAGCCACTGAGGTTGGATGAACCCCTGCAACTACTGCCCCGAGGTAATCTTTAAGCCATCAACCTTAAACCAAAAATATTCCTTGAAGTCTTCTTTAAGCCAAACAATAGTTTAACTTAATAAGTAAAGAATGTCTGCCTTGAGCATTGTGCTGTTTTAAAGTTCTACATGGGATCAAATTCGCAACAACAACTTGAAAAGTTAAATAGGAAGCTTAGGGGGAAGTGAGTGTATGTTAATAGGGGAGGAACAATTTGGAAAAGGAGGGGGAGAATGGCTGCACAACTTGAAGAATGTAATCAATGTCACTGAATTGTATGTGTAGAATTGTACAACTGGTGTGTGTTCTGCTATGTATATTTTCAACAACAACAAAAATAAAATTTTTTTTTAAAAAGAGCTACTGTCCTACTTCTTGCCAACCAAATTACGAAAAACATAAGCCTGAGCGCTGTTTCGGATGCATATGGAAACTCAGCTCACAGTCAAGTGCAGATGGATGAAAACAAGACTCCTTTTGTTTTTGAAAAAAGAATGGTTCTGGCTGGCAGTCTTCGCTATGATCCTACTCTTTTCACATTAGAATCAATTTTTAAGGGGTCAGTGGTTCATTTTTCAAGACTATTGACATTAGTATTTTACTAAAAAATATTTATTAATGTCGGCTTAAGTATATATATATATTTTTTTAAGTATATAACAGTGGTGCAAATGGTCAACATGCTTGGCAGCTAACTGAAAGGATGGTGATGCAAGTCCACCCAGAGGCACCTCAGAAGAAAGGCCTCATGATTTACTTCCAAAAAATGTTGTTGTTGTTAGGTGCTGTAGAGTTGTTTCTGTCTCATAGTGACCCCATGTGCAACAGAACGAAACACTGCCCAGTCCTGCACCATCCTCACAGTTGCCGTTATGCCTGACCCCATTGTTGCAGCCACTGTGTCTCATTGAGGGTCGACATCATGCTTGGTAGAGTCTTCAAAAAAGAAGCCATTGAAAACCCTGTGGAGTACAGTTCTACTCTGACACACATAGGGTCACCATGAGTTGGAAATGACTTGACGACAACTGGTAAGTAGATAAACTAATTTCTTTCCACAGCATTTTTAGCTTATAAACAAAATAGTTTAAATTATGAGAACTCTACTCTGTGACTGTGGGTTTTTTGAAACTTGTGGACTGATTCTTTCTTCACACCCCTCCAGTCTGTGACTGAGGAGAAATGAGAAAGAAGAGGTCCAGGTAGAAACAGGTCTTCTCTACACCTTACACACAGGAAAAGATAGAGAAACAGCACCAGCAGGTTATAATAGGTACAAACTCTATATCTGCTATATTTCTATGGGACAGTTCTACTCTGTCCCACAGGGTCACTATGAGTCGGAATCGACTCAACAGCAGTGGGTTTGGGTTTGGTTTTTTTGAATCTGCTATATATCCATACATATTTATAAATAAACATCTTTGTTATTTGATCTGAACATTAAGCATCGTTCGTATAGATTTGAACGTAACACGTCTTTTGTTATGCTGGTGGCAGGTACCTCTTAGAAACAATATTCTCAAATGTTCAGGCTTATGTAATTCTGAAAGAGAGTTCCTGCAATGGTATTCTGGTAATGTTTTGCCACGAAAACAGCCCTGGGTAATAAAGTAATGGAGCAAAGGGTATGTTTAACCACAGGCAGCAATTTGGAGATGATATGGTGGTGGTGGTAGTAGTAAGGGTTTGTACCATAACCTTATTTTTAAAGGAGAAAAATATATGAGAATAAAACAGATGAGAACATAATCTTAGAATGATAAGGGCTCATAAAGATAATCTAGTTCAGTTTTTTTCCACCTGTGTTCCAAGGAATACTAGCCCTACAAAAAGTTGAAAAAAAAAAAATACTCTGTGAAAAATGGGTTCTGAGGTCCAACAAATAATATGCTACATCCCACATTCTTCTTTTGATGATTCAAAGTGCAGCATGTTAGCATACTGAAGCTCTGAGAAGTCCTGTACTAAAAAAAATCTGCTTAACCAACCCACTTGCTAAACCTATTCGATGATAGACAAGGCAGCTGTTTAGGATGTTGCGCAGGCTGTATGGGGTGGGGAGGGGGAGTGTAAGTGGGAGCTGAAGCCCAGGCTGGGCCCTGCTCACCAGCTGTAGCTAGGAGCATCTTCCATTTTTCATCTTTCTGCTCCATCCTCTTGCCAAGCTTCACGCTTGCAGCTGCATTCTCCTGGAGAGGCCCTTTCTAATTCTTATAAAGCTGGCCTAGCTGTGGCCCTCCCATGGAGCCTTCTTTTTGAGAAACACCTGTTAACACACAGGGAACTTACCAATGCTCCATGAAATACACTTTGAGAGACACTGAATTAACCCACGACCTACGTTTAATAGAAGAGAGAATTGAGCCTGGAGAAGTTAAGGGACTTGACTGTCCATGAACATTTCATGGCAGAACTGGAGCCAGAACTCAGATCTGTAGATCCTACAACCTGGGTTTTTTAGCAATCTTTACATTCACAATACTTTTATTTTTTAACTACTTTACCATGAATTATCTGCTCATCGCTCTTTAAAAGAGGTGATCTCTACCTCTTCTCTCCCCTCTTCTCCAGTGAAACTCATTGCCACTGAGTTGATTCCAACTCATCACAACCCTATAGGAAAGGATAAAACTGCAACATAGGGATCCCAAGGCTGTCATCTTTCCAGAAGCAGACTGCCACATCTTTCTCTCTGGTGGGTTCGAACTGCCAACCTTCTGGTTAGTAGCCAAGCGCTTAACCACTGTGCCACCAGGGCTCCTTAAATAGAACACAAACAACCAAAAACAAACGTGTTGCCGTCTCGTCGATTTCAATTCATAGCAACCCTATCGGACAGAGTAGTACCGCCCCATAGGGTTTCCAAGGAGCAGCTGGTGGATTCGAACTGCCGACCTTTTGCTTAGCAGCTACAGCTCTTAAATGGGCTGCAGATGGAGACTAAACTACCAATAAAATTAGGCAGTGTATTGGCGAGCTGATTTTAACTCTAAAACAAAAACTAAAATCCAGCAACACTTCATTTATCTAAGGAGTCCTTATTTGTGTATTTATGCACTGTCTTTCCTCTCCCACTCTCTGCTTGAATAACAGAGTTCCGAGGGTAAAGTGGAAACCTTGGTGTCATAGTGGTTAAGTGTTACAGCTGCTAACCAAAGGGTCGGCAGTTCAAATCTGCCAGGCGCTCCTTGGAAACTCTATGGGGCAGTTCTACTCTGTCCCATAGGGTCACTATGAGTCAGAATCGAGTTGAAGGCACGAGGTTTGTTTTTTTTGGTTTTGAGGGTAAAGGACTATGTTCCCAGTGCCCAGAACGGTGAGCACAGTAAGTGCGCAATAAATACTTGCTGAATGAACAAATGCATAATTTACAGTGCTGTGGCCGTGATTTTAAGCCTCACACTCTTATTTAAACACAGTTCTAATTGTTTGGTTATTTGTTTCTAAGTTCAGAACATATTAGAGTAAATAAAGTAGAAAGAGGAAGGGGAGCTAGAGGCAACATGATGACAACAGAAGCAACAGCTTACACCCTAGCATAAGAGAAGAAAGGAGGCTGCAAGAAGACACAACACAAAAGAACAGTGATGGCCCCACTGAATGCAATTTGTTAAAATCCATCAAACTCGCAAATGTACATACCCACATCTAGAAAGTTATCTACAAATATTCTCATTCATGAATGAAAGAATTTCAATTTAAAATGATGTATAAAGTTCTTCATTGAATCACTGTCTATAATACCAAAAGGTTGGAAAAAATATGGTCCATAAAAAAAAGGACTAGTCAAATTATTGTGTGTGTATGTATAAATATATGTACATATATGTGAGTATGTGTATACAAATATATACGTATATATGTATGTGGTTGTTGTTAGGTGCTGTCGAGTCGATTCCAATTCACAATGACCTTTTTATGTATAACAGAATGAAACGTTGCCCAGTCCCATGCCATCCTCACTAATTGTTGCTATGTTTGAGCCCATTGTTGCAGCCACTGTATCAATCCATTTTGTTGAGGGTCTTCCTCTTTTTCTGACCCTCTACTTTACCAAGCATGATGTCCTTCTCCAGTGACTGACCCTTCCTGATAACATGTCCAAAGTCTGTGAGATGAAGTCTCGCTACCCTTGCCTCTAAGGAGCATTCTTGCTGTACTTCTTCCAAGACACACTTGTTCATTTTGCTGTTGTTGTTTGTTTTTAAATAGCCACTCTGTATTCCATCATATATATATGTGTATATGTACTGGAATATAGGCTGTAAATATATGATTCATGATGGAATACAGAGTGGCTATTTAAAAAAAGAGACAGCCCAAGGAAGAGTTTCATGCTGTAAATGGAAATCTCTTCAGGCACAGGACTGTAGCACCTATGAACATTTTTGTATTTAAAAACACATGCAGTAAAATATCTCTGGAAGGACACCCAATAAAGGAGTAATTCAGTTGCCTGTTAGAAGGAGAATAGGGTGGGTGTGTAAAAGGGTTGGGAGGGAGATTACTTCTGTATGTTTGCACTTTTTGAATCTTAAATTCTGTGAAAATATATGCAAAAAAGACGAAAATATAAGTATAGCAGTATGATGCAATTTCTTTAGGGAAAAACAGCTTCCCACAACATGTTAAACCTTGAGATTACTATCACAGGAAAGAAAATCATTTATATTTATAATTATGAGACACTAAGAACTATATATTTATAATTAAAAAAAGGTTAACTTCTGGTACTTGTTTTCTTAAGTAGAATATATGGAGGTAAGTGACAAATAAAATATAAAGATGCTTTGATTGCTAAGCAGATAGCCATTCTAACATGTAGAATGCCATATTCTCTCACAAATCAGATAAGTGATTTATAATTTTTTACCCATTACATCCATAACAATATTCTCTCCACGATTACAATAACAACATATAAGACATACATGTAATAAAAAGAATTCACTAAATATATTTTCCCAGAATGTTAAAACATTTATAAAATTATAAAAGTAATATAATCACATTATTGAAAATTTAGAGAATAAAAAGATCAAGAAAAAAAAAAGACCCAAAATCCTACCACAGTAAAATAACCACTCATCACTTTGGTATAATACTTCTTTTAGTATTTTTTCTCATTCCAATTGTGAAAAATCAAGCCTTAATAAAATTGACCTTGACCATAACATTTCTTTTTCCTGTTAAAACAGGCACTGTGGGCTAATGGACAAAGAATCAGGAGAACTTAAGTTTAATTATGATTTGTTAGCGAAATCTTGAAATGACTCTGATCAAGTGGTTTTCCCCATCAGCTAGCTATTTTCCAGCTATGCAAGGGCAACAGAGCTTGCCTTGAATGCCTCTTAAGATGTGGAGATAGGAAATGGTTTATGTAACATGGAAAACCCCTAGCTAAATGGAATGTGATTCAGCCTTAGTATACAAAAAAAAAAAAAAAACAAAAACCCATAAACAAAGGGAAATATTTTGGAAGAGTTGAGGCTAAGTTTGAGTTCCCCACCACCTCTTTGTCATCTTGATTTTCTGAATGAGGGGTAAGAGGAAAGTTATCTTCAAAGAGAATTTCATTAGAAAATGGCTATAGAATTTGAGGATAGGGTTTAGCGACTGAGTAATCCTGGAGCTCAATTCAATCTGCAAGATGTACACCGGAAAAGAGATGAAATCCTGCTTTAAAAATAATTAGGATTATTATTACTCCAGCAGGCAGACAAGGAAATGCTTAAGAGGGCAGATTTCATTCTGCTTTGCAAAACCATTTTTTCACTCTTTTAGATGGATATTCAAGCCAGTCACGTACTTGCTATTAAGGTCAGCAGGCAGATCTAATAGAATGATGTCTGGTCTTGGAAACTGATAGGTCTGAATTGGTTCTCACAATTAGAAGCACTAAGTTAAATCCTGGTGTCTGAGCAAAGACAGACAGACACTGGGCTAAATGGAATATAGTTACTTAATGCCAACGAGAGATGATCCAGATAAAATCAACCAGTTCTATTCTTGCCTTTAAAAATCGGTTCCTGTTCCACTGAGAACTTGGGAAGGAATGGCCTGACAAAGGGGATTTTCCTCACGTGCCCACTGATAACGTGAGTGTACCTAAAATTATCAGTTACCTCTCCTCTCACAAGCAAACCTTGTTACTTGAATGACCACCACAATAACGTATCTGCTTTATAGAAAGATTACAAGTCTCACTGATGGCTAAACTGACAGTTTTGGTGGCTCTTAGAACTCACTGCAAACAGACCTGTATCTCTCCTCCATTTTATGTCTTAATAAACCATGCCTGATTTTTTTCATTTTCCCCATTTGGTGCCACCTTTTCTGTTTTAGCTCCACTAATTGGCATGTAGTCTGCTGGCAGGTCCCACCAGCTCAAGCTCTCCCTAAGATCATAGGGTTGGGTTGGGCAGCCTCACTCACTTGCTCTCTAAGCATCTCTTTTAGCTGTTAAAACCCAAGCAGATTCATCTAAACCATCAAAACCAAACTCAGTGAGTGTTCTTTTCCTCTAAATACATTTTTATCTAATACACACATGGCAAATATATTTATAGCCTATATTCAGAGTATCAAGTACAAGATACAGAGGAGAGGATGATAACTCTGTCTGGTAGAGGGAAAGGAAAGAATCAGGAGAGGAAATGACAGTTAAGCTGAGTTTTAGGATTTGCCATACTGAGTGAGGGCGAGAGGAAGGCAAGAGGTGTGAAATAGCTTGGCCTGACTGGGGAACAGGAAGGAATATGGTCTTAACGAAGGTTAGTGGGTAAAGGGGCTAGAAAGGCAGGCCATCCATCCATCCTATTGCCAATGAGTTGATTCCAACTCACAGTGACCCTACAGGACAGGGTAGAATCGCCTCATAGGGTTTCCAAGGCTGTAATCTTTACAGAGCCACGTTGCCACATCTTTCTCCCGTGGAGTTGCTAGTGGGTTCGAACCACTAACCTTTCAGTTGGCAGCTGAGAGCTTAACCACTGCACCGTCAGGGCTCCTTAGAAACGCAGGCAGAGATTAAAAAAAAAAAAAGCCTTGTATGTCAGACTAATGGATCTGCACTTATCTTGTAAACAATCATAGCAAGACCTGTCCTTAATTGCTTATTATGTGTCAGACACTGTGCCAGAAGCTTTCTGTGAATCATTCAGTCATTTAAGCAAACAGCAGCCTTAAGAAGAGAGCACTATTATTATCTCCATTCCAAAGCTGAAAAAACTGAGACTAAGAGAGGGTAAGAAACGTACCCAAGATAAAATGAGCATTTTTTTTTTTTTTTTTTGAAGTATTATACCAACCAGAAAGGGCAAGATTTCTAGTCAGATCAGGAAACAGAATTCTCTGTTACATGGCAGGACACAGGATGACATCAGCATCGTAAGCCTAGAGTGCCACTCCAGTGTGGGTTAGATTCCTGGATTTGCCAAATTCTTCTACCTTGTTTATGCAAGGGCAGAAACATTATACAATATCTAGCCAATCCAAAGGAGTTTCTGGGTTCAAACCCACCCAGAGGCACCTCAGAAGGTAGGCCTGGCAATCTGCTTCTGAAAAGTCACAGCCTTGAAAACCCTATAAAGTAGTTCTACTCTGCACGCAAGGGGTCACCATGAGTTAGAACAGGCCTGGCAGCAACAAACAACAATCCACATATCTTGAACAGTGCTAGTTAAAAACCAAAGTTGAGATGCCCATTAGGCAAATTTAATAAATAAAGCTGGATTTCAGCAACAAAACTGAAGTTGGAGATAAAAGTGAGAATCGTCTGCATATGAGATCTGGTAGTTAAAATCATAGCAGGGAGGGAGGTAATCCAATAGAAAGAGTATAAAGTGGGAAAGGGAAGCTAAAATATGAACTTTAGGAGTCCCAGTATTAAAGGTATGGGCAGGACAAGGAATTGGAGAAAGTGATTGAGAAGGAAGAGTTTGAAGTAAGAGGAGAATCAGGGGTTGTGTCATCAAAGTCAAGGTAGGAGAATTCAAGGAGAGTCAAGTCGACCTGGTCAAATACTGTATCCCAAAGTCCAGTAGAATAAGAACTGACAAGAGTTAACTAGATTTTCAAAGTTCTGATGGAGAAAAGAGGATCATGAGAAGAGGCAGAAGGAATAAACCTTTCATAAGAGGAGTGATGTTTTTTCTGCAGCTGGAAAGAAAACAGCAAGAATGAATGTGGATGTAGACAAGTTTGTAGATGCTTTGGCAGAATGACCCTTTTTTTCTCATGAAGAGGTAAAGGTACTCCCCAGACTGACTGGGGCTAGGGTTTTAATCTCTTTAGGATCACGGATGCTAAGATAAAAATGATGAAAGCTACTGAACTAAACAGAAGAGAACTCCCATAAACTCCCATCACAACTACCTATCTACTTACGCCTGTGTCCATACACGCTGCCTTTCCTCTTATTTCATGCCCCAGGAAAAGGCCAACCCTCCAACTGTCTACAAGATCCTATCCCTCTCAGCTACTCAACCACATTAGCAATTCTCCTCTCTCTCCTGGACCTTTCCTATCAGCATAGAAAACATGATGCTACTTCTTCTGTTAAAAAAAAAAATCAAACCTAACTTGACCTTACTTCCCCCACCCCAGTTATTCTCCATTTCTCTCTTTCCTTTTATAGAAAAACTTCTCAAAAGAGTTGTCTCTTCTTGTCTCTCATTTCTCTCCTCCTATTCTATGTTGAACCACCCCAGTCAGACCTTTGTTCCCACCACTCCATTCAAGCTGCTCTCATTAAGGTCACTGATTACCTCCACATTACAAAATCTGATCGTCAGTTCTCAGGCCTCATCTTATTTGACCCAACAGCATCTGTCACAGCTGATCTGGAGAATCTTTCTTCACTTGGCTTGTCGGACATTTGATTTCCTTCTATCCCACTGGCTACTCCTTGGCCTCCTTTGCTGGTTCCTCCTCTTCTCTCTGCCTGATTAAGCTGGAACGCCCCAATGCTCAATCTCCCTCTTCTCTTCCATTGACTTGGATTTTTATAGCCACCCAGACTGCCTTTTGTAGTTCTTGGATGTCCACCTTGGCTGGTAGCAGTTACTTTGCAAAGCTGTTAGCATGCACCTGTGCTTCTCATTCACTCCCTTATTTTATAAACAAAAGTCCCAATGAAGGCCTGAGAGTGGCTCAGTGCACTGTTCCTCAGCTGTGGGTCCCTGCCCAGATGTCTTCATAGCTTTTCTCAAGGTTCCAGTTTCAAAGGGCTGGATTCGCTAGAAGGCTGACTTTCACGTGAGTAGGAGTGCTACTCTAGTATAATAAATACCTTAGATTATATAATTCCTCTCTTTCAAAGATCACTAGCACACTCAGGCATACATTATTTCCCCATTTTTATCCTCCCATAGTACTCTGATGTTGGAGATAATATCTAATTGAAAAATAATAAAAGAGGCTTCTCTATCAGAATTCTCTCTTACTATAAAACTCTCTTACTACCTACCATTAATGAGCAAGGCCTAGAAATAAAAACTGCTGTCTATTATTTTTAAACAGGAAATTAATTAGAGTCATAATTAAGAAGACTTTAAACTGTGACATGATATCTAAGCAGTATCAGATACGATCTTGTAGCTTTTATGAGACAACCTAATCATGTTTACTTCAAACTGTGTCATACCATGATCTTTATAATCCACCTGACAACACATGAACACCTGAGTTGCAATTATTAAGTAAACTCAATTTTTGTACCTACCTTATATTTTGAAGTGTCCCAGTTGTGGACTATGCGTGCCGGGATAAGAAAATTGTCGTCCACATGGCAGCTGCTGCAGTAGTACCACCCACTGTAATTGCACACCTTAGCTTTCCCACTGGAAAGGCCTATGGATCGCTGGCAACCTGGTCGAGGAAAGAGAAAAGAGTCTATGATTGTTGTTGTAATTTTACCACCACCAAGCAAGGTTATCCAACCTTCAAGTTAAACAAAAGTCTGGTGTAGATTCATTTTCTAAAAAACAACAGTGCCATTTTTTTGAAGAACGAAACACCCGTTCTTTCAATTAACTGCAAGATTTCCTTCTTTAATATCACACTACCAAATCATGGGCTAAAAATGACTGAAACAATTCCCCACAAAGATGCACAATCTGGGATTTCACTTTATCATTGTGAGGTTTTCAAGAAGAGAAAAAATGTTTTCTTACTAATGACTGTTATGCAAACACACTATTTGGAGGGAGCCAAAGCTGGAGTCTGACAGGCTACATTATGGGCAGGAAAACAGAGCTGCAAAGTAGAGAGGAAAAATAATTAATTGGAATAACTAATTAGAACTTATTTACATATTATATTTTTATGTACTTTCAAACAGACTTTTCAACAGTGCTTCTAAATTAAAGGGTACTTGTAGTAGGGAGCACTCCACATGTTGGATCAAAGCAAATACATTCTTCCCAGTCTCTTTTTTGAAACTTTTCAGAGAATGTATTCAATTCATAAGAACAAAAACCTGTCGCACAAGAGAACCCACTGGCCTTTTTTTTTTTATTGCTTCCCACCCCACTTCAAATCTTTAATGAACACATACTCTGATATACTTTTAGAAACAAATGTCACCATTTAACCAAAATCCTATTTGCTGCATGTACAATCTATTTCCCAAGTGGTTTTCATTAAAGACACCCAGAAGAATCTCTTGCTGGGGGCTGAAGCAGAAATTTGGGAATAATTCTCCACAAAGGCACGATCTTTCTTCTTAAAAGTGTACTTAGTTAGCTCAATTGGCTGCAATGTGCTGTTATTAAAGCCGAGATCTTGAGGAGGTGCCAACCACCTTCTTTCTACTGCATGGCTACCAGCTTTGGCCCTCCTTCCTCCTTCTGGTCAGCGGTTGGAAAATTCATGGGTCTTAACATAGAAGTGACAAGAACCATGGCTGGATCCTGGTGAATCTCTCTCACTAAGGAAAGAAGCCAGACTCATGCTTTCTAAGTGTGGATCAGTCATGTCTTCCTTTTCCATCTCTTAAATTAAGCTCTTCCTAATTTGCTAAATCCAGTATTTTGTATTTGGAAGTAGACACATTTAAAAAAAAAGAAAAGGGGCAGATGAAAAGAAAGAAGACAGGGTGTCCTGTAAAAGTGAGGAAAAGAGATATACAGAGGATACATTTTCATTTGCTCTGTAAAAACGGGAAAAAAGAAAAGCTGGCGAGTTTCACCCTTTATGCATGGTGTAGGGAGAGATCCATAGGAGCAGGGAAGGGGACTGCCCTCTCCTCCCCTTCCTTCCTCCCTCCACTATCCTGGCAGGAGACAGTGAGCTGTGGTAAGCACTGTGCAAAATGTTGCTTAAAGGCCTGGACTTTGATCATAGGCTCTTGAGACCAGATTTTCCAAAATGAAGAAAAACAGAAATGACTTGCTACTTGATAAGAACTAGGAAAAAAAGTCATAAAGAACTTAGCTTTTCTACCTTATAGTCTATAACCATTGGCTTATTGATTAGTTAAGTATTGAACACAGTTTTTAAAACTGGTGTCACATTTGGTATACAACTGAAAGTTCTGTTTACTGAGCCTGGGATTAGCACAAAGATGGGTACAGCATTTAAACTTTTGGACACAGGGAAGTTGCAATTTTTGCAATGTAGCTTTGGTATCCGCTAAAGGAAAGTGAGGCAAGGCAAATCTGGGCCTCAGACCTGTGCCCTCCACTGTTGGAGGGGGTGGGGCTGAGATGTAAATGAGGGTTAACACGGGTGGGACTGAGGCTGGAATTCTACACAAGTAATTGTTGAGGAAAGGGGGCAAGGGGTGAGAGATATTGAGAAATACCTATTGAGACATAAGTCATCTAAACTTTTTCCGATCTCAAGCATCCAAGTTACTCTGTCTACATCTTTGGGATAAGGTAGTGATCGATAATGCTAAAGACATCTACTTAGTCATAAAACCAATTAACATATTAAACATTTGGATGAAGAATCAGGCACATGAAAACAAATGCCACTGAGTATGCATTTTGTCTATTACAGGGCAAACAGGATTCAGAAACATCTCGTTGAAACTAAAGAATCAAAAGAGAAAATCAAGAAAAGTGAATTATATACCACTTATAATTGCTACTGTGAACAGTAGGGTGTGCTGCTGATACCCCTTTGTTTACTTTATAGGCTCACTCAAGTCTGCAACTCTTCAAAATAATTTTATCCACAAGGTTTGAAGTACCTTGATAGTGAATTCTCTTCTCAGGAGGTGGAAACATCATGGTTGGAAGAGAATCAACCAACCCAGCACCAACCCAACCCAGTGCCATCGAGTCGATTCTGACTCATAGCGACCCTATAGGACAGAGTAGAACTGCCCCATAGAGTTTCTAAGGAGCACCTGGAGGATTCAAACTACCGACCCTTTGGTTAGCAGTCGTAGCACTTAACCACTATGCCACCAGGGTTTCCTGGAAGAGAATAGACACACTCAAATACAATTCTGAAATGTACTGACTGGTTGTTTCCAAAGCTATGCTGAAATTCATTTCTGTTCATCACAAAAGAATTTTTTTCTGGGGAGCTTCATTTTATTTTCATCTACAAATGGCTTTTATGGCAGTGAGAGATTATGTGTGAGAAACTGTCATTCACTGTTGGCCAAAACTTTGACTCATAAAGTTCTGCTGCACAAAGGGCTGACACACATTAAAAAGCACAAGTAACACTTGGGAAGAAATGGATTCTACTTTGACTGACACACATTTATGACAAGGCAAGCTGGCACCTGGGAAGGTACTGAAGCTGTTGCTAGGACAGCTATGTCCTTAAGAGTATAACAGAAGTGACTCCTCTTGGACAAAATTAATGTTCCTAAATAAAGAATTTACCTTTCAACACAGTAATATGGCAAATGTTATGCTTGTATAAGTGTTAGCACTGTTCCTGGCACACAGTGAGTGTTCAAGATACATTATATCTAGAGACAGAGACAGGCAGACAGACAGATGAGACTGAGACTAACAGATGCCAAATGTCCAAGACAGAGGTCATCATGAATTACTCTAACAACTTGCAGAACTAAGGCAATCAAGGTCAAGGCTCTTTAAGAAAAAAAAAAAAAATCTAATTTGAATACAAATTAGTTTAAAATTTAAAGGTATCCTTTATAAGCTATTAAAATATTAGGTAAGTTTTTTTTTTTTTTTTTTCTTTTTTGCACTGAATTTTTAAACAGCTAAGTCAGCTTTGATTTTTCTGGTCTATGTTGTATTAGCGGTATTACAAGTATTATATTTAGATAAGAAATAATGTGAAAATTCCATGTAAGGTAATTACCGCCTATTGAAAATGTAAAGACTTTTTATACTCTTGCTAAACTTCATAATGCTTGTTTCTTTAATCTCATGGAATGTTGTCAGTAAGATTACAAATGGTGTGAAATAAATTAGTAACTACTAAGTAGATTCCAACTCAAGCTGAGAAGTGTCAAGATTTATTGGTCTTTCGAGTAAACAATGATTGAAAACCTAAAGTCAATATTTAGCCAAAATTTATCTTGAAAGGCAATAAATCTTGATTTTTGCTAAGGCGAGTAAGTAAATATATGCACCATCCTAGAGAGTCTGACTGCTTTTCTATCTACCAATTATCTATCTTGAGTTGTAAATTTAAGGATCTGTGACACAGATTTTCATTTCCAAAGACCTGATTTGAGCTGTTAAGTAACTTCTAATTTTTCTTACAATAAGATGCTTCGATACCAGCATTTATAGGAGTGTAAGCTAAGAAAAGTTTAATAATGGAATGTTATAAATTCAGCCTCTAGTATCAGTCTAAAAAAAAATTTTCTCTTCCTCTTTTTTTTTTAAGCTAAGAAAAGTTTAATAATGGAATGTTATAAATTCAGCCTCTAGTATCAGTCTAAAAAAATTTTTTCTCTTCCTTGTTTTCCTCTTAACAATCTGTAACAGGACTTCCTCGTTTACTTCTGGGACTGTCTGATCTTTCCCCAAAGACTTTCAAGAAAATGGTAAGCTATTTTAAAATGGAAATAATAGGAAAGTGGATGCACAGTTGCACAGTGCTTACCATATGTCAGGCACTGTTCTAAGCACTTTATGTATATATTAATTCATTTAATCCTCATATCAATCCTATGAGGTAGATATTACCCCCATTTTACAGATAAAGAAATTAAAGCAGAGGATGAGAGAGTCATTTTGTCCGAGGTTGCACAGCTAGTAAAAGGCACAGGCTAATAACTTTATGGGCAATGCCAATCAATTATAAAGGTGAATTTCACATGAGTCTCCCTGTGGACATTATTAAAAAGCTATCTCCTTGTGAATGACAATATGACAAGGACAAAAAATATAAATTAATTTATACACAAAGAACATAATTTGGTTCGTTGATGAATTCAGCCTAGGACCTCACAAGTGTTGGCATCACCTGTGAATGGGGGGTAGGTAACAAGAATAAAAATACATAAGGTGGAAAGCAGAAGATAATAAAAGATGAACAAAGGAGGAAGCGAACACAACTAATTGTGGAGGTCAAGGAAGGCTGTGTGGACACGGGGGCATTTGAGCTGGGTCTCGAAGATGGTTTTTGAAAAAGGAACATGGGAAAAGGCTTAAGTCAGAAAAATGGTAGCATATTTGGAAAACATCGAGTAGTCCAGTTATCTGAAGCTCAGTGTATGTACACGGGTGTTGGGAAAAGAGCTTGGAACAAAAAGGCGAGGCCAGAACGTCAGAATCCTGAGTGTTCAGGGTGCAGAGTCCTTACTAATCACTGAGATATAACAACAGCTAGAGTTGTTGGAAGCAGAGCAGTAATTTGGGCTTGGAAAAGATTAATTGGCAAGAAAAAAAACAAAGGAGGAGAGAACCAGTTGATAAGTTATTGCACAAGTCTGAGCTTGATTAGGCAGTAGATTCGGAAGTGAGAAGGGAGAAAGAAGATACTACAGAGATAAAATGCAAATGTGGATATGGAGAGCATGGGAAGGGGAAGGGAACCTTCAAAGATGCTCATAAGGTTTTTAGCCTGGGTGACCATTATATGAGAAATCTACCAGTCAAAAGAAGGTGGTTAAGGTGAGAAAATGCTAAGTTTGTTTGGGGCATTAAGTAAAAAAAATAGAGTTCCAAAACTCTGAGCTACCAAACAGATGCCTAAAACTTAGCTGCATGAGAATCATTTCCCTTTATTGTATGAATCAGTCTGAATTGGATTTTCTGTTACTTGTGACTGAAAATATATTTGGTATTCAATGACAGTTAATGAGGCTCCTGTTTCTATAACTTACTATTTTTATTTAAATCTAAGATGCTGAGATCTTAGATTATAAACTATTAAAAAACAAAAACACACTGCCATTGAGTGGATTCTGACTCACAGTGACCCAATAGGACAGAGTAGAACTGCCCCATAGTGTTTCCAAGACTGTAATCTCTATGGAAGCAGACTGCCACATACATCTTTCTCACATGGAGTGGCTGGTGAGTTCACACCTCCAACCTTTCAATTAGCAGCTGAGCGTTTAACCACTGCTCTAATCAACGTGCATTTCAGTAGAAGACATTTATAACTTTATAATGAAGTGAGGAAAAGATGACATAGTTGGTAGGTCTTGATTCTTGATAGAACAGTGGCTACCAACCAGGGGTTTGCACTGTCTGGAGACATTTTTGGTTGTTACAATCGGGTAGGGGGCAAGGGGACGGGAGCTACTGGCATCTAGTGGGTAGAGACCAAGGATGCTGCTAAAAATGCTAGCGTGCACAGGATGGCCACCCACAACAAACAATTATCCAACCCCAAATGTCAATAGTGCTACTACTGACGACTCTGTGACAGCACAAAGCCAAGAGGTATACTGACCCTATTTAATCACTTCCCTCTGCAAGACATGGATGTGCCGTCCATTATAGGGAAAAGGAAAGCCCCTTCATCAGCTCTATTTTCTTATCTAAAGGAAACAATTCAATAGCTATGCTAGTTTAGGGTAAACGGGTACAATGAAAGAGAGGCCTGTCCACACTGCACCACTATCTGCTAGACTACCTGCTAGTAACATCTGCTCCAAGTTGGGGCTTTTGTTGAAATACTGGCCCACCAATAACTCTTGCTTGAAAAACAACTGCAGAAACCAAAGGGCCCAGCTAAGCTGATTATTTTAGGCCTGAAAGCTGCTGGTGGTAAGAAGAATGCTCCTTTGTCACAGTTTACCTCCTGTCTGCTATCAGCTCTATCTTAAACATTGGTACGAAGATTGGATTCCCTATGTGGTACCCCTGCAATCCCAAAGAGGGGAGGGAGGTCAACCTCACTATCCTTGCAAAAGGGCAAATGCTGGGCTGAGCTGCTCAGTACTTACACACTGAGAGCCTTGGGGAAGATGTCTTATTAAATAAACTGTCTTACTGAAATGTTCCTCTGAACTGTATCAAGCTATATTGGAGTCTAAGACTAAAGGAAAAAATCATACTACCAATTCAGTCTTTATTTAAATTTTTGATATTTTATTCCTCACGAATTTTTTTGCATTAATTTTGATTAAAAAATATTAAATTATTATTAATCTTGATTACTGAGTTTTTTTTTTTTTTTTGGGTGCATTCCTAAATTTTGTGCCCAAAGTGCCTTACCCTAGTCCAGTTCTGCATCACAGGGGATCCAATGTGTGTCCCAATTATGTTCTTTGTACAATGATTTTAACATTACATTAAGCCACCACTAATTCTTTTTTGGAGCCCTGGCAGTGCAGTGGTTAAGAGCTTGGCTGCTAACCAAAAGGTTGGCAGTTCAAATCCACCTGCCGTTCCTCGGAAGCCCTATGGGGCAGTTCTACTCTGTCCTATAGGGTCACTATGAGTTGGAATCAACTCAACAGCAGCAGGTTGTCTTTTTTGTTTGTTTGTTCGTTTTTAACTCTTTTCACGATTCCTCAGTTACATCTCCATTAGGATTGCTTCAATAGGTCAGTACCTCTTATTGTCTTAGAAATTCAGATTATATTTTTGCTTTACCCAGAAAGCAACCTGTTTTCCTTACTGTTTCTAGAACTTGTAATGTTTCCTTCCAGTTAGGATTTAGAAGTCGCTTCTTACATCACCCTCATCCAGTCTGTAGCTTCTATCACATGCAGTGTCCCATCTGGGTTCCCTCTGATTTCTCTCTCATGTCATTCTCCATTCGTAACGCCTGCTTCTCTTTCCCTATATTTTGTGAGAGTCTCATCTCTTTGAACTTTGTAGTATCTTAAAACACATCCTTTCCTCCTCTTTGCTAAAACCTCAAGAAAAACCCCCACACCATCTCTTAGAGTAATTTCTACCGGAGTTATTTCAGTAATGACAACAATTTGATCAAATTAAAGTCATGAGAGTGGATCTGAGTAGTACTAAGAACAGTCTCAAAGTGAAAAGGATCACTTTCATCTGCTTGCTTTAAATCAAGACTTGAATTTCTTCATTTTTACCCCCAACCAAATTCTTTATATTCTGTAAGGTTTACGGACTGCCTTGGTCCTTTATCCTTTTCTTTGGCCTTCTTTCCAAGGTTTTCTGTCTCTAAAAACACATGTGTGACCACCTCCGAAGCTAATCTTTTAGCTATATGTCTAGTGTTTGCAGATGAGCTGCTCGTATCAAGCTGTTTAGATTTGGTAGCCAAGACACACATGCAAAAAAATGCCTATGAGTGGGAAACTCCTATTTCTTGGCCTTTGTGTTTCCGTTTGAAAGGAATTCCCTAGAGCAACATCCCCAGTTCCCTCCCCATCTTTTAGGTTGTTGTGTTGTGTGCTGGACTAGTCGATTCCAATTCCAACTCACAGCAACCCTATAGGATAGAACTGCCCCATAGGGCTTTCAAGGAGCAGCTAGTGGATTTGAACTGCCAACCTTCTGGTTAGCAGCCGATTTCTTAACCACTGCGCCACCAGGGCCCCTTAGAGATGGAGAAGTGAGGTATCTGATTGGTGAGTTTATAAGAAGGACCCATGCTCGGCAGGGCCTGCAGGGAGTAGGTTTTCTTTCACCTGTGGTAAGAGGGCATGGCCTTAGGGTCTTCAGCTGTGACCAAGTGGATAAGTCTCTAATTTAGGGGTTGATTATATAACAAAATGTATCTATAAGCAATAAATGTGATATTTTGATCTCCATCTTCCTGATCCCTGGGAGGAGAAAGCAGGGGTATTATTTATTTAGCCCTTTAAACTCCCTATAAGAATGATTGCTCAGACAGACAGCATTTAATAATGGGAGTAGAGAGGAAAGAGGAAGGCGATCAGGTCACCAGAAAGTACATGTCAGTGGGTAAAGATTATCGAAATCCATACTTGAATTTCTTCATTTTCCCCCAAACCAAATTCTATATATTCTATAAGATTTATGGATTGCCTTGGTTTACTTTCTTCCTTTATCCTTTTCTTTGGCCTTCTTTCCAAGTTTTTCTGTCTCTAAAAACACATGTTTGTGACCACCTCTGAAGCTAATCATTTAGCTATATCATACATGAAGGTTAGGATCAAAGGGTTGCCAGAAAACCCTTGGAAATACTGGGTACCTTTTACTCAGATAAAATTCCTCACCCTAACAATGGATGAAAAACATCATTTCCCTAAAGGTTTTCCATCCATTGTTAGGTCACAATAAGACTTCTCCTCACCCCAGAGAGCCCTTAAGGAACCTTCTCATACTTTCTGAGAAAAAAAATGCATTGCAGTGAAAAGCATGGCATTTCTGGTTCAGCCAATATTTTATAACATTTGAATTGTTACACAGTCAAACAACCAGCCAGTTGCCGTTGAATCAAGTCTGACTCATGACGACTCCATGTGTGTCAGAGTAAAACTGTGCTCCACAGAGTTTTCAATGGCTGATTTTTCTGAAGCAGATTGCCAAACCTTTGTTCTGAGGCACCTCTGGGTGGCCTCGAACCTCCAACCTTTTAGTTAGTAGCCCAGCTCATTACCTGGCAAGTGTTTGCACCACCTAGGGACTCCAGTACATAGTCAAGTCAGTTTAACCTTCTCTTAAGTTATAAACTTGAAAATGTTGACCCTCAAGATTGTGAAAAGGCTGGCTGGAGGCTGTATAATAAATCAGTGGCAGGAGTATAAACAGAAGACACAACTCTTGTGCTCCTAATTTATTACTTATCCCACTGAGTCTGGATGCTTCCCAGACACCAAATCATGTGCCTATTATTTCATCCGGTCTCTAAAAGTCAAGGGTGCGAGAAGAACATCTTTATTGGTGAAGACTCAGGCTAGACAAAACTGAAGACTGATGAGTTATTCACTAAGAACATTCTATGGGCTAGGCTGCTGGCTCTTCAAACTTTGTATGCATTTAAACCAACAGGAAAGTTCGTCAAAAAAATTTTCAGGCCCTGTTCCAGAGATTCTGACTTCAACAGGTCTGAGAAAGAGTCTGGCCATCCTGCCCCACCTCACTGTCATGATTTTGACAAAAATGGTCCACCAACCACACTTTGAGAGACACTGGTGCTGGGGCCCTGCCCTAAAAAAAGGGACACACAGTCATAGGCCCATAACAAGAGTCTGTGAGAGTCAGGGGAGGAAGTTATAAAGGGAATATGTTCAATTCTACTGGGGGATGGGGCAGGGGAAGGGTGGTCAAAAGAGGCTTGAAAGGATGGTTTAAACGTGTAAAGGGCTTTTTACACCCAGAAGTTGTCAAAAAAGCACAAAATAGAACCATAACTAACATGTTCAAACATCGGCTGCCGGCCTGCTCCATCTTTCAAATGAATCAAGTGAAGGCGGTTCTTGCTCTTTATTTTTATTTATGTGATCCAATTAAAACATTTTTGTGTTAATATATTTCAAGGGTGATACAATGGTTAAACACTCAGCTGCTAATTAAAAGGTCAGCAGTTTAAACCCAGCAGCTCCTTTGCAGGAGGAAAAGATCTGGCAATCTGCTCCCCGAACCATTACAACCTAGGAAAACCTATGGGGCTACTCCGTCTTACAAGGTCACTATGGGTCAGGATCGACTCTATGGCACACAGCAGCAACAACGTATTTCAAGGTATAACAACTTGCATACAGTCATATTTTCTGCTGCTAAAATTGACTTTTAGTTTACCTCTATCCCCAAAGCATGGCCCATGTTTGTTGAATGAATAAATGATTAAATGAACAAATTAATGCAAGAAATAAATTGGCGTTACTATACTACTAGATTTTCTTGCGTGAAGATATATTTAAAAATTGCAAGTTTTTCACCTAAGTATATTTCTGCCTTTAGGCAGTGTCTTAGTTATCTAGTGCTGCTATAACAGAAATACCATAAGTGGATGGCTTTAATATATAGAAATTTATTTTCTCATGGTTAAGGAGGCTAGAAGTCTAAATTCAGAGTGCCAGCTTTCTCTCTCTGTAGGCTCTGGAGGAAGTCCTTGCCTCTTCAGCTTCTGCTTCCTGGTTCTTTGGAGATTTCCATTTGTCTTGGCATCTGTCTTACCCCATCTCTCCTCACTTGTTTAATCTCTTTTATATCTCAAAAGAGATTGACTCAAGATATACGGTATACTAACCCTGCCTTAAACAAAGACAACCTATTCCCAAATGGGATTATAACCACAGGCATAGAGGTTAGGATTTACAACACAAATTTTTGGGGGACATAATTCAATCCATAAAAGGTAGTATAATGGATTTTAGAAAACCTCTCAAGTAGTTCTTACCCTTAGGAGCCCATAAAAAGCTAATTTTTTTCAAGGAATTTAGCTAGAAGTTAAGGAGAATCTTGACTTAGTCTACCAACCAACCCACCCATTGCTGTTGAGTCATTTCGGACTTGTAGTGACCCTACAGAATGGAGGAGAACTGCCCATAGGGTTTCCAAAGACCTACTGGTGGATTCGAACAGCTGACCTTTTGGTTAGCAGCCAAGTTCTTAACCACTAGTCTAACCTAAAACTGCACCTAAACAAATTTCCTTCCCAATCAAAGATCAGTAAATAGAAACCATCTACCCAGTATAGAGTCTAGTGGTACATTAACATTTTCTTTAGAAGTTTAGTTGGAAATGAACACATGATGAGAATAATGTTAACCAAAAAGGAAGCTACAAAAAGGGACAAGAACTTTCCAGACCAAAGTATAGCAACAAAGACTAGGAGAAATGAACTTAAAAAAAAAAAAGACAGAACAGCTATGGCCTATGAAGTTCAGGAAGGTCTATCAAAAGATCCATATCTTCTGAAATTCAAAATGATTTTATTCTTCTGAAATATATCAAAGACCAACATGTGACTTCTATGATAAGAATACCAGGAATAAATCAAAAAAGCAAATTTATATCCTATAAAATCAAACTGCCTACTTACATAAAGTGATCAGCTCTCTCTGAATTTTAGGACATGGGATAGTTTAAAACCAAATTATATTACATTCTTCTTATACCATAGACTCACATTACTATTTCAGTGTATATTCATTTTCTTTTGTACATTTATTTTTATTTAAAATGATTTCCTGGAGTAGGACCTAGAAACTTATTCTGGAAAAAAGGGGTAAAAAGTATTTATCCAAGACAGACATCAGAGCCAGGAAAAGGATTCCCATCTCCTGTCTTCTTAGTAAAGTGGCATTTCTACTGGTTTATGTTGTCATTCTCTAAGGAAAAAAGGTATTACTTATTAAATTTATTAAATGATGAGGTTTAAATGGAGGAGGAACAAGAAGAATGCAAAAATTTGCTTTGGAAAATGTAGAGCCAGAAAGCTCCTTAGAGGCGAAGATGGTGAGACTTCATCTCATATTCTGGACATGTTATCAGGAGGGATCAGTCCCTAGAGAAGGACATCATACTTGGTAAAGTAGAGTGTCCACAAAAAAGAGAAAGACCCTCAACAAGATGGATTGACACATCAGCTGCAACAATGGGCTCAAGCATAATAATTATGAGTATGATGCAGGACTCAGCTATAGTCGAAACTGACTTGACGGCATCTAAAAACATAATAACAACACAAATAAATGGAGGACCACATTAATCCGTTTTCTCTAACCTTCTTTAAATCTTTTAAGACCCACAGAACAAGACATAAAAGGGACCATACACAGCAAGCCCGTTCCCACTAAAATATCCCAGACAGATTTGAAAGAGTTGGAAGGAAACTCAAAGACCTTCAAATTCAACCCTTTGTTATAATTACTTAATTGTCTGGCTTCCATACTACAGTTTTTAAGTGAGGACACATGATGGGATTGGCTTTTTCACTATGCATTAAGTTTCACTGAGTTAAGCGTAGTGCTTAGCACACCGCAGGGCTTCAATAAACACTTGCAGAAGGGCTAAATGAATAAACCCCTTCATCTTACAGATGAGGAAACTGTAGCTCAGGTAAGTTATGACTTGCCTTGAGGTCCAAATTCCAGTTTTTCCAGAACCATTGGCAAGGGCTCTGGCCACTTATTTTCACCTATAGTCATTGAGTCTTCTTAAAAAAGGGAAACCCATTCCACTCTGGGCAGTTCTGCTATGTTGGTCCAATGAAACTACACAGAATAAGTCTATTTCTTCTTCTAAGAGACAGCCTTCAAACATGTGGACATAATGCTTGTGTCCTCCCTGTTCTAGGAGACACTTGCATGGCATGTTTTTTAGTCCCTTCACTATCGTATCGCACGTCTATACACGTGCATCAGTTTGTTCTTAAGAGGAGCATCTATAACTAAATTTTCCAGGTGTGGTCTGGCCTCTTCTTTCTGGGCCTGTCTTATGCCTGCTTTTGATGTAGCCACAGCAGCACAAATGCTGGCTTCCTGGTTGTCTTATTGGTATGTGCATGTGAGCTGCCACTGGGTCAAGTTTACTTCATCTCCCACACGTGTGGTTCATTTTCTTGAATATAAGGATAGCATTATATGTTTATCTCTATTACATTTCATCTTGTTTATTTTGGTCCATTTCTTTAGCTTGCTTTTGAGAATCTCAGTTCTGTCATTCAACATATTAACTGTCCAGACTAGTTTTGTAGTAGTTGCAAATTTGATAAGTATGCCTACCATATTTTATCTAGATAATTACTGTCCTATCTGTGCAAATAATAATAATAGCTAACACACAGCATTTCCTATGTGCCAGGCACATAAGAAGTACAACCAGAATGCTCCTTAGAAGCAAGGACGGGGAGATTACGTCACATACTTTGGACATGTTAGCAGGTGGAAGCAGTGCCTGGAGAAGGCCATCATGCTTGGTAAAGTAAAGGGTCATCGAAAAAGAGGAAGACCCTCAATGAGATGGATTGACACAGTGGCTACAACAATGGGCTCAAGCATTAACAGCAATTGTGAGGATGGTGCAGGACCAAGCAGTGTTTCGTTCTGTTGTACGCAGGGTCACTATGAGTCGGGACCAACTCTATGGTACCTAACAACAACAACACGTGCCAGGCACTGTTCTAAGCCCTTGTAACTCATTTTTATTTGCACGGCACACACAACAGCAACCTATGAGATAGATATGAATATCTTCTCCATTTTACAAATGAGAAAATGGAAGCACAGAGAGGTTAAGTAATTTACCCAGGGTCATACAGCTGGTGAATAGCAAATCTGAAAACCCAGGCAGTATGGCTCCAGAGTCCTTGCTCTTAATTCCACTACTTCTCATTGTCATCATGTACCTTTATTGACAACCTTCCAGGCCAAGAGGGATCCATTAGTCAACACTCGGGTAAAGCTTTTTGACAATGGTTTTCAAAATGACATAATTATAATCTCTGGTAACACAAATTTCTCAGTCTTGACAGTTTTTCCAAATGCTTTTCTGAACTACTATATAGCATGGACCTGACCTAATTATCTAATAATCTTATCTAATAAGGACATTGAAGTAATATGGGCACAATTTGAGTTTACTGATGGTGGCCTATGGTGATCACAACTTCATTTTCTAAATGCTCAGAAACCATATAAATAGCAATCGCATCCAAAGATTAGCAATAATCTACATTACAGCATGCTAATACCAAAATCGACTCATTCTCCATCTTGAAAATTAGAACATTTAGCAGTCTGTTTCTCTGGCTCCTATCTTGTTCTGCATTATTTCTCACAGGTTACTGACACTGGTTCCACAATCACAGCTCTAAGGGCTTCTAGCACTCTGGTTGGCACACATGTACTTTTCTAGACCCAGTGAAACAAAATTTAAATCCTCAGTATTCTCTTAACATTGTCATTTCTTTTAATTCTCTACCTTGTGTTTTTTAAGTAGCCCTGGTGGTGCAGTGGTTAAGCGCAGTTGGGCTGCTAAATGAAAGGTCAGCGATTCAAACCCACCAGCTAACCCATGGGAAAAAGATGTGGCAGTCTGCGTCCGTAAAGGTTACAGCCCAGGAAACCCTATGGGGTAGTTCTACTCTGTCCCATGGGGTTGCTATGAGTTGAAATTGACTCGACAGCACACAATAACTTGTGTTTACTTTGGTTTTTCTGGTTTGAAGATCACTCTTATCTACCACACAGATGCCCTCATTTTCCTTTTTACAAGCTCTGGGTCCCCAACCAGATTATGAAGTCCTTGAAGTTACAAAGCACATCTTACGCTTCCTTGTACCTCCCACAACACCAACCACATAATAAGCACACAACAGAAATTCAAGTTGTATTTTTGAGAGATGGCAGTAAACACCAAGGAGATTTCCTTAATTCTGTGGGAAATGTAAGTATGAAGTTTAAAGGTGGGTAGAAGGGGATACTTTAGCTTTTTATCTTTCAAATTTTCTAGAACAGGATTCCCTTACCTGAGCAGAGACTGGAACGTACTGATCAGTCTCCAAGTCAGCGGCCAGGACGGCGTGACCCCTTGTCACCCAGTTCCATCTCCTGCTCATTCTTTACCAGCCTCTTTTAAGACCTCTATACCCTTTTGAGGAAATCCTGGTGGCATAGTGGTTAAGAGCTACATCTGCTAACCAAAAGGTCAGCAGCTGGAATCCACCAGGCGCTCCTTGGAAACCCTGTGGGGCAGTTCTACTCTGTTCTTTAGGGTTGCTATGAGTCGGAATCAACTCGACGGCAACAGGTTTTTTTTTGGTTTTATACCTTTTTGAAGGAGTTCTATTAAGCCTTTGGAGAGCATAAGCTGCACCTCATTCCTATGCGCACGTCCCAAGGTATCTGGCTGAATGTGCAGCACACACGAGGGGTTTACTAAATGCTTGTTGGACTGAATCCTCCACTTCAATTCCACTCAAGGTTTTATGATCAGCAACTCCTCCACGGTCGTATTCAAGGTTGGGAAAATAAAACTTCAGCACAAAAGAAGCTGGGGATTTCTCCTCTGGGCTACTCAATCAGCCAATGTACTCAATAACAAAATGACTTAGACAATATAAAATAAAAATCCAACAATGGACTACATATAAATAATTCTCATTTATCCAAGCTGTTTATATGTTTTGGGTTGTATCTGAGTTTTTCTTCATTGTCTCTTCCTCTTCCAACTGGCTACCTGCCTATTCCCTAACTCAAATAAATCTCCAACTTATTACTATTCCTAGTAAGTGGGAGACACATTTAAAGATAGTAGTAAAAATAAGAATTGGCAATATCAAGGAAAGCCAATTTCTTTTTGTTTCCATCTCTCATTTCCTTAGAAGATCTGGCATCTTGGCTATTAAAAGATTTCCTAATTATTCACTTGGGAATCAAAACAGATTTTGGCTACCCTAGAACTTTTTTTTTTTTAAGTTTTCTAGGACATCATATACAATTGACCTTTTTGACACTTAGAAACCTACACATCTTTGTTTACCTGGGCTCACAAGCATAATCGAGTCCCAAATTCGATGTCTCTTTTTCATAAGAATTGCTATTCTGCATGATTTACCCTGAAGCCAATAAGTTACTAAACACACCCAACACAGAAATATTGCTTGCTTCCAGACTAGCAGCTATTTAATGAATAATTCACCATGGCATACTTTCTATCAGAGATGCTTGTATTGCTAGGGTAAAAGTATCTTTTAAGTCTAAACGATGTCATAAAACAGGCCTTTGCCAGAAAGACGCCCTCATTTATCACACGAAATGCCATGTGGTATTAACAAGGTCGATACTGTTTGTTTAATATATTTTGCTTTCATAGGGGCTCAAAATGATTTGTTTTTGCAGCTGTAACAGAGTTAAATTAGGGATTTAGTGGCAGCTTAGCTAGTTGAGCATATATAACCAGGAGCTATTAATTACCTGCCTAGAGGCCTATGGTCATTTTCCCACAATTTAGAGCATCCTCGGGGCACTGAGTTATACCATAAGCAGCAAGATTTTATCCTCATATAATCAAGCTTGACTTTTCAGGAACTGAGGGGAGACTGAAAAATTCAAGTTTTATTTCTTATTCCACAACCCCCCCTCCACCCATGTAAATGTTATTAGTGCACAGATTTTCATAAAGTTGTGTAAAGAATTTCAGAGAAAACCTTGGAGCAAGGCAGACACCTGCTCCCACAAATGAAAAACTAAAAACAAAACTTTCTGACCTTAAAACACCAATAATTAGCCTTCTTCCCCCTTTCCTTCCTCTCACACTGCTGTTCCCTAAACCGAGCACAGGAGATAAGTTAGCGCCAAAGAGAAACTTGTCAAGAACACTACAATTCTAATTCCTCTCTACATGTCTGTGAGTGTCATCTGGGAGCAACTGCTGAAAAGCTCTGGGGGGAAAAAAGCAAAGGGGGAAAGAGGAGGGAAAAGGCATGGGGGGGGGGCGAAGAAAAACTAGAGTACAACTCAAACAAAAATGAAATAACATACACACATATACACACACAGTCACACAAAGACAGGGAAAAAAATGCCCCCACCCCAGGTCCTCCCAACATGCTTCTTTATCAGAGGTTCATTGTCAATCAATTAGCGGAGGCAGCAGGGGTCTGTGAGGTGGAGGCACCCGGGAAACAATGGGCAGCCTCGCTGTATTACTATTTAATCACTTTTGCTAAATAAATAGAGCAGCCCCGAGGTGCTGTCATGTCAAGGGAATTTATAACAACAACAAAAAAAACTTCATTTTTCATTGGTCATTACTTTTTTCCCTTCAGGACAAGAGAGGGTTATTACTGTAGCCTTAAGTTCCATCTTTGTGTTTCTTGCCTTTGATTCCCACTCGGACCCTGCCACTTTCTGGCCCTAATTTGTCAGGCTGAACAAAGAGGGGATTTGTACCTCCTGTAAGGTCTCAATTAGGAATGGCTTCTGCTGTATTCCGTGCCATTCAGAGAGGACACAATGCCGGTAATTACAGGAATTTGCACTAAATGGCTGAAGAATTCACAGCAAAACTTTTCCCCTCTTTGGGTTTACCCCTCCCAAGGGCTGGAGGGGAAAAAAAAAGAAAGCAAAAAGCTCTCAATGCCAGAGAGATGTAATTACCAACAGCAGTCCCAAGAGGTTACACAGCAGCCAAAGGAGTAGTAAGACCATAAAGACTGACAGTGTGAAAATGGGGTAGGGGATCCCATAGGCTTGTTGTTTTTTTTCTTGTCTCTTTCACTGACATTTTCAACTTCAGTTCTGAATCAGCCTTTCAATTTCACCTCCAGATTACGAAACAGTAACACAAGGAACACTTTCAAACGTGAGCTTTGCGTGTACAAGAGCCAAGAAAACCACGTACCCACCAGGTGCTCCTTGGAAACTCTATGGGGCAGTTCTACTCTGTATTATAGGGTCGCTATGAGTCAGAATTGACTCGACGGCACTGGTGTTGGACTGGTATTGAGTGTAAATAGGTAGGTAAAAAAAACTCAGTGCCGTCGAGTCGATTCCGACTCATAGTGACCCTACAGGACAGATGTCTAATTTCTGAAGAAAACAAGGCTGCTGCCTTATAATCTAATTTATACAACAACTTGTCAATAACCTAATTTAGAGCCACTTACAGGTACATACTCCGTAAATATTTCAATAAACTGCACACTGATCTAAACAGTAAAGTAATATTAATATTTTAACACCACAGACTCCACATTGCCAGACATAATTTTGAATTCCAACCAGCATTTCACTAATGACATGTACTTCATTTTCTACTACAGATGTGTTCCTGAAAAGCTGTACTAACACCCGCTGCTGCTGAGTCGATTATAACTCATAGCGACCCAACAGGACAGAATAGAACTGCCCCATAGGGTTTCCAAAGAGTGGCTGGTGGATTTGAACTGCCAACCTTTTGGTTAGCAGCCACTGCTCTTAACCACTGCGCCACCAGGGCTCCACCAGCGCTCCAGAGCTGCTAAAAAAAAAAAAAAAAAGCACCACCAAATTAATTGTTCAGAAATACCGCTCTCATCATGTGCTCCTCTGATGGTCAAGAACTTTCCGTGACTTCAGAGTCAAACATTAAGTTCAACCTTACGAAACTGTCTTTTTCGGTAGTTCAAGAATGATTAAGTATCAGCAATTTCATATAGTTCTAATTAGCACTGCCGCTGACAGCCCTCTAACATGATACGGGGGCCTCACTTTGGTTGCTCTTGTCACAGAATGAACATTTTGCATTCATTTATGCAATCATTGGATTAACGTCTATCTCCTATTGTAGACTGCAAGCTTCATGAGGGTAGGGACCACGTCTGCTTCCCTCTACCACTGACTCATCTAGGTGCACCCAAGTTTCCAGCACCTAATCAGAAACGGGGGCTCTGGTGGCACAGTGGTAAAGAGCTCAGCTGCTAACCAAAAGTCAACAGTTCAAATCCACCAGTTGCTCCTAGGAAATTATGGGGGCAGTTCTACTCCGTCCTATAGAGTCACTATGAGTCAGAATCAACTCAATGGCAATCAGAAACTTGGCACATAATAAATTTTAGAATGAACAGAAGAACTTAGTTTCCCCAAAGACATGCTTTCAAGAAGTAGGACAGCAAGTGTTATACACTAGGAATGATCTCAGTGGGTTTAAGGAAGAGCAAGAAGCCTACTGTGGTTGGGGTTTTGTGGCTGGGCTTTCTGAATGGGGCTCCTCTCCAGAGGCCAATAGTACTGGAGAGGGAGCCACGGAACAAACCACACATAATCAGATACAGTAAAAACCTATGAAAGCTGGGTTCTATGTAAGGCAGAAACCTGTCAGAGAAGCAGTGATAGAAAAGTGGTAAGGCTGCACCCTGTCATAGACGGAACACTTGCGAGACCAGAAAAATAAGGCAGTTCCATCAGTTCTGAGTAATTCTCACAGGTTTCATTGTACAGCTCTAAGACGTGCACTCACGTGTTAAGAGATACACAGTTATGTATAGGTATATAGTTTCAAAATCATAGCCTCAGACATTTTTGAATGGTCACTACCCATTTTCTCTACAGGGGCTCTTCAAGTTTCAAAGAAGAATATAGAAAATTCTTCACCTACAGAATTTAGTAAAATAAGGCCGTTTGCACTATTTCGTAGATTTAAAAGCCAACATCTGTGTTCCCCTGAATAGTAACTACATGACATAGTAAAGAACTACGCAGTGCAATCTTCCACTTTTAAAAGTTTATTCATCCAAAATACTTGAAGAGGAGGAACTAAGTGGACATAACAACTTATAGTCAAAAGAGGCCCGCTAAAACTGTGAAATCTTATGAATTAGCTTCCCCTTAACAAAGCCAAAACTCAACTAAAAACAATTTACTGGACTGTCTGGCATCTTGGAAGGTACACATACACATACTATGCAACCAGCTTTTCCACCAAATGTGTGTTTTTATGAAGATGCAATGTTAGGGGACATAGGTAGGAAATAAAGCAGCAGCTGGTTTAGATTAACTGTGTTTTTGAGACACACAGATCAACTTTTAAAGTTCGATCCACTGTATA